>NC_067424.1:36947317-37255904 GCF_009764475.1 Pristis pectinata
CACTAGATACAGCTCCCCAGCCTGAAACAGACTCCAACTCTTTGCTTTGTGGCAGCAAGTTTTCAATCCATACTAACACACTTCTTCCAATACCTTGGCTCTTAATTTCTGCAATTTCTGTGGCAGCTTGTTAATGCCTTTTGGAAATCTAAATGCACTCTACCTATAGGTTCTCCTCTAACAACTCTCCCTATCACATCTCCAAAGAATTCAAACAAGTTTGTCAAACATGACTTACCTTTCATAAAACCATGTTGACTAGGTTTCATTATATTCAGCTTTCCTAAATGAATAGTTATTTCCTTTTTGATTATCAATTCTAGCATCCTGCCATCTGCAGATATTAAACTAACTGGCCTATAGTTCTCTGCTTTCTGTCTTCCGTTTTGAACAAGGGAGTCACATGGACTGTTTTCCATTCAAGAATTTAGAAAGTTTTGAAAATTTTCAATCAATGGGTCCACTGTCTCTGCAGCCACTTTAAAATGCTTGGGCTCAGGTGATTTGTTTGCCTCTAGCTCCGCAAGTCCCTCTAATTCTTTATCCCCCATGATTGGGAGTTTTACAATTTCTTCTATGTTATTTGAAATTAGCCCATCTGTTGTCTTAGGGACTTTTTGTAGTGTCCTCCACAGTGAAGACCAAATCAAAAAGTTGATTTAACATATATGACATTACTGTTTCTTATTACTGATTCACCAGCCTCATTCTCTAGAGGTCCTACACTAACCCAGCTGCCTTCTTCATATGTTTTCACCAATAGAAACTCGCCCCACCTTCTGACCTCATATCCCACCCCCAGCCCACACAATACACTTCTTTCTCCTCCCCTCTTTCCCAAGATCCCCCCCTCCCCTCACCCCACTCCCATTACCCTCCTCTCCCTCTTCTGACCCCAATCCTTGCCCCAGCTCCAACCCCTGCCAGGTCTTCACCATCCCCCCGACCTCCCCTCTCTGAAGCTGAGCAGTCAGTCGTCAGCAAAAGGCCTCACCTTTGTACCTGTGGCCACGGCTCAAGGGCCCCTGGGCCCAGCATGACGTGGAGTTATTTTTCCTTCGCCTCCGCCTCTATTTCTTTGGCAAGGAGTCCTCAGTCCCGACTGATGATCCCTTCTCACGTCTCCAAAACTCCCCTTCCTCTTGGGCACCCCCCTCTGGGTCTTTTACCCTCTCTCGACCTTTTCATCTACAATTGCTGCCATGACATCAACTGCCTCGACTTCTCCACTCCCTTGACTTGCTCTAACCTCACCCCCTCCAAATGTGAAGCCCTCCATTCACTTTGCACCAATCACAACCTAGTCATTGAACCCATAGACAAGGGTGGTGCTGTTGTAGTCTGGCAGACTGACCTCTACCTTGCGGAGGCCAGATGACAGATCTCGGATACCTCCACTTACCAACCCCTGGACGATGACCCCGCCAGCAAACACCAGGGATTGTCGCGGATCTCATTACTTCGGAAGATTTCCCTCCAGAGCCTCTAACCTGATAGTGCCCCAACCCCACACTTCCCAATTCTACCTCTTACCCAAGATCCACAAACAGGACTGTCCTGGGAGGCCCATTGTTTCTGCCTGGTCTTGCCCCACTGAAGTTATTTCCTCATGCCTCGACTCCATCCTGTCTCCCTTTGTCCAGTCCCTTCCCACCTACCTCCGGGACACCTCGCATGCCCTCCCAACATTGGGACAACTTCCGATTCCCCAGCCCAGAATGCCTCATTTTTACTATGGATGTCCTGAATTTGTACACCTCCATCCCCCAACAGGAAGGTCTTAAAGTCCTCTGCTTCTTTCTACAACAAAGATCCAACCAATTCCCCTCCACCCACATCCTCATTTGCCTGGCTAAACTTGTTCTTGCCCTGACGGCTCTCACTTTCTACAAATCAAAGGTGTAGCCGTGGGCACCCACATGGGCCACAGCTATGCCTGTCTTTTTGTCGGCTACGTGGAACAGTCCCTGTTCCAAACCTTCTCCAGTACCACTCCCCAACTCTTTCTCTGCTTCTTGCACCCATGCACAACTCATCAATTTTATCACCTTTGCCAGTCACCAGCAGTCTTTATTTAAGCCTTATTTTCCTCTGCCTCTTACCTGAGCCAGGGAGCTCTGGATTTGTTTGTTCTCTTTTTTGCTCCTCAGGGGAATATGCCTCAACTGCACCTGAACCATTTCGTCATTAAAGGCAGCACATCATTCTGTTCAAGGTTTTCCTGTCAACTTTTGGTTCCATTTTAATTGGGCCAGATCCACTCTCATCCCATTGAAGGTGGCCTGATTCCAATTAATTATTTATATTTTGCATTGGGGAGGATGGAGAAGAGGTTGTGTGGAGCTATTTGCTGATTAGTATTTGTAGGGGAAGAGCTGTTCACTTTAGGAGAAGAATAGCGGACTGCAAAGTTGGAAGGTTTGTGATGGGTATAACTGCATAGGTTAAGGTTAGTCTGTGTAGGAGGAGCATGTTGTATAGTTAATAAGCTGTCTAGGGGAGATGGAAAGGGTTTATGAGGGAGTAGGTTTAGTATGAAGGAAGAGGAAGTGAACAGTGATGGGTTTATGGGGGTTGTTTAAGGGCTGAAAGTTTGTTTGGAGGGGCATCACTGTGGGCAGTGTGTGCTTGTGGTTCAGGATTTTAGATATGTTGTGGGGTTTGCTTGAGCGTGAAGTGTTTTGCTGAATTATCTGGCAGGAGCAGAAATTGGGATCGCATCGAGGGGAGAGGGCTATTTACTGTTATGGAATAATTAGGTGGGGAGAGTTGAATGGTTGGATGGGAGGGATTGTGTTGGGAGTGGGATATTATGTGAAAGGAATCATTGTGCCACAAAGAGTTGTTTATCGTGAGGGCAGGGTGGGAAAGGAGATGTTATTTGGTGGGGGAGGGTTGGTGTTTTGGAAGGTTGTTATACACTAATTACATGCCAATTATATTGTGGGAGAAGTATTTATTTGGGAGCAGGACTATTGTGGGAAGTGATAATGTACTAAATGGATTTGTGTTATGTGGGGAGTGGGTAACAGTGTGAGGAGTGGGTAACAGTGTGAGGAAGGGTTGTGTATTGGTGAGTGGATTATTGTGGGGGTAATGAGGAGAAGGAAAATGTGTGTGGATTAGGTCATGGTATTAGGACATTTGTTCTGTGGGTCAAGCGCTACACAATGGAGAAAGGTTGCATGTTGTGATGGGAGGGTGTGTGTTAGGTGGGGTGTAGGTTGCAGTCTGGGAAGGAGTTGTTTCTGTTTCAGGAGTGTTTGTTTTATACAGGGAGTGGGCTTTGGTGTTGCAGGGTTTCTATATTGTGTAGGAAGGTCAGCTTTATGATGGAGGAGTTTGTGTTATGTGGGGAGTGGGATTTAGAGTGAGAGGAATGTCTCGTGTCAGACATGGTGGTGTTATGGAAAGTATATGTTTGTATGTTTTGGGTGGAACTTTTGGATTAAGTGGAGAGGGCACAATACTGCAGGAAGGGTTTGTATGGATACTCAAACTGTGTTATGTGGAATGGAATTGTTTTATGGATGGGTGAGAGGTTGTGCATTATAGCATGAGGGTACTTTCTGGAGATGAGGTAAAGGAGATTAGAATAAGGGGAAGGACTGTGGGGTGTTATTAATGTTGCAGGAAGGTTAGTTATTGTAAGATAAGGATCTTTATCTTGCGATCCTATTTATGATTGTTATGCAAGGATCTTTATATTATGAGGAGGATGTGGTATTGTGTCTAGTTGTTTTGTGGGGTGAGGCTTTGTGCTATGAGTAGTGTGGGTTTTTGAGCGGTTTATTTTCTCTGTTTTGGAGGAAGAGGTTGTGCTTTGTGGGCTACATTACAGGGAAGGAAAGCATAAAGTGGAAAGGAGCAACAAACAATCTGTTGGAGGAACTCAGCAGGTCAAGTAGCATCCTGGCGAGAGGTCCTGGTGCAGGGTTTCAACCCAAAACTATGACAATTCCTTTCCTCCCACAGATGCTGCTCAACCTTGCTGAGTTCCTCCAGCAGATTTTGTTCCTCCAGATCCCTGCATCTGCAGTCTCTTGTGTCTCCACGTTGGGGAAAAGATCTGCTTTATGTGAGGATTGGGTTCTGGTGTGGCGAGGTGATGTGTAGAGTGCGGAGTAGTTTATGGTGTGGGGAAGTGTGTATTATGAGGACTGAGTCATGGTGTACAGAGTGGATTATTGTGCAGAGTAAAGTATGGTTTGTATTATATAGGGAAGGGGTTGAGGTGTCGGGCAGGGAAGGGGGTTTATTATCACATGCACTGAGATGCAGTGAAAGACAGACTATTCCATACACAAATACATTGAGGTAGTAAAAAGAAAAACAGAATGCAGCATGTAATGTTACAGTTACAAGAAGCTGTAGTACGGCTGACAAAAAGGGACAGGACGAGATAGATTGGGAGATCAAGAGTCCATCTTTAGCATGTGAGAGGTCTGTTTAAGATTCTGATAACAGCAGGATAGAAGCTGTCCTTGAGCCTGGTGGTTATAGTGTAGGGCCGGGTAGTGTTTACATGGGGAAAGGGTTACACGGAGAAAGGGTTACAGTGTAGGGTGGGGAAGGGGTTAAACAGAAAAAGGGTTACAGCGTGGGGCGCGAAAGGGGTCACACAGAAAAAGGGTTACAGTGTGGGGCAGGAAAGGGGTCACACAGAAAAAGGGTTACAGTGTGGGGTGGGAAAGGGGTCACACAGTAAAAGGCTTACAGCATAGGGCAAGGAAGGGGTTAAACAGAAAAAGGGTTACAGTGTGGGCCAAGGAAGGGGTTAAACAGAAAAAGGGTTACAGTGTGGAGCGGGGAAAGGGTCACACAAAAAGGGTTACAGCATAGGGCAGGGAAGAGGTTACACAAAAAAAGGGCTACTGTGTGGGGCAGGATCATGTCTATATAGGGAAGGGGCATGGTGTAGGGAGGAATTTATGGGGGAGTGGAAGGAGGAAATCTAGTGTTACATAGGGAGTGGGGTTATGGTGTAGGGCAGGGTAGTGCTCTGTGGGGTGGGCAGGGTTTGTATGGGGCAGGGAGGGGGCAGAGTGTGTGGGGAGGGCAGGGTTTGTAGGGGGCAGGGTGGGGGTCGCATTGGGTGTTTTTCGGATTACCAGCAGTCCCTGGGCTTCTCCAGAATACAGATGCTGCAGGTGTGACAGAGGTAGAGGTAAGCGAGGAGGGGGTGCTTTTTTGACAAGGGAGGATGTTGCAGCAGTGCTTACAGATGACATTCTTGGGGGATCATCCAGTGAGGCCATATGGGTAGAACTTAGAAAAAAGGGAGGGGCACTCTACTGGGTCTATATTATAGACCATCCCCCCACCCCCCCAAATCATCAGTGGGAACTTGAGAAGCAGATGTGTTGAGAAATTATTCACAGTTGGAAGAATAATAGGGTCATATTAGTGGGAGATTTTAATTTCCCCGGTATTGAATGGGCTACCCAGAGTGTTAAGGGCTTGGGCAGGGTGGAATTTGTGAAATGTGTCCAGGTAAGTTTCTTGAGTCAATATATTGAGGGCCCTACTCGGGATGGTACAATACTGGACCTCCTCTTAAGGAACAAGGCAGTGCAAGTAACTGAAGCGGCAGTAAGTGAGCACTTTGGCTTTAGTGACCATAATTCTACTAATTCTAAGATAGTGATGGAAAAGGATAGGACAGGTCCACAGGTCAGGGTCCTAAACTGGAGCAGGGCTAATTTTGGGGGAATTAGGCAGGATCTAGCAGAGGTTGATTAGAAAAGCCTATTTTAAGGGAAAGGAACGAATGACAAGTGGGAGGCATTTAAAAGTATGATACCAAGAGTTCGGCATCAGCATGTTTCTGTTGGGGTGAAGGGTAAACCTGACAAGTTTAGACAACCCTGGCTGACGAGAGATACTGAGGCTCTTGTCAAGAAAAAGGAGGAAACATACATTGGGTTTAGGAAGTCGGGGATGAGCGAGTCCCTTGATGACTATAAAAGGATTAAAAATACTCTTAAGAGGGAAATCAGGAGGGCAAAGAGAGGGTATGAGATGGATCTAGCAGGCAAGGTTAAGTAAAATTCCAAGAGGTTGTATGACATATTAAGAGTAAAAGAGTGGCAAGCGAGAGAGTAGGTCCCCTTAGAGATCAGCAGGGCCACCTATGTCTCAAGCTGCAGGAGAAGGGTGGGATTTTTAATGAATGTTTTTCCTGTGTTTACTGAGAAGAAAGTCATGGTTGCTCAAGAGATAAGGGAAACAAGTGGAGATGTTTTGGAGAACATTCATATAATTGGGCAGGAGGTATCTGCAGCCCTCCAATGCACTAAGGTGCATGAATCCCAGGGCCTGACTGAGAGCATCCTCTGACTTTGTGGGAGGCTAGAGAAGAAATTGTGGAGGCCCTTGTGAAGATAATTGCTTCACTATTAACCACTGGTGAAGTTCCTAAAGACTGGAAGGTGGCTAATGCCGTTCAATTGTTTAAGAAGGGTACTAAGGACAAGCCAGGGAACTACAGGCCGGTCAGCCTGACATTCATGGTGGGGAAGTTACTGGAGGAATTCTGAGGGACAGGATTTACCAGCATTTGGATAGACAGTCTGATTAGGAGGAGTCAGCGTGGCTTTGTGCATGGGAAGTCATGTTTGACGAATCTTTTAGTGTTTTTTTTGAATAGGTAACCAAAAGGGTAAACGAAGTTAAGGCAATGGACGTTGTCCATTTGGAATTTAGCAAGGCCTTCAATAAGGTCCTGCATGGCAGGCTGGTCAGGAAGGTTAGGTCTCATGGGATCCAGTGAGAGCTGGATTCAAAATTGGCTCAAGGTAGGAAGCAGAGGGTGGTGGTTGAAGATTGTTTCTCAGAATGGAGGCTGGTGACAAGTGATGTGCCACAGGGGTCGGTGTTATTTGTTATTTATATAATTGAGTGGGATGTGAATGCACAAGGCTTGATCAGTAAATTTGCAGATGACACAAAATTAGGAGGTGTTGATGATAGTGAAGAAGGTTACTGTATATTACAGGGAGATCTTGATCAGTTAGGGAAGTGGGCTGAGGAGTGGCAAATGGATTTCAATACAGATAAGTGTGAGGTAATGCATTTTGGAAAGTCAAACCAGCGTAGGATTTGTACTATGAACGGTAGGGCACAAGGGAGTGTAATGGAACAGAGGTATCCAGGAGTACAAGTGCATAGTTCGTTGAAAGTGGCATCACAGGTAGATGGTGATGAAAAAGGTGTTTAGCATGCTGGCCTTCATCAGTCAGGGCATTGAGTATAGGAGTTGGAACACTATGTTGTAGTTATATAAGTTGTTGGTGGAGCCACACCTGGAGTACTGTGTACTGTTTTGGTCACCCCGTTATAGGAAAGATGTGGTTAAACTGGAAGAAAAGTGCATAACTGCACTGTGTAATGAATTGACCTGTACGATCGGTTTGTAAGACAAGCTCTTCACTGTACCTCAGTACAAGTGACAATAATAAACCAATACTAATACCAGCACGTTGGCAGGACTAGAGGGTCTGAGTTATCGGGAGAGGTTGGCCAGGCTAAGTCTCTATTCCTTTGAACTTTTTAAATTTAAATTTTTTAAAAAATGTTATTTACAGCGTGGTAACAGGCCCTTCCGGCCCAACGAGTCTGCGCCACCCATTTTAAACCCAATTAACCTACCCGTACATCTTTGCAATGTGGGAGGAAACCGGAGCACCCGGAGGAAACCCACGCAGACACGGGAGAACGTACAAACTCCTTACAGACAGCGACGGGAATTGAACCCCGACCGCCGGCGGTGGAATAGCGTCGCGCTAACCGCTACGCTACCGTGGGGCAACCTTATAAAATTATGAGAGGTATCAATAAGGTGGATGGTAACAGTGCTTTCCCCAGGGTAGGGGAGTCCAAAAGTAGGGGACATAGCTTTCCGGTGAGAGGGGAAAGATTTAAAAAAGGTCAGGGGAGGGGAGGGGCAAAATTTTCACCCAGAGGGTGCTGAGTATACGAATGAGCTGCCAGAGGAAGTGGTGGAGGAGGTATAATACTAGCATTTAAGCTCTTGGGTGGGTATAATACTAGCATCGCAGCACTTGGATAGATATAATGCTGTCACCTCAGCACTTGGATAGGTAGATGGAGGGTGGGGCTTGGAGGGATATGAGCCGAACGCAGGAAATTGGGATGAGATGGGTGGACACCGTGGTCGGCCTGGACATGGGTGGAGCGAAGGACCGGTGTCCGCGCTGCACTGCTCTCCCTCTGTGTCCGCTCAAGGCGCCGCGCCCTTTCCTTACCTAGGCCGACGACGAAGAGCGCCGCCAGCAGCGGCCCGCCGGCCCGGACCAGGCCCATTTCCCCCCAACGGAAGACGTGGATCCGCGCGAGCAGCGGAAACGGTGCCCGAAGCCACGGAGCGCGCCCACCCACCCGCCCGCGGGAGCCCGCCCGCCAGCGCGTGCCCGAGAGCGGCGGCGCGCGACCTGCAGGCGATGGAGGGAGCGAGCGAGCGGCAAGTATTTTTAACTCCCCTCCCGACGTACGAGGGGGCCATTCGGCCCGTCGGGTCCACGCTGGCTGTGGGAGCATTCCCATTGGTCCCCTTTCCCAGCCCCACTGGCCATTTCCTCTCGCAGGTCCATCAACCCTCGGTTCTCCTGCCACCCACCTACAGTGGGGGCAGTTGACAGCGGCCAGTTAACCTACCTGCAGGTCTTTGGGATGTGGGTGCAAACCAGAGCACCCGGGGGTGGTGGGGAGTGGGGGAGGATCTTGCATGGTCACAGGGATAATGTGCAAACTCCAGACGGACGGCACCTAAAGTCAGAATCAGCGGCATCACTGACCCCTGCGCCCAGATAGAAAGAGAAAGAGGGAGGTCCCGGGTGACACAAGCTGGGGGAGAGAGACTACTAAGGGGGGGGGGGGGGGGAGAGTGAAAGATGCTGTGAGGGAGTCACTGGGTCACACTAGCTGACACAAGTGTTAGTCTGGGTGAGAGGGACAGGGTGAGTGGGAGTTTAAGAAACTGGGTGAGAGATGCTAGGTGAGTTTGTACGACAAACTGTGGGTGACAGACACAGTCGGAGGTATTGAGTACCTCCAGCATTTTCTGTTTTTTGTATGAAAGATGCCGGACGAGTCTTGGGGTTGCTGATTGAAACAGGTAAAAGTTACCTGGCTACACCAGGTGACAGGCACTGGGTGAGCAGTATTGATGAGGGATGAATATAATTTTGGGGAATTAGGATTAGAGATGCTGTGCGTCACAGGGTGAATATGGGTGCAAGAGAGTGTGAGAGGAGAATTGTGTGACATTGTGATATTGTTTGGCATTAAATGTGAGATGCAGGGTGACACAGAGTGGGGGATAATGGACAAGGGAGACACAGGGATATTGGATCAAGTCTAGTAAGAGACACTAAAAGAAATTGTGTGAGGTTTGTGTGTGTTTCTGGGTGGAAGACAGGATGTGTAAGAGAGTGAGGGTCTGAGAAGGATAGAGGATGAGATTGAGTGAGAGACACGTGTGTGAGAGATTTTGATTAACTATGACTGAGAGATACTGGCTGATTCTCTGCATATAAAATAAATGGGTAAACAACAAAGTGTGAGAGGCACCACATGAGCAATTTTGGGTGAGTAACATTTTTGATGTTGGATGCTAGATGGTGGTTGAATCTGGCTGAGGTGCACAATTTGGCACTAGGTATTTCTGGGTGAGAGATACCAGATTACACTGGTGTGACTCTATTACACTGGGTGCATCTGGCTGAGAAACATTGGGTAAGACATCCTGGGAGAGTCTGGCTGAGAGGTACTGAGTGTGAGATATTGGCTGAGTCTGCTTAAGAGACCTGAGGTGAGTGTGTATGGGTGTGGGATTCTCAGTGAGCAATTCTAGATCAGAGGTCTGGATACATGATCTGTTATGTGGCTCTGTGTAAATGAGGTTGAAGTGAGGCTCTAAACAAATGACCCTGAACAGATGACACAGGAGGAGAACAGTTTGACATTTGCTGAAGAATTGGAAGACATTGGATGCATTTGGGTGAGTGATATTGGTGAAAGCACCTGGGTGAAAGATGCAGCATGGCACTGAGTGAGAGATACTGGGAGATGCTAGATGAGAGGGATTGTATGAAAGATGCTTGTTGAGTCTAAAGTATACTGGGTGAGCAATGCAGGGTAAGTAATGCCGGGTGATTCAAGATGTGAAGTAGTGAGAAAATCTGGCTCAGGGATAGAGCGTAGCAACAGTTGACTTTGGATGAGTGATATTGGTTGGGAGATACTGGGAGAGTGGCTCTGGGTGAGCATTGGTGAATGGGTGATATCAGATGAGTCAAGTTTGATGTTGACTGGGTGACATTGATTGGCTAATATTTGATGAAGGATTGAAAGATTGAATATGAAACCTAGTCATTCAAGGAGGAAAGAAGAGAACCACATGAGAACTTTTGTATTTAGCTGAGTCTGAAACTTTTCAGGTCAATAGCTTCAATTTAACACATGCACAGCCACAACTTTGGATACATGAGCAGTACTCTAGGGATGGATATTTTTTGGATGCTGTGATATCTTCAAACACTCTGGGTTGAACCTTCACTGAGATGCTGTGTGAGTAGGTGACAGAATGTGGGTGACAGACACTGGGTATGAAACTGAAATGTCTGTACTAGTGACACAGGATGAGTCTCGATTAGAGATGCCAGGTGATAATGGGTGACAGAAACTGGGTGACAAATCCTGGATGGCACTGGGTCTGAGATACCAAGTGACACTTGGCGAGTGTGGCTTAGGGATGCCAGGTAACAATGGGAGAGAGATCCTGGATGGCACTGGGTCTGAGGGATACTGGAACTACCTGGGTGGGTAATATTGGTATCTCTGAGTAAGAGATACAGTGTCATGCTGGGTGAGTTGGGATGAGAGATGCTGGGTAAATTGGGCTGAACTGTGTGTGAGACGCTCAGTGGCACAGGGTGAATCTGGGTGAGACACACTGGCTAACACTAGGTGGGAGACCCTGATGGAAAAGGCATGAGTCACTGGGGTAGAGGAGATGATACTAGGTGACAGATTCTGGCTGAGATTAGGTGACTAAGGGGCACTGATTGAAATCCACAAAACAACATATGACAAATTGATTAGATGGAAGATTGAAAATGCTTTCTGTTGACCATTGTTTATGCTTCCATTGTTGCTAAAATGATGGAGTACTTTATACCACGTTTGCAATATCTACACCAAAGCAACATTTTAGATTTAATATTGACCATTTAAATAATAGTTTTGCTCTGCATTTGAAAAGGATCAGCTTCCAAAGCCTCGATTTACAAAATGTTTCACTGAAGCAAATGAATCCATAAATTGAGATCTCCCGTTTGGAATGATGAACAAGGCAACATCTTGCATTGTGATAAGGTGCCCCAAATGAAGCAGTATTACTGGGTAAGTGGTTCCAATTAGCTTGCAAACTTTCATATCACTGGGGATATGTGATTTGATGCAAACTAATGACTACACCAAAGAAAAGATTTCTGTTTGATGATAAATTGTGCCTTTACCATCTCCAAACCAATGGAGTTCTTTATTATCACATTTTGAATATCTCATCAAAATCAGCATATTAGATAATGATGAAACTAGTAAAGGATGCATTTTACCCTTTATATAAAATAAAAGAGTTCAGCAACTCTCGTATCACAAATTGCTTCATTGGAGGGAAATTCCTTCAGGCATTGGAAATGAGCATTGCCAGTAGTAGTTGAGATCCTTCTAGTCATCACAGAGAACTTAAGCTCCAATATACCAGATCTTCAATGGCAGTCAGAGCAACGTATGCCAAATTGTGAGAAGATGTCTTCAATGAAACAGTATTACTCTGTACATGAATCCACATAGTTGACTAAACTACATATTGATTGATTTGTCAGAAGCAAGGTAATACCAAAAGGAAATTTTGTAGTTGACACTTGATTCCTCTTTCATTGTCACTAAAGAGCTGGTGTGCTTTATTCTGAATAACTAGACTAAAAGCAATATCTTATGATGGTCCCTTTAAAACAATGCAGTCTTGATCTTATATGAAAGGAAGTAGGTTATAAATCCTGGCATCACAATCTTTTTCATTTTGGGGGAAATGGATTAATAAATTGAGAATAAGCATTGGTTTTGATGGTACAGACTGTATTAATGTCAAACAAATAAAACGTACTCTGACCAGAAAGATGATCAAAGCAACATTTGACATTGTAATAAGATGGAGCATGTGGATCAATCCAACTATTTTGCAACCTTCATTTGGCTAATCATTTTTATTTAGTGCAATAGTAATACCAAGGAGAAACAATGATGAAACTTTTTTTTAAATGTAGCATTGCTCTATTTAAAACAAAGTAGGTTAGATATCCTAATATAACAAACTGCTTTATTTGAGGGCTACTCCTTCAAACATTGTGATAAAGCTTTGACAGGGATCCTTTTATTCCCCACTAATTAAGTTTGACTCTTGCATCCTAAATTTGCAATTGCAATCAAAGCAGAACTTACATTCTGACTGTCTCTTAAACAAAACAACATTACTATACAAATGAATCCATAGTTAACAAAACTATGTAGGACAAATTGACTGATTTAATGGAAACTACGTAGAACAATGAGGAATTGTTCTTTCCGTTATGGTAGACTATGCTTTCCTTGTGATAAAACAGGATAACTAAATTTGAATAACGACATAAAAGCACCATCGTAGACGATAATAATACTTGCAATTGATGCAGTATTACTCTGTATTTAAAACAAATCTCCTGAGAAACCCTCGCATCGCAAACTGCTTTGAGGGAAATTGCTACAAGCATTGAGCACAGGCGGTAGAGGTACCTTTATCTCCCACCAAATAAATCAGACTACAACAGAGCTGATTGGTAATGAGGATCAAAGCAGCATGTGCATTGTGGACAGGTTTGTTAATGAAGCAGTATTATCATGTAGATCCATCCAAGCAGTTTGCAAATCTTTCATTTGACTAAACAAATGATTTGGCGGAAACAAGTAAAACAAGGAAAAGCTTATTTGTTGATAGTGAATTACACTTCCATCATCTCAAACAGTGGAATGTTTTTTCTCATTTTGAATAATTACACCAAAGCAACGTCACGCATCATGATGCAGCCTTGCTATTCATTTGAAAGGAAGCAGCTTATAAAATGTGACTTCATTCAGGGAAATTGTACAATGAGAACAATCTCTGCTGGTGGTTCTATCAGTCCTCACCAAGTAAGATATGCTCCAGCATACCACATTTGGAATGTCGATCGAAACAACAATTGCAGTGCGATAAGGCATCTCAAATAACACCATGTTGCAACGTAGACAAATCCAAGTACTTTGGCAATCTTTACTTGTCTAAATGATTGATTTAATGAAATCTAGGTAAACCCAGGAGGAAGAACTACCTTGTTTATCACAGCGAGTGCTATGTACCATGATCTGAATCATTACAACAAAGCAACATTGCAGATTATGATGATTCTTCTAAATAACATAGACTTGTTCCTCATGTGAAAGGAAGTAGCTTAACAAAGCATGATTTCACAAAGTCTTGTTGAGGAAAATTAATAAATATATTCAGGATAGGCAATGCTAATAGTGGTAGACTGCACTGGTCTCTAACACAACAGATTTGCAATTAAAGGTCCATCATAAGAACATAAGACATAGGAGCAGAATTAGACCATTCAGCCCATCGAGTCTGCTCTGCCATTCGTTTATGGCTGTTTTTTCCCTCTCAACCCCATTCTCCTGCCTTCTTCCCGTAACTTTGACTCCTTTACGAATCAAGAACCTATCAAACTCTGCTTTAAATATATCCAATGACTTGGCCTCCACAGCTGCCTGTGGCAGTGAATTCCACAGATTCACCACCCTCTGGATAATGAAATTCCTCCTCCATTCTGTTCCAAAGGGACATCCTTCTATTCGGAGGCTGTACCCTCAGGTCCTAGACTCTCGCACTTCTGGAAACATCCTTCCCACATCTGCTCTATCCAGGCCTTTCAATAATTTAAGATATTGCTTTTAGTCTAGTTGCTGCAATCTTACACTGAGATAAACTGTTCTAACTAAAGAGCATTGCTGTTTTCTCGAAGAAAAGTTTGGAAGTCTACTTATCCAAATGGATTCTCTTGGTGTAAATATTTTCAAAGGAAATAAACTCTGCATATAGCAGTTTAGTCTCCTTTAGACCCCATGAAATAAGATAGAGAAACAAAGGACTGCAGATGCTGGAATCTAGATGAAAAACACCATGATGCTGGAGGAACTCAGCAGGCCAGGCAGCATCCGTGGGGAAAAGCAGGCGGTCAACATTTTGGGTCAGGACCCTTCTTCAGGAATGAAGATAGGAAAAGGGGAAGCCCAGTATATAGGAGGGAAAAGCAGAGCAGTGATAGGTGGACAAAAGAGGAGAGGCGCGGTGGGCATAAGGTGGTGATACATAGATGCAGGTAAGAGATAGCGATAGGCAGGTGTGGGGGAGGAGGGGAGAGCAGATCCAACAGGGAATGGGTCAAAGGTAAGGAGAAAGAGGAAAAAAGGTATAAAAAAGAGGCTAGGAAAGGGAAGAAGAGAAGAAGCATGATGGGGGTGGGGGTTACTTAAAGTGGGAGAATTCAATGTTCATGCAGTTAGGCTGCAAGGTTCCAAGATGGAAACTGAGGTGCTGTTCCTCCAGTTTGCACTTGGAATTCTCCTGGCAGTGAAGGAGGCCGAGGACTGACATATCAGTGATGGTGTGGGAGGGGGAGTTGAAGTGACTGGCAACGGGGAGATGCAGATCGTGGTTACAGACAAAGCGCAGGTGTTCTGTGAAACGGTCACATAATCTGCGTTTGGTCTCACCAGTGCAGAGGAGGCCACATAAGATAGACTGCTTCATAATATACTTGCATTGAACTGCACACAGCCACACCTTGCATTGTGATAAACTCTTAATAAAGCAGTATTGCTGTGTAATTGAGAAATATTAGAACACTTCTATAAAAGAAACAATTCATTTGGTGGAAACTACTTCACACTTGGAGAATTAGCTTGGCCAGTGGTGCCATTGACAAGTGATAAACTGACAAACAAAAACCAAATTGACAAAAAAGCATTGCCATAGGCATCTCTTTAAAAAAAAATGCAGTACTTCGTGCTAGATTTGTAATGAACTAAACAGAGCAACATTTTACATTCAGTTTTAAAGTTCCAGCTAATGCAGTATTGCTCTTTACCTGAAGAGGAGTAGATTACAATATCTTTACAACATGTTGATTCATTTGGTGGAATTTCTTCATACATTGGGAATGAGCTTTGCCAATCGCCTCAGAAACTTTTTCACTCAAATTAAGTAAGATGCTGTGCTTCATATTTGATTTGCAAAGAATTAAACAGAGCCACACATTAAATTGGGATAAACTGCTCTATTACAAATCAATTTATTTGAAGGAAATTACTGTTACAATGGGCATTATCTCTTTTAGACCCAATCAGATTTGCAATTAACTGAACAGCAGATGGTATTGAATCCCAAATCTAATACACAGCAGATGGAACTTAATGCAGATAAATGTGAGATAATGCACTTTGGGAGGTCAAATTTTGGTAGGAATATAGAGTAAATTGCAGGGACTTTAGGAGTGTTGAGCTACAGAGAGACCTTGGGGTGTAAGTCCATAGCTCCTTGAAGATTGTGATGCAAGTGGATAGGGTAGTAAAAAAGGAATTTGGTATTCTTGCCTTCACAAGCCGAGGCAATGAGCACAAGATTTGGGATGTCATGTTGCAGCTGTACAAAAATTGGTTAGAGCACACTTAGAATACTATATACAGTTATGTTCACCACATAAGGAAGGATATGGTGGCAATAGAGAGAGTGCTGAAGAGATTCACCAGCATGTCGCCTGGAAAAAGGGCTGTAGTTAAAAGGAGAGATTAGATAGGCTGGGTTTATTCTTACTGAAACATAGGAGGCTGAGGGATGACCATATACAGGGTTATAAAATTGAGAGGCACAGATAGAATAGATGGTCAGAGTATTTTTCCCAGGGCAACTGAACTAGAACTAGAGGGCACAAGTTTAAAGTGAGAGGGGAGAACTGTAAAGCCGATCCAGTGGGTAATCAGAAGGTGCTGAATATCTCAAACAAGCTGCCAGTGGATGTAGCGGAGGCAGTTTCAGTTACAAGGTTTCAAAGGCGTTTGGACAGGTATTTAGATAGGAAAGGCGTAGAGGGATACAAGCCTAATGCAGGCAAATGGGATTAGCATAGATAGGCATTGTGGTCAGCATGGATGAGGTGAACCGTTTCTGTGCTGTACGTTTCTATCATTCTATGAGAGCCACAGCTTGCATAGGGATAAGTAAGTATAGTGAATGCAGAATTGATCTTTACTAGTGTAGAAGACTAGAATGCGTTCAACAATCGAGTGAGTTGCTTGGTGGAAATTACTTCATCCATGGAGAATAAATTTTGCCAATGTGTGTACTGTCTTCATTAGACTCAATCAAATAAGATAGGATGATTCATGCTAGATTTACAATGAACAAAATGGAGCCATGTATTGCATTAGGATAAAGTGTATTGAATAATGCAGTGCTGGTTTGTACATGAAGAGAAGTATATCAGAATACTTGTAACATATTTATTCGCTTGGTAGAAATTATTTCATTCATTGAGAATGAGATTTGCCAATGGTAATATAGACTCCCTTAGACCCAAGCAAATAACATTGGGTGTGTCATACTAAATCTGCAGTTAACTGTACAGAGTTGCATCTTACATTGAGATAAACTTTCCTAACACAGTATTGATCTTTCCTTGAAGAGACGAAAGATTCAAATGTCCCTTATAACAAATCAATTCACTTGATGAAATTTACTTCATATGTGGAGAAGAAGCATTGTTTTTATTTGAGGAGGAGAAGATTAAAATGCTTTTAATTAAAAATTGATGCCTACTACTTCAAACATTGAGAAGGAGCTTTGCCTGTGGTTATATAATCTCCTTCGGTCCTGATCAAATACAATTGGGTACTTCCTGTTTGATTTGAAATGAAGTAAATGGAGTGATATCTTGGAGACACACGAGACTGTAAATGCTGTAGTCTGGAGCAAAAAAACAGACCGCTGGAGGAACTCAGCATGTCGATCAGCATTTATAGAAGCAAAGGGATAGTCAACATTTCATATGGAGACCCTGCATCAGGACTGAGAGTGTAGAGGAGATATAGCCAGTATACAGAGGTGAGAGGGAGGGGTGAGGCAGAGGCTGACAGGTGATAGGTGGAACAAGGTGAGGAGGAGGATATGAGCCAGGTGGCAGGAGGAAGGGATGGAGTTGAGAGGTAGAAGCTGATGGGTGACAGGTAGAGACAGATGAGGAGAAAAAAGGCAGCAGATGGAGCCAGGTGGGGGGAGGGAATGATGGAGGTAGAGACAGAAGCTTAAAGGTGATGTGGACACAAGAGGCTGCAGATGCTGGAATCCGATAAGTAAGGAGGGTGATAAGTAGAACCAGACAAGGGATAAAACCCCAGGGACTGATAGGATCTATCCCAGAATGCTAAGGGAAGCAAGGAGGGAGATTGCTGGGGCCCTGATGGAGATTTTGCATCTTCATTATCCTTATAACAGGTGAGGTACCAGAAGACCAGAGGATATCTAATGTTTTCCCATCTTTAAAAAGAGCAGGAGGAGTAATCCTGGAATCTGTGGACCAGTGAGCCTTACATCAATGGTAGGAAAGTTGTTGGAGTATTGTGTACAGTTTTGGTCACCACACTACAGGAAGGATGTGGTAGTGATAGAGAAAGTGCAGAAGAGATTCACCAGGATGTTGCTTGGAATGGAGGGCTATAATTATAAGGAGAGATTAGATAGGCTGAGTTTACTCTTACTGAAACATAGGAGGCTGAGGGGTGACTTTCTGTAGGTTTATAAAATTATGAGGGGCATAGATAAGGTAGATAGTCAGAAGTCGTTTTGCCAGAGCAGGGTAGTCTAGAACAGGCTGAAGGTTAAAGGGGAGAAATTTAATGGTGATCTGAGGGGTAAGTTTTTCACAATGGTTATATGATCTTTTTACCCAATCAAATGAGAAATGGTGCTGCTTACCTCATTTGTTCACTGACTAAACTGGAGCATATATTGCATTGGGATAAACTGCACTAATTAATGCAGTATTGATGTTTACTTCATGAGAAGTAGATTGGAATGCTTCTTACAAAAATCAATTCATTTTGGTGGAAAATAGTTCATACATTGGAAATGAGCTCATAAATTGCGAATGGCTTCATATTCTTCTTCCAACCCAATAAAATAAGAAAAGGCACTTCTTACCAAGCTTGCAGTCAACTAAGCCAGAGCACGGCTTCCATTGTGATAAACTGTTCTATGAATGCAGTATTGAATTTTACTTCAAGACAAGAGATATCCAATTGATTCACTATGAAGAAATTAGTTCATACATGGAGAACTAATGCTATGAGCTAAACACAGCCATGTCTTTCATTGAGATCAATATTTAAATGAATGCAATATTGATTTTTACTTCATGAGTATTAGCTAAGAATGCATTTTGTGACAAATTCATTCACTTAGAGTCATAGAGTAATACAGGATGGAAACAGGCCCTTTGGCCCAACTCGTCCATGTTAACCAAGATGCCATCTAAGCTAGTCCCATTTGCCCATGTTTGGCCCCTATCCCTCTAAACCTTTCGTATCCATGTTTCTGTCTTTTAAATGTTGTTATTGTACCTGCCTCAACAACTTTTTCTGGCAGCTCGTTCCATATCTATGCACCACCCTCTGTGTGAAGAAGTTGCCCCTCAGCTCCCTTTTAAGTCTTTCCCATGAACCTGTACTCCTAGGTCCTCTGTTCTCTGACACTCTCCGGGGTCCTACATTTCACTGTGAAAGTCCTACTGTGGTTTGATTTCCCAAAATGCAACTCCTCACACTTAACTGATTTGAAAGCTATGTGCCATTCCTTGGACCACTTACCTAGCTGATCAAGATCCCCCTATAATTTTTTATAACCTTCTTCACTGTCTACGTTACCACCTATTTTAGTGTCATCTACAAAATTACTAAGCATGCCTTGTACATTCTCATCCAAATCGTTTATATAAATGATGAACAATAATGAGCCCAGCACCGATCCTTGGCACACCACTGGTCACAGGCCTCCAGTCCAATAAATAAGATAAGATAAGGTAAGTTATCTTTATTGGTCACATGTACATCGAAACACACAGTGAAATGCATCTTTTGCGCAGAGTGTTCTGGGGGCAGCCAGCAAGTGTCACCACGCTTCCAATGCCAACATAGCATGCCCACAACTTCCTAACCCGTATGTCTTTGGAATGTGGGAGGAAACCGGAGCACCCGGAGGAAACCCACGCAGACACGGGGAGAACGTACAAACTCCTTACAGACAGTGGCCAGAATTGAACCGGGGTCGCTGGCGCTGTAATAGTGTTACGCTAACTGCTACACTACCGTGCCTGCCCTACACAACCTTCCAGCATCTTCCTCTGCTTCCTACCATCAAGCCAATTATGTATCCAATTAGCTAGTTCTCCCTGGATTCCATGTGATTAAACCTTTCATACCAGCCTTCCATGCGGCACCTTGTCAAAGGCCCTCGCTAAGGTCCATAAACAACGACTCCACACTCTGCCCTCATCAACCCTCTGGTTACCTCTTCAAAAAACTCTTAACAGATTTGTGAGGCTTGATTTCCCATGCACAAAGCCATGCTGACTGTATGTAATCATTCCCTGTCTATCCAAATGCTGGTAGATCCTTTCCCTCAGAATCACCTCCAGTAACTTACCCACCTCTGATGTTGGGCTCATTGGCCTGTAGTTCCCTGGGGGCTTCTCTTGCTGCCCTTCCTAAATAGCGGTACAACATTAGCCCCCTCCTGTCTTCCGGAATTTCACCTGGGACAAAAAGATAATACAAATTACTTCAGAAATTTTGAACAAGATTTGCCAATGGTCATATTACTCCAGCTAAGTAAGATTCAGTGCTTTATATTTGCAATAAGCTAACCAGAGCTAGGTTTTATAGTTAAACTGTTTTATCTAATGTTGTCTTTATCCTTACTTGAAGAGACATGGATGAGAATGCTTCTCATAACAAGTCAATTGATGGAGCTTATTTTATACATTTGGAATAGACCTTTCCATTGTTACCTTCATCTCCTTTCAACTCAATCTGAATAGGTAGGGTTCTTCATTCAAGATCTGCAATGAACTGAACAGACCCATTGCTTCCCTTGAGAGAAACTGTTCTAACTAATGCAGCATTATCGTTACTTGAGAAACAAAAGGACTGCAGATGCTGGAATCTAGACGAATAACACGATGATGCTGGAGGAACTCAGCAGGCCAGGCAGCATCCGTGGGTCCTGTGGAAGGGTCCTGACCTGAAATGTTGACCGCCTGCTTTTCTCCACAGATGCTGCCTGCCCTGCTGAGTTCCTCCAGCATCATCGTGCTTTTCATCAGTTATCATTACTTAATTAGAAGTGACTCAGAACAGTTCTGATTAAAAATCGACTCACTTGATAGAAATTACTTCGTACATTGGGAATGAGCTGTGTTAATGTTCCTATAATCTCCAACGAGTCCAATTGTACTAGGTTTACTATGATCCAGTCAAAGCTACAACATACATTGATGTTCTAGCATGCAATATTAATATTTACCAATAGCATTAGATTGTAACAAATCCATTCTCTTGATGGAAACTACTCCAAACATTGAGAATGAGCTTTTAGTCTCCTTTAGGTCCAATTCAGATGTACTGGTTCATATAGATTTGTAAAGAATGAAACAAAATCATACCTTCTACTGAGATAAATGCCTGTGACTAATGCAGTGTTGAACTTTAGTTGAAGAGAAATTGATTCACTTGATGTAACTTGCTTCACAGATTGAAATGGAGCTTTGCTGATGTCCTTTTAGTCTTCCTTTAGATGCAGTAAAGGAAGATAGAGTATTTCATACTGTAATTGCAATGAAGTAAACAAAGGTGTGATTTGCATTGAATTAAATTGTGTCAATGAATGCAGTGTTGATGTTTACATGAAGAGAAATAGATGAGAATGCTTTCTATACCAAATTAATTTACCCAGTGGAAAGTACTTTATACAATGTAAATGAGCTTTGCTAATAGTCAGAGAAACTGCTTCAGCTCCAGTCAAGTATGATCCAGTCCGTCATATTCAATTTGCAATGAGCCAAATCTTTCATTGAGATAAAACCTTCCTACATATTCAGTTTTGATCTTAACCTGTAAGAGAAGTGGATTCACTTGGTGGAAATGACTCCCTATATTGACCCTGTGCTTTGCTAATAGTTGTGTAATCTTCTTTAGACTGAACCAAGTAAGATGGAATGCTTCATACTAGTTTTGCTATGAACTAAATGGAGCCTCATTTTTTATTAAAGTAAACAATTCTATCTAATGAGGTGTTATCTTCAAAGGAATCAAATTAGAATGTTTCTTCATTTGGTCAAAGTTACTTCAGATATTGAAAAGGTGTTTGACAATGTTGGCCTGGCCCTGTTTAGCCACAAATAAGTAAGAGACATCTCCTCATTTTTGATCTGCAATGAAGTAAACAGCTACATCTTGCATTGAGACAAACTGTTCTAACCAATTTTGTTTAATATTTCAAAATAAACTTTATTGTCATAAAAAACAAACTATATACAACAATAAGACAGTGCAAACCTTTACATTCATTTACAGATCAATCATTAGTGTTACCTTTTTATAAAAAAACCACAGCACTGATGCCAGTCGTGTGGCTCCCTAGGGTGCTACCCCAATCCCATATTTACAATATTTCAGGATCTTCCTCGCCTGACCCCGCCTCTCCCTCTCCAGTGGCAGAAGAACCCTAAACTGTGGTCCTTCCCCACCAAGCCCTTGCGTTGGCTGCACCCAGCTTCAGTGCGTCCCTCAGCACGTACTCCTGCAGCCTGGAATGTGCCAGTCAGCAGCATTCTCCTATGGACATCTTACAGTGCTGGGAGACCAATAACTTTCGGGTAGACCAAAGGGCATCTTTCACCAAGTTGATGACCTTCCAGCAGCAGTTGGTGTCCATCTCCATGTGTGTTCCCGGGAACAGCCTGTAGATCAGAGAGTCCTCTGTTACACAGCTGCTGGGAATGAACCGTGACAAAGACCCTTGCATCTTTTGCCACACCCTCCTCGCAAACCCACAGCCCACAAAGAGGTGGGCGACCGTCTCAATCCCAGCGCAGTCATCCCAGGGACAGCACGCGCTGGGTGTGATGTTTTGACCATGCAGGAAGGATCTGACTGGGAGGGCCCCTCTCACCACCAGCCAAGCGAAGTCTTGGTGCTTGGTGAGTTCTGGTGATGAGGCATTCTCCCAGGTGGCCTGGACAGTCTGCTCAGTGAACCACCCCACAGTATCCATTGAGTCCTTTCCCTGCAGTGTCTGCAGCATGTTCCGTGCCGACCACTGCCTGATGGACTTGTGGTCAAAGGTGTTGAACTTTTCCATGGAGGACACACTTTCAATCTTTACCCAAAGCCAAGCAGATTAGAATGCTTCTTACACACAACTGATTCACTTGTTGAAAATTACTTCACACATTGTGGTGAGGGTGGGGGAGGGCTTAGCCAATGGGACATTTGCCTCTTTTAGAACCAATAAAAAATTATGGTGCTCTATACTTGAGTTGCAATGATTAAAACAACGCCACAACTTTCCCTAAGATTAACTGTTGTGCTTAATGCAGTGATGCTTTTAACTTGAGGAGAAATAGATTAGAATGCTTATTATAAATTGATTCACTGATGGAAAATACTTCACACATTATAGATCAGCTTTCCCACTGGTTGCTTTACGTTGCTTTACAGTGCTTCATTTGCTCCTGGATTTGCAGTGAAGTAAACAGAGCCATGCATTGCAGTGAGGTATTCTGTACATTCGGTACAAAGAAGAGATTAAAATGCTTTTCATAACAGATTGATTCACTTGTTCAAAATTACTTCAGGTATTGTGAATGTGATTTGCCAATGATACTACGTTTCCATCAGACCCAGTTAAAAGAGGTAGGGTGCTTGCAACTAGACTTGCAATGAAGTAAACAGCCATGTTTTCCATTAAGATAAACTGTTTGAACCAGTGGAGTATTGATCTCTTCTTGAAGAGAGATAGATTAGAAGGCTTGTTACAGCAGATTGATTCATCTGGTGACGATTACTTCATACATTGAGAATGAGGTTGTAGCATAGACTCAACCAAATAAGATGAAGTGTTTCATGCTTTTGGTGATATTATGTCCTTTCAACCTCATCAAATAAGATGCTAGATTTATGTGAGCAGGTCAAAGTCACATGTACATTGTGAGAAACTGTTCTAACTATGCAATTTTGACTGTACTTGAAGAGATGTAGATAAGAATGCTTATTATAATAAATCAATTCAGTCGGTGGAGAATGAAGATGGGTTTTGCTTATTTTGGTATATTTATCACGAAATAAGGCAGACCACAAAATGACATATTCGAAATTACAATCAAAACAATATCTTGCTTTGCGTTAAGGTGTCTTGCGTTTGAGGGATATTCCTTCAAATATTCAGAATATGTTTTGCTCTTAGTAGAAGAGATAATATTAGTTCCTGTTGAATTAGTTGATCTTTAATTGGATTGCGACAATTTTTTTCAAAGTAACTAGTATTCCAAGGTAGATGATTCTGGGTAGCTTGGAAATCTTATTAGGACTAAATAATTAATTTGGGGAGAATTAAATAATACCCAAGAAGTAGACCTTTCCATTGATTATAGATTACACTTACATCATGTTGAAAATGGTGGAATCCTTAATCCCATATTTTGAATGTCTTGACCAAAGCAATGTGCTAAATTATGATGTAAAGGATGCAATGTTATGATCTGTTTGGAAGAAAGAGCTAAAACGTTTTCAAATCATAAACTGCTTCATTTAAGGTAAATTTCATCTAAAAATGGTGCTGATCTTAGAGAGCCCCTTAGTCCCCAACAAAAAGGTAAAACAACATAGCAGACTTGCAATGACAATCAAAGCAATATTCAAATTAGGATTAGTTCTCATAAATGAAGCAGGATTACTGTTCAAATGAATCCAAATAGTTCACAAAATTTAATACGACAAATTGATTTCATGAATTCTGGGCAATATTACGAGGAAATGCTTTCATTGTTGGTAAAAATGGTGAATGCTTATTATCAGATTTTGAATAATGACACCAAAGAAAAATTTCAGATTTAAAACACTGTAATGGATGTATCCTTATTCTTTGTTTAAAAAGAAGCAGCTAACAAAGCCTATATCACAAGCTGCTTCACTGAGATACACAAATTCATAAATTTAGAATATGCTTTGCTGATAATAGTAAAGATACTATTTTTTCTCTCCAAAGCACACCAGATATGGAGTGATGATCAGAGCCACATTTACCCTGTGATAAAGCATCTCAAATGATGCAGTATTACCATACAGATGGAACCAAGTATTGTGAAAATCTTCATATGACTAATCGATTGATTTGATGGAAACTACCAGGAGGAATAGTTGTCTCATTGATGATAGATTATGCTTTTATCATCTCAAACTCCTTTGTACCACATTTTGAGTAACTATATCAAAGCAGCATCTCAGATTGCAAAGACATGGTCTTTTTTTAAAAGGAAGCAGCTTAGAAACCATCATGTCACAAACTGCTTCATTTGAGAGAAACCCTTTCAAACATTCAGAATAAGCTTTGCCAGTAGTGGTAAAGATATCTTTATTAGTCACATGTACATTGAAACACACAGTGAAATGCATCTTTGTGTAGAGTGTTCTGGGGGCAGCCCACAAGTGTCGCCACGCTTCCGGTGCCAACATAGCATGCCCACAACTTCCTAACCCGTACGTCTTTGGAATGTGGGAGGAAACCGGAGCACCCGGAGGAAACCTATGCAGACACGGGGAGAACGTACAAACTCCTTACAGACAGCGGCGGGAATTGAACCTGGGTCGTTGGCACTGTAATAGCATTATGCTGACCGCTACACTACTGTGCCACCCCACACACTACCGCCACACAACAGTGATCAAAGCAGCATTTGCACTGTGGAAAAAATTCTTAATGAAACAGTGTTTTGTGGACATGAATACAACTAATTAACAAAACTACATATGACAGCTCAATTAATTTGGAGACTGAGTAATGCCATGAATAAGTACTTTCTCGTTGATGGTAGACCATGCTTTCATCATTGCATAATCAGTGGTGTGCTTCATACCACATTTTAAATGACTACATCAAAGCAATATGTTGGTTATGCTGAAGCTTTTTAATGATGCATTCTCGAGCTTCATTTGAGAGGAAGAAGTTCTTCTGGGGAAATTGGGGAAGTGAATTCAAACATCAAAGATAAGCCTTGCTTTCGGCAGAACATACTCTATTAGTCCTCATTAAGTAAGACATTCTTCAAATTATTCAATTTGGAATGGTGAATAAATTAACATCTTCTATTGTGATGAGGTGTCTCAAATAAAGCAGTTTCATGAGGCAGATGAGCTAATTGATTTGATGGAAATTAAATAATATCAGTAGTTAAAGGTGTCTCATGATGTCAGTTTCAGCTTTCGGTACCTCTGAAATGATGGAGTGCTTTACATCACCTTTTGACTGTCTTGACCAAGCTAATGTCTAAGCTTGCAGAGGACGAAGTACTAATATTTTGCTTTTCAAGGAAACAGTTTAAATATCTTCATATAACAAATTGCTTCATTATAGGGATCTTTCTTCAGACATTGAGAAAATTTTTTTGCATTTGGTGATAGAATTGAATTCCTATTCAAAGTTAGATTCCGACATGTCAGATTTGGAATGTTGATCAAAGGCACATTTTGTATTGTGATAATGTTTGTCAGACGAAGGGCTCTTATTGTGTACAAGAATCCAAGCACTCCACGAAACCTCATCTTTCAAATCAATTAATTTGATGGAAACTAGGTAATATGTTGAGGAAATAGTTTCTGGTTGATGGTGAACCTTGTTTTCACTGTGACTAAAACTATGTAATGATGTTGTTGTGGGAAGACATTACTAAGCATCAGAGAAAGAGATTAAAAGCTTCCTTGAAGCATTGTAACATCTCCACCATGGCAGCTCAAAGAGGAGAAGGAGCATTGAGGATGGTACTGAGAACCTCAAGGCCATGAATCAGGAGTGCACAGAAGCCCTCACAACCTACCTACCTGCTACCTCCTGCACCATCAGTGGAAACGTCTGCAGTTCCCACATTAGCCTCATGAGTCAGCACAGAATCCACTAAACTGGAGTGGAAGCAAATCGCCCTCAATACCAAGGGACTTCCTAAAACTCATTGTGACTAACTACACCAAAACAACATTCTTTATAATGACAAAACCCTAGAAAGGATGCGGTCCTTCTATTCGCTTTAAAGGAAGAAGCACACAGACCGTCGTATCACTGAGCTTTATTTGAGGGAAAGAAATCGATAAATTCAGGATAAACTTTGCCAGTGCTAGTATAGACTCTATTAGTCCCCACCAAGTAAGATATACTCCAAGATAATAGATTTGGAATGACGATCAAAGCAACATACAGCATTGCAATAAGTTTCGAACAAAAGGATTTTTCTAGGTGGATAAATCCCAAACTGTTTACAGCTCCTCATGGAACAAATTGATCAATTTCATGGAAACTAAGTAATATCCAGGAGGACAATCTGTCTCGTTTTGCTTTCATTGCTTCATAACTGGTAGAGTGCAATTCACCATATTTTGAATAACTTCTTGAAAGCAACATCTTAGATTGTGGTAAAACTTGTAAAGAATGCAGATGTTCTCTTTACTTAAGAGAAAACAGCTGCACAACCATCACAGTACACACTGCCTTATTTGATAGGCATTACTTCAGAAATTGAGAATGTGCTTTGCCAGTGTCGATGCATATTCTTTTAATCCCCACCACATAGATTAGGCTGCAATGTACCAGGTTTGGAATGACTATAATAGCAAAACCTTGCATTATGATTATTCAGTTTCAAAGGAAGCAAATTTCCTGTGTGCATGAAACCAAGCAGTTTGCAAAGCTACAAATGGTAGATTGATTCATCCAATGAAACCATGGGAAAATGCTTTCTTGTACGTTCTCATTGATGCCAATAGGATGGAATGCTTTCAAACACATTTTGAAAGGCTTGATGATTATGATGAAAGCTTTCAACACTGCAGTACACTCTTTATTTGAATAGAAGCAGCTTATAAACCCTCATGTCACAGATTGCTTGATTTGATGGGAATTACTTCACACATTGAGAATAAGCTTTGCTAATGCTGTCACGCAATCGCCCAGTCCCCACCAAATAAGTAGGTCTCCAACATTCCAGATTTATACTGGGGATCAGAGCAACGTATTGCATGATGGTAAGTTGTCCAACACAAAATAGTGTTAATATGTGCATGAGACCTCTTAGTTTGCAAAACTACATATGACAAATGGATTGCTTTGATGGAAACTCTGTAATATCATGACAATTGCATTCTCATTGACAGTGGACTGTATTGTCTTGCTGCCAAAATGGTGGAATGCCTTGTACCTCATTTTTAATTACTTTAGCAAAGCAACATCATACAATTTGATTAAACTTTTACACAATGCTACAGCACTCTTTATTTGAAAAGATGCAGCTGTCACATTGCAATCTATTTAATTTGATGGACATAACTTCAAACACTTTGCATAACCATGCCAGTGGCAGTGCAGACACTTGTAGTCCCCAGCAAATACACTGAGCTCCAACACACTAGATTTGGCACAATGATCAAGGACAACACATTGCAATGTGAGAAACTGACTCAAATGAAGAGCTGTTACTGTTTACTTGAAACCAAGAAGCTTAAAAAGTCATGTAAGACGAATCATTTGGAGAGTAGGCAATACCATTAGGAAATGTGTTTTTGTTACTGGTTTGTATTGGTTTCAAAACAAGGTTTCTACATCATTTTACTAACTTGACAAAAATAACAACTTAGGTTATGCAGTTTTAATGATTATTTGAAAGGAAGAAGCTTGTAAACACTAATGCTATAAAATTACTCATTTGAGGGAAATTGCTTTATACTGGTAAATGAAAGTCAAGAAGAAACTGCAGAGGCTGGAAATCTAAAATAAAAACAGAAAATGCTGGAAGTACTCAGCAGGTCAGGCCGTATCTGTGGGAAGAGAAACAGAGTTAACGTTTTAGGTCAAAGACTCTCCATCAGAACTGGGAAGGAGAGAAAAGAAGCTTGTTACGTTTCAGGGAAAGCAAGGTAGGGGGAATGTCCTCTGACAGAGTGAATGGGAGCAGTTCGAGTGTGAGACCGTAAACAAAAGAACATAGGCGTTCCGAAATGCAGAGCAGGAAGACGTGAAAAACACGATGATGCTGGTGGAACTCAGCAGGCCAGGCAGTCAGCATGGAACTCAGCATGGAGAGAAGCAGGCAGTCAACGTTTCGGGTCAGGGGCCTTCTTCAGGACTGAAGATTGGAAAAGGGGAAGCCTGATATATAGGAGGGAAAAACATAGTGACAACCTTACCCCTTCTGAAAATCTCCCTCCCTCGCCCGCCTGGAGACAGAGTTTCCCGCCACCACCCGGTCCTCCGGCTCCCCTCCCCCATCCCCTGCCTGCCGGACACCCCTGCCCTATATCACTCTCTGCTCCTCCCACCCCCTTCCTCCCTGGGGCCTCCCACTCTCCAGGCTTCTTTGCCAGGTTTCTTCCCCCATCTACTTCTAATTCTGCATCCCACCTTGCACCTCCACCAGCCCACTCCCAGCCCCCCCATCCCCTCCCCCTACCCTGACCTCTCGTCCTGCTCCCCCTCCCCGACATCCACCTCCTATCCTATGTCGCACTCTTCACCCTGGACCACTCCCGAACCCCCGAACCCCTTTCCTCTCACCAGCCCAGCCCCCGAACCCCACCACCCTTCCCCTTCTATCACCCAACTCTAACCCCTGCCGAGTGTTTACCGTCCACCCACCTGACCTCCCCCTCTCTGAGGCTGAGCGGTCTGTTCTCAGCAAAGGCCTCACCTTCATACCTCTGCGCCTCAATGAACTCTGAGCCCGGCACGACGCTGAGCTCTTCTTCTGCCACCGCCGCCTCCATGCCTTCTTTTTTGGTAAGAAGTCCTCTCCCCCTTTTAGTGACCCATTCTCCTGCCTCCAGCCCTCTTCTTCCACCTGGACTCCCCCACTGGGCCTGTTGCCTTGCCTGGACCCATTCACAGCCAACTGTTGGCGCTCCTCTCACCCACTCTAACCTTACCCCTCTGAACTCTCCTATCATGGCTCTGCTATTCCCTGCTATATACTGGGCTTCCCCTTTTCCTATCTTCAGTCGTGAAGAAGGGTCCTGACCTGAAACATTGACCGCCTGCTTTCCTCCACAGATGCTGCCTGGCCAGCTGAGTTCCTCCAGCATCATGGTGCTTTTCATCTAGATTCCAGCATCTGCAGTCCTTTGTTTCTCAAGCAGGAAGATGTGCCAGCCACTCATTCATTGACCAGATCTATATTTGAAAAAGACCAGCTTACAAAACATCATATTGTGTACTGCTTTTGATGTAAATTATTTTACGCAAATTTCTACAGATGTACGGTGGAGACTATTCTGACTGGTTGCATCACCGCCTGGTATGGAGGATCCAATGTGCAGGATCGAAAGAGGCTGCAGAGGGTTGTAGACTCAGCCAGCTCCATCACGGGCACAACCTTCCCCGGCATCGAGGACATCTTCAAGAGGCATTGCCTCAAGAAGGTGGCATCCATCATGAAGGACCCTCACCACCCAGGACATGCCCTCTTCACGTTACGACCATCACGGAGGAGGTACAGGAGCCTGAAGACCCACACTTAACATTTCAGGAACGGCTTGCTCCTCTCAGCCATCAGATTTATGAATGATCCATGTACCCATGAACACCACCTCATTATTCCTCTTTTGCACTATTTATTTAGTTTTGTAACTTATAGGAATTTTTATGTCTTTATGTCTCGCACTGTACTGCCGCCACAAGACAACAACTTTCACGACATGTGGCAGTGATAATAAACCTGATTCTCATTCTGGTACTTTGAGCATAAGCTTTGCCACAATCTTATAGTCCCCCTCAAATAAGTGTGTCACCAATAATCAAGATTTAGGATGACAATCAAAGCAATATCTAGCATTGTGATAAGCTGTCTCAAATTATGCATTATTAATTTTGGCATTGGTTTATTATTGTCACTTGTACCGAGGTACAGTGAAAAACTTGTCTTGCAAACCGATCGTACAGGTCAATTCATTAGGCAGTGCAGTTACATTGAGTTAGTACAGAGTGCATTGAGGTAGTACAGGTAAAAACAACAACGGTACAGAATAAAGTGTCACAGCTACAGGGAAGTGCAGTGCAGGTAGACAATAAGGTGCAAGGTCACAGCAAGGTAGATCGTGAGGTCAGAGTCCATCTGATCGTATAAGGGAACCGTTCAATAGTCTTATCACAGTGGGATAGAAGCTGTCCTTGAGCCTGGTGGTATGTGCCCTCAGGCTCCTGTATCTTCTGCCTGGTGGGAGAGGAGAGAAGAGAGAATGACCTGGGTGGGTGGGGTCTTTGATGAGTCACTGTAAATAGTAATACGTCACATGACAATCGATTGATTTGATGAAAACCTGATAATGCAATGTAGAAATGCTTTCTCCTTTAATGGTAGACTGAGCTTCCATTGACACCAGAACGCTGGAATTCATTACATCACATTTTATTTGTATGACCAAAACAATATCTTAGATTATTAGAAGCTTTATATGGTGCAATCTTTCTCTTTGAAAATGTACAGCTTACAAACCCTCACATGACTGAGTGAAATTACTTCATACATTGTGAACAAGTCTTGATGGTTATGGTACATGGTCCCACAAAGAATGTTAACTTCCATCTCATCAAAGTTAGAATGTAGAATAAGTGTAATCTTCTGTTGATATGATTTCATAGTTTTATTAATTCCAAGAGGAATGCAGGAAGAAACGTCAAGGACTGCACGTGGCCTTTGTTTTAACCTTTCTGAAGCTTCTGACGCTGTCAATCAGGAGCAACTGTGGAAGCAGATTCTCACAGTCGGCTGCCTACAGAAATTCCTCTCCATTTATCATAAGGTGTCATGCACAGATCCAATCTCTGGAGTCAAACAAGGCTGCATCATCATCCAAACACATTGTCTTAATATTTTTACATACAGCAAGAGCAAGAGGATAACTAGGGAGAGGTAGGACCACTCAAGAGTAAAGGAGGGAACATGTGCTTGGAGGCAGAGGATGTGGGTGAGGTCCTAAATGAGTACTTTGCATCTGTAGTTACCAAGGAAAAGGATATGGAGGACAGTCAGATCAGTGTGTAGTGTGCTAAACTGCTTTTTGAGATGAGAAAGAGGTAGTGATGGGTCTGATGAGATGTACCCCAGGTTATTGAAAGAGGCAAGAGTTGATATTGCTGGAGCCTTGACCAAGATCTTCGTGTCCTCCCTAGGCACAGGTGAGGTCCCAGAGGACTAATGAGAAGTTTACGTTTTGTTATTCAAGAAGGGAAACAGGACTAATCCTGGAAACTGTAGACCGGTGAGTCTCATGCCTGTGGTAAGTAAGCAATTGGAGAGGATTCTTAGGGATAGGATTTATGAGCATTTGGAAAAAGCATGGCCTAATTAGGGACAGTCAGCATGGATTTATGCTGGGTAAGTTGTGTCTTACTTGACTGAGTTTTTGAGGAGGCGACAAAGGAGCTGTTGATGTTTTCCGCGTGGATTTTAGTAACACGTTTTGACAAGGTCCCTCATGGGAGGCTCATCCAGAAGATTAAGCTGCATGGGATCCACAGTGACTTAGCCGTTTTGGATTCAGCATTGGCTTGCCCACAGAAAACCAGAGGTTAGTTGTTGATGGACTTATTCTAGGTGGAGGTCCGTGACTAATGGTGTTCCGCAGGGATCTGTATAAGGACCTCTTCTGTTTGTGATAATCTGACTAACTGTGAAGTGTTGTACTTTGGGAGATCAAATGTAAAGGGACAGCATGCTGTTAGTGAGAAGACAATAGGGATCTTGGAAGTCCAAGTCCATAGCTCCCTGAAAATGGCTGCACAGGTTGATAGGGAGGTAAAGAAGGCATAATGCATATTGCCCTTTATTAGTCGAGGCATTAAATTCAAGAGTCAAGAAGCTATGTTGCAGCTTTTTAAAACTCTGGTTAGGCTGCATCTGGAGTATGGCATTCAATTCTGGTCACCCCATTATAGGAAGGACGTGGAGACTTTGGAGAGGGAACAGAAGAGGTTTTCCAGGATCCTGCTTGGATTAAAGGGCATGTGCTATAAGGAGAGGTTGGACAAACTTGGGTTGTTTTCTCTGGAGCAACAGAGGCTGGGGGAAGACCTGATAGAAATGTATAAGATTATGAGAGGCATCGATAGAGTAGACAGCTGGTATCTTTTTCCCAGGATCGAAATGTTTAATACAAGAGGTCATGTGTTTGTGAATGTTCAAAGGAGATGTGCTGAGCAAGTTTTTTACACAGAAAATGGTGGGTATCGGGAATGTGCTGCCAGTGGTGGTAACGGAAGCAAGTGCAAGAGAGGCGTTTAAGAGGCTTCTAGATAGGCCCATTAATGTGTAGAGTATGGAGGGATATGGACATTGTGTAGGCAGAAGGGATTAGTTTTGTGGGCATTTAATTACTAGTTTAATTAGTTGGGCACAACATCATGGGCTGAAGGGCCTGTTCCTGTGCTGTACTATTCTCTGTTGTTGCTACAATGCTGAAGCAAACTGCAACAAGCTTCCTGCTTGCTAATGCACAGAGCAAATGGGAATCTGTTGAAGCTGCCTCTCCATCTAGAACCAAGGTCACCTCAGTTTCAGATAATAGGTTGGCAGTAAACGGAACGCTGTTCGAGGTAACCTTGTGTGAGTGTTTGGGGACGGAGTGGGACGGTGTTAATAAAACCATTAGTGTCTTTAATCTGGAGGTGGGACTCATTGTGGGCTCTTTGGTCTTGAGGGGGATCTGAACCATATGGTCCCTAACAACGAGAGTGTCTGATTTTGGTCGTGTTTAATCTATTGGGATGTCTCATCGGGGATGTGTTTAATCTCCGGCGTGTCTGATGATGGGTGTGTTTGGCAGAAGCTTGTCTGAACGTTTTTGTGGAATCAAAGTGGGTGATTGACCCGGCGATGCTTGATCCAACATTGTCTGTAATCGCGGTGGCGTTTTAATATCGGGAGTTGGCGGGGTGGGAGCGCTGATCGAGGGAGCGCTTATTCCAGGGGCTCTGGGGATGGGCGTCTTTGATCTTTGGGTGTGCCTGATCTTTGGGGTGTCTTTGATCTTTGGGTGTATCTGATCTTTGGGGTGACTTTGATCTTTGATCCTTAACGGAGGAGGAGTCGGATCGTGTGAGTCTTTCGTCCGGGGGTCGGGACAATGGTTGAGATCTGGTCATGAGAGTGCACGTGGTGTGGGGATGTTGAATTTTGGGACTGTTTGGAAAACAAAACTGCAGATACTGGAATCTGAAACAAGTTCTGAGGAAGGGTCCTTGACCCGATCGTTACTGGTTGCTCTTTCCACAGACACTGCCTGACCGGATGAATTCTTCCAACATTTCCGTTTTAGCCGTGTGATTGTTCAATTGAGTTGGGTGGGAGACGGGAGGGAGAGAAAGCACTGCGGGTGGAATTGAGAGTATTTTTATAATCGTAGTAGATATATATTTTTAATTTAGCGATGTTTGATAGTGGGCACATTTAATCTGGTGATACAACTGATCCCCAGGGTGTTTAAATTTGGGCGGCGCCTGCTGGTGGGAGTGTTTAATCTGGTGTTGGGGGTTGTCCGATGGTTGTGTCCTCTGTGTGTACCAGCGGTTTTCCCTGCTGCTTGAGGCGCTGAATCTCAGGGTGGGTGTGGTTTATTCATGGTAGTTGGGGGGGGTGGGGGGGGGGGGGGGGGGGGGGGGGGGGGTGATTAAACAAATGGTGACAAACTGCTGAGTGTATGATCTCGGGGTGTTTGGGTCGTAGTGGTGTCTGATAAGTCTGATCCCGAACCTGTTTAACCTCGGTTCAAAGTGTTTAATCAAGGGGTGCCTGACTCTGACTTTAAATTAGGAGGTGTCAGATCGCCGGGGGTTTTAAATTCAGTGTCTGCTCCCAACATTAAACAGCCTGGAGATCAGCCGTATTCCCAGGTTAAGCACTCCCACCATTTGATACACTATTGAATTAAAAAACATACGACGATCAAACACGTTCCCAAGGCGAGTGGTCACTGAGCGGTAGGTTGTCTGGAGCGTGCTGTGTTTAAGGCAGCATTAGAGTGTATTTAATGTTTGGGTTTGTGGGATTTGAACCAGGGCTATGTCCGAACACTGGTGTTTAATGAAGGGATGTCCTGATTGTTGTCGGGGAAGGGGTGGGCGGGATCGTGGGGAATGTCGGACCGTGGGGTGTGGGGTGCTTAGCGACTGTCTGATAGTGGGTGTGTTTGATCAAGAGGTTTGCCAACTTTCATGGTGTCAACACCAGGAGGTGTCTAACACAGGGAGATGGTCCGATCAGGGCCTGTCAGTCCGTGTCTGATCGGGGAGATCTTTAATGCCCGCCAGTGGACGGGCGTGTTCCAGGTTGTATTTATCAGTGGGTGGCCTGGACGTCGAGGTGCTTCACCTGTAGGAGGTTTTATCATAGGACGTGTAATCTAGGATGTGTGACCTCGGGGTGTTTAATCTGGAGGCATCCTGATCACGGTCCTCTGGTCGTGAAGGTGTTTCAGTCTTATGGTTGAGCATAACGACGTTTGATCTGGGGTGTATTTTATTATCGCGGTTTTATATCCACCCGACAGTGGGAATGTTCATTGCTGCTGTCTGATTCTGGGGTATTTACTCCTGTGGGTGTCTGACCGTGGGGTGTTCATTCATTGTTGCTGTCTGACCCTGGGGTATTTACTTTAGTGGGTACCTGACTGTGGGGTGTTCATTCATTGGGTCTCTCTGACTCAGATTTTTAATCTACTTGGTTAAGGTGTGTTTAATCAGGAGAGGTTTCTGATCGATGCTGTTGTTCACTTCCATGTTGGTCTGGACATGGGAATGTTTCATCTAAAGGGGTGTATGACTGGAAGATTATTTATCATGTGTTTTGGTTTAGAATCATAGAACAGGTATGTGACAGAAGGAGGCTGGTCTCACTCTTAGTCCTCGCACCTGGACATTTTGTCCCTTCATATATTAAAATGTGCAAAAAAGAACAGATGCAGGAAACCTGAAGTGAAAACAGAAAATGCTGGAAACACTCAGTGGGTCAGGCAGCATCTAGGGGAGAGAGAAACAAATTAACCTTTCAGGTCGATGACCTTCCCCCCTCTATGTTGCTTTCCCTGTGCAAGTTCTTTCTCTCCCTCTTTGCATTCATATGTTGCAGTCTGTCTTTTTTGTCTGTACCTAAATCTCTCGTGTGCACAAAACTGCACCAGCTCATAAACTGGCACCGTACACAACTTATAGGTTGGGTTAAAAGAGAGATGCTGTCCTGGCCCAGACTGATGTGCGCTGCTCTGGCCCAGACTGATATGCGCTGCCCTGGCCCAGACTGATGTGCGCTGCCCTGGCCCAGACTGATGTGTGCTGCCCTGGCCTAGACTGATGTGCGCTGCTCTGGCCCAGAACTGCTCGAGGCCATTGCAAGCGAACTGCAGGATCTCAGCATCTGCTTGTGGGCCTTGCGACTGCCACTTAGGAGGGGCTCCAGAGTAAACAATAGCACCTAAAGGTTAATTAGAGTGAAACGATAATATATCCAAGTGCTATTGGTAGTGTAATGTGTGTACTTTTTTTCCTGTGGCCTTAGATAAAGAATGATCATGGTGATTGGGCAGTACTACGGGCTAAGCAGTGGTCATTGTTATTGTATTATTTATCCAGAAGGAGTTGATAGGAGTGACTTTCTATGATGGACTTTCTGATTCATTTTAACCTTGGGAGGTACATCATGCAGAATCACTGTTCCTCAGTCTAATGGGTGCCCCGGAGTCCAGTGACACTATGACAATCAATGACATAGTGCCCTTGAGTCAAATGGGTGACTATCATTGACATGGTGCCAAGAGTACCCTCCTGGGTGTGAGTTGTTTACTTGCAAATCTCTGTTGCTCCCACTACCCACCCGTACTATTTTGTCGTCCTCCTGTTGTGGCTAATTGCCGAGTACTGCAGGACCCTGCCCTAACATTCCACAGGATGTATTGCCCAGAACTGTTATTCAGCCCATCCAGTCCTGCCGGTGCTTACACTAAGGTTGAGCACCTTCCTACCTACCCTCATTTAAATCACTCAGAATAGCGACATTTTCTTGTCTAGCCTCCCCTTAAAGATCAGAATGATTGTGCAATTGAGGGGCTTATGGGAACCGGCAAAGGACAGGAATTAGGGCTTGGGGCAAATCAACCACAATCACATCAAACAGCACGGCCGGCTTGAGGGGCCAGATTGCTTACACTTGGCTTCTAGTTTCTTGCATTCTTAATCCTTTCCTAATGCTATGCATCTCCAGCCTCTGGCTAAAGAGGTTTATTTCCTATCCTCTCTAATGTCTTATGATGATGGCTTCTTGAAATGTCCTTCCTCATTTGCTATCTGTATCTATTTTATCAAGATCTCAATAATTTTAAAGACCTCTATGAGGTCACCCTTTTTCAAGAGAAGAGAGACTCAGTTTCTTCAGCGCTTTCTGATATGTTTGGTGTCATTTATCTGGTAACATTTGTACCTCTCTAACTGCTTAATTGCCTCTTCACCCATTTTATAGTAGAGTATGGTCTCATCACGGTTTGATGTCAGTTCGACACAGTTTCCCTACACTTCAGCTTATTCATCTAAGGGTCTTATTGTGGGCTTGATGTCCTGTGGTACAATATTTAGTGACTGGTGTATTTGTACTCCAAAATCCAGGTTTTCCACTCTTTCCAAATAACATTTCTTCCAAAATGTACTATTGACTTTCACTTGCCAATTATTTGCCATTCTGTAAGTCCTCCGGTAATATGTTGCAGCCTTCCTGCGGACTGGCGATTTCCAACTCCCCACCCCCCCCCCACGCCCCTCCCTCCAATTTGGTGTCAGCCACAAATTTAGAAACAGTGCTTCTGATTCCAAAGTTAATGTAAGTTGTAGACATATGGGGTCCCATCACTGATAGTTGTGGAACACCATCTCCCATACAAATAGCTACTCTCTACTCCTACTTCTGCTTGCTGTCATGGAGTCACTGGGTAATTCATCCTAATACTTGTCCCTTAAGTTTGCATTCTCATTAGTTCTTGTTCATTAGTCTATTATGGGGCAACTTATCAAAGATCTTTTCAAAATCCAGATATGCAGCATCTAGTGCTTTACATAATCTTACTTTATATAATATTATACATAATATTATGTATAATTATGTATATATTATGTTAGTATATTTTATGTATGCATATAATGTATGCACATAATTATGTATAATTATATATACATAATATTATTTACATAATACCGTGGTCAAGTTCGGTAGTGTAGCGCCAGCAACCCAGATTCAATTCCCGCCGCTGTCTGTAAGGAGCTTGTACGTTCTCCCCGTGACTGCGTGGGTTTCCTCCGGGTGCTCCGGTTTCCTCCTATATTCCAAAGACGTACGGGTTAGGAAGTTGTGGGCATGCTATGTTGGTGCCGGAAGCGTGGCGACACTTGCGGGCTGCCACCCAGAACACTCTACGCAAAGGATGCATTTCACTGTGTGTTTTGATGTACATGTGACGAGTAAAGATATCTTATCTTTTCTTATCTATGCCGTCTGCTATCTCTTGAAGAGATTCAGTAAAGTTGATCAATGCTATTCATGATCATACTTTTTGATTTTAAATGTCATTCTCTTTTCCCCTTTGGCCAGAATTCCATGATTTTTTTTTCCCTCTGGTAATGTGGACTGACATGTCTGTAATTCCCTGGACATATTCCATCTTCCTTCTAAACTGTAGGCATTCTGATAATGTAATTTGGCACTTCACCTTTTTCCAGTGATTTATTAAATATGTGTAGCATTGCCTCTGTAGAATGCTGTACATTTTTGCTTAAGGATTCAAGTGGTTTTCTTGGTGATGCTCCCAGTGGCTCGGTGGGTTTCATTATTTGATTCCTCATTCAACTAGCGTCCGGGGACATCTATTGTGAATTGTGAACCACAGTATAAGAGGGTACCTTCCACGTCCTTAAGTACCTAAAGACTTCCTAATAACAAACCTCAACAAAAACCTCCTTGAAAAGAACCTATTAAACAAACTTCTCTCCATGTAGGCAGGGCATACCTTCCTGAAGTACAGGGAGCATATATTACACATCAGTTACATGTTTCAATTCAAACCCGGTCACTTACAGCTACATGGTCACTGGGCTTGAATGAATGCCCCACTGTCTTAGAATTGCAACCTCACTAAATGCCACAAACCTGATTCTCTTTACATGTGTCCCCGTTCCCTGTATCCACACGAGCATTGACTCAGTCTGGTGTGGTCAGGCAAACAGGCTCTGAATTATACTGATAAACGTGAGCTCTGCAAGATGATATATTATATACATGTAAATAACAGTGGCAGGAAGCAATGAGAGTATGGGGAGTTGGATTTCTTGGGAGAGTTGAGCGTTAAATCTTTCACCTCATCCGTATAACTCTAACTGGCCATAGGAGCAAGGATCTCTAAGGTAAACATGAAACAGCAGAATATCTGGGCAAGGAAAGAAATGACCGAGACAACATTGACCATGTGTAACTTATGCTTAACTTTAGTGATAGGATGTAATAAACAGGCAGACAGATTAATCATCCATAGTGTAGAAGTGATATTTAGATAAATAAGCTGAACTAGGCCATTCCAGTAAGGGATTCTGTGGGTTCTCTCTAGTTCCAGATACTCATTATAGTTGTCACATGCAGGATTCTTCTATTTATTTTGGCTTTCCCTAAAGTTAATAGCACATTTCCCAAGTGGAGTGTAATGGAATGTGTCGGGAAGGGTAAAAAGGACATAGTTATCATGTGACTTTTTAATACTCTGAAACAAGTACTAGAAGCTACACTGACAGACACAAAGCAGGCCGTAAACTAAAGAACGGTGAGATGATATAAATGGTGCCTCTCGGATGAGACCAATGTCAGTGAGATGCTCACACGTCACTCCGCATCTTGGTGATGTTCACATAGTTGGGATTGGATAAAGTGCAATTGTCGTTGTGAAGGTTATGTTCGGCGGGCTGTCGAGTGCCACCCATCCCCTCCTGGGTGTACTCTGACTTGCAGATGCTTGAAGTGCTGTTACTTTTCTTCAGATCGGTCACGGATGGGATGGTGGGGCAGCTCTTCACGTGCAGGTACTGGGCCTGCTCCTCGTTCTCCGTCTCCCGGTGGTAGAAGTAGTTGAAGTTGGAGACTATGACGGGCACGGGCAGCGCGATGGTCAGCACCCCGGCGATGGCGCAGAGGGAGCCCACCATCTTGCCCCCGATGGTTATGGGGTACATGTCTCCGTACCCGACGGTTGTCATGGAAACCACGGCCCACCAGAAGGCATCAGGGATGCTGTCGAAGTAGGAGGCAGCCTCGTCGGCCTCGGCAAAGTAGACGGCGCTGGAGAAGAGGATGACTCCGATGAAGAGAAAGAAGATGAGGAGCCCCAGCTCCCTCATGCTGGCCTTCAGAGTCTGCCCGAGGATCTGCAGGCCCTTGGAGTGCCTGGAGAGCTTGAATATTCTGAAGACTCTGACCAGCCGGATGACCCTTAGGATGGCCAGGGACATGGCCTGCTGCCCTTGTTGCTGCCCGTTGCCTGCCTGCTGCTGTTGTTGTTGCTGCTCAGCCAACTCGGTGCCCAGGGTGATGAAGTAGGGAGTAATGGCCACAATGTCAATGATGTTCATGATGTTTCTGAAGAAGTTGGGCTTGCTTGGACAAGCAAACAACCTGACGAGGAACTCGAAGGAGAACCAAATGATGCAGAGGGTCTCAACGATGAAGAAGGGATCAGCGAAGGTTGGGCTGTGATAGGGAGCCGTCTCGTTGTTATATTGAGGTCTTCCTCCAGCTGGATTCTCTTTGTCATCTCTGAAGACGGGGAGCGTTTCCAGGCAGAAGCTGACGATGGAGATGAGGATGACCATGACGGACATGATGGCGATGACTCGGGCAGGTCCTGAGCTCTCGGGGTACTCGAAGAGCAGCCAGATCTGCCGCTGGAACTCGTTCTCTGGTAAAGGCCGCTCCTCTTCCTTGATAAAACCTTCGTCCTCTCTGAACATCTCCATGGCCTCCTCTCCGAGCTCATAGAACCGTATCTCCTCTGCAAAAATGTCCAGGGGCACGTTGACGGGCCTCCGCAGCCTCCCCCCTGACTGGTAGTAGTAGAGGATGGCGTCAAAACTCGGCCGGTTCCTGTCAAAGAAATACTCGTTCCTCAGGGGGTCGAAGTAGCCCATCCTCTTCTTGGGGTCCCCCAGCAGGGTGTCGGGGAACTGCGCCAAGGTCCTCAGCTGAGTCTCAAATCGAAGCCCCGAGATGTTGATAACCACCCGCTCACAGCACTCGTGGTTTTGCTCCAGCCCGTACAAGTCCTGATTCTGGACTGGGAGAGCAGCCAACTCATCAACGTTGTCCCCGTGGGCCACTGTCATGTTGCTGGAGGGAATCACGCTTCCCTCACTGGGGAGCTGGGAACAACTGTTGAATTAGAATGTGGTGGGGTCTTGTGTATTAACTCTCCTAAAACTGGAGAGCAAGAATACTGGGATATCTTGAGTCTCAGGATGGTGGAATACTAAAATTACCTGAATTCTTGAAGTGGGGTTAGTGGATAGTGAGATTGTGGATTCTACAGTCAATCAATCTTGCTGTTATTGGACACTGGAGTTAGTGGATCATAGAGTTAATTGATCCTGGTTTTTAAGGGAATAGCAGATCTTGGATGTTTGTGCAACCGGATCCTGGAATTAATGCATTCTGGAGCTAGATCATATATTCCAGTGAGTGGATCAATAGTGTTAGTCGATCCTGGAATTGTGAATTTGTTGTTGTTGTTTGTGGGTCTTAATGAATCCTAAAGTTAGTAGATCCTGTGCTTCGAGGTTCTTCGTTAGTGGAACTTGTAGCTTTTTATTCTGGTTGTTTCTGGCTCCTGGATCTATAAGAATCTCTTGAAGTTAGTGGATTCTAGAGTTGGAGATGGTGGATTCTGGTGTATCTACAAAAGTTAGGTAATACAGGAGACGGAGATAGATTCTGGAGCTAGAGCTGCTGAATTCTGGATGTTGAAGCTGGGATTTAATGGATTAAGTAGCAGATCCTGGTTGGTATACCCTGGTTTGTACAACCCAAAGTTAGTGTATCTTGTCGTTTATAGATATTAGTGTAATCTAGAGTCATTGATTCATTGTTCCTGGAATTTGTTGGTCCCAGATTTACTAGTTCTAGGAGTTTTTGAGTCCTGTAGCAATGGATATTGTACTTAGTGACTAATGGAGTTTGAGGATACTTGTGGTACGTGGACCTAGAGCTAGTGGATCCCAGAATTTGTTAATTCTAGATTTTATGGATCCTGGAGTTAGTGAACTTTGCAGTTTGTAGATCCCGCAGATTGTGGGTCCTGTAGTCCATAGATCCTGAGGTCTGTGGGGCTTAGTAAATCTGGGTCTCAATGGTTCCTGGGTTAGTTTGGCTTCGTGAGTCAGCACATCCTGGAGTTAATGGCTTCTGGCGTTAGTGGATCTCATGGTTTGTGGATCTTGGAGCATGTGGATTTTGAAGTTTGTAAAACCTGGAGTTGGAGAGTTCTTTACTCCTAGAATTAGTCAATATTGCACTTAGTGGCCAATGGCGTTGGTGGACTGTAGAGTTAATGATTTCTGAGGCTCACGGATTCCTGAAACTGGTGAATCCTACAGTTAACTTGTCCATGTGGTACTTAATGAATTTCAGAGTTGTGTGGTTCGTGAAGTTCATTAATTCTGAAGCTAGTGTCTCGCAGAGACAATGATTCCTGGAATTAATTAGCCCTGTACAGTGGATTCTGGAGTTCGTGATTCCTGTCGTTTGTGGATCCTGAAATGAATGGACTTGAAAGTGGCGGATTCTGGAGTCAGTAGGTCCTGAAATTTGGTAGAGTAAATAAATACTCCTTTCTGGCTAGCAAGCTCCTCCTTCCAGATTTTTTTTAATGCACAAAAGTGTTTCCACAAAAGCAGCAATGGAGAAACCGCTTGGATCTTTGTAACGTTGTGGCACGAGATGTCCTGACTCATCCAGCCCAGTGCCACACCACAAATCTCCAGCGTAGCAGAACACCAGTTTAAAGCAGTGACTTGTACTCAGGAGAATTTCGATGGAACCTAAATCAAAAGAGAAGAAAATGTTATCTACTCCATCCGTCAGGCAGGAGAGATATATATCTATAGAGCACGGTGAGGGAGAATGGAATTGGAAAAGAAAAGAAAGAAATGTGTGTGAAAGTCAATGAAGCTAGGGAACAGTCAGACTAAAGAACACGTGGATGGGGAGAAAACAAGCAATGGATTGGCAGATAAAGGGCAAGAGAAGGGAAGTTGAAAAAAGAGATAGGAAGCAGGGTTAAATTATGATGAGCAGCCAGGTTCTAGAACATTGATTCGGAGATGGAAGTTCGAATCCCATCCATGGAATTTGTTCAAGTCATTAACTAAAAGCTGATTTTTTAAAATAAAAAACTGTCTCAATGACAGTAACCGTGAAACTACCAAGATAGTTGTGAAAAGAGGAAAATCAAAAGAAAGCTGCAGATGCTGGAAAGCTGAAATAAAAACAGACAACACTGGGAATACTCAGTGGGTCAGGCAGCATCTGTGGAAGGAGGTAGGTCTGATGAAAGGTCCTGGACCTGAATCATTAAACTGTTTCTCTCTCCATAGATGCTGTTTATGCATTGAGGGGATGGTGGCATTGGGATCAGCTGGAACCTGTGAGAGGAGGCACAGTAAAGAGAAAGGAGATGAAACTGCAAGAGCGACCAGGTAAGTTGACAGAGAGGTCCCTGTGTTTGAACTTTAAATGCTTGTTTGATGCTGAACTGCCATTCGTGGAATTTTCAAAAACTAGTCATTAATAGGAATTTTATTTAATGTACTGTGCAGTGTGATTTTCTTGGCAATGCACTGTTCAGACCAGTGTCCTTTTATAGAAAGTAAAGGGGGGAGAAGAGAGTGAGAAAAAAGAACTAAGGAAAGCGAGTGAGAGGGAACAAAATGGAGTGAACGTGCGAGAGAGAGAGAGAGTGAAAGGGAACATAGAGGGAACAAAAGAGAGTGAATGTGTGAGAGAGAGAATGTGAAAGGGAACATGAAGGTTCAGAGAGCTGGAAGGCTGAAAGTGAGAGAGACGGAAATTAGAGAGGGTGAAGAGGGAGGGAAAGAGCATAGGGTCAGTGTAAATGAGTGGGATTGAACTGGAGAGGGAGAGAGCAGGGACATGAAGCAGAAAGGGACTGAGAATGTGAATAGAGACTAAGCGATGTCATAGAGCATGAAACCAGATGCTTCAGCCCAACACATCTGTGCTGGTCAAGATGTCCACGTGAGCTACTCTCACTTGCCTGTGTTTGGCCCATATCCCTCTCAGCCTTTCCTATCCATGTGCCTGGCCAAATGTCTTTCAGACTTTGAAATTTTTCCTGCCTCTACAGCTTGTTCTACATACCCACCACCCTCTCATGAAAAAGTTTCCCCTCAGTTCCCCTTTAAAACTTTCCCCTCTCACCTTAAATCTATAGCTTCTAGTTTTAGCCTCCCCTGTCCTGGGAACCTCCACCTTATCTACGCCCCCCATGATTTTATATACTTCTAAGTGGTCACCCTCAACCTCCTATGTTCCAAGTTAAAGTATCCCAGCCTAACCAGTCACTCCTTATAACTCAAGCCCTCCAGTCCCAGTAATATCCTCACAAATCTTTTCTGCACCCTTTCCAGTTTAATGATTTCCTTCCTATAGCTGGGCGACCAGAACTGCGCACGTCACTCCAAGTGCCGTCTCACCGACGTCTTGTGACACGATATCCCAATTCCTGTGAGGAGAGGGAGATGGAGAGTCAGACTGCAAGTCAGACTGCATGAAGGAAAGACAGAAGGAAGGTGAAGAGTGAGATTTATAGAGCAAGGAAGATAAAAGAAAGATGCTTTTATTTAGCATTTTTTACAGCCCCAGGATATCCCAATGCATTTTATGTAAGCGCTTTCCGAAAGTTCTTTTCAAGTGGGAACGCCATTATAATTTCAATCATCAGTCAATGCCAATTCAGCCGTGTCTGACTGTAAGTGGGATGAGGAAGGATGACGGAAAGATGACTGTGAAGGAGAAGATGTGACAAGGGGTACGGAGCAGAGCAAACGGAACAAACAGGCCAAAAAGAAAGGGAACAAGAGTTTGAAGAAGGGAGGAGTGATGAGCAGGTAAAATGGAAGTACAAATGACAGGGAGCTGGGAGGGCTAAAGAGAGAGAGTAGAGAGAAATTGTGGACAAGAACTGTGAAAGAAATAAGGATTGAAAGGGATGGTGAAGAGTGGGAATGAGATTGGTAAATTGGTTTATTATTGTCACCTATACTGAGGTACAGTGAAGAGCTTTGTTTTGCACGCCTCCCATACAGATTATGACATGGATCCATATGGGGTAGAGGGATTATGGTGGAGAAGCCGAAAGGGGGCATAATGAAGAAGCCAAAATGGAGAGAGGGGAGTTGGAAAAGATATAGAACATTGAGAGTGAAAGGGGGGGGGGGGGGGAGGAGGAGGAGGAGAGAGAGAGAGAGAGGGAGAGAGAAAGGAGAAAGGTATGAAGGAGAAAGTCCACAGCGAGAATCTGAGAATAGTAGAGGGTAGGGGTGATAGCAGTGAAAGGTTCAAGCCGGAGAGATAGAGACTGGAGAGGGTAAAGGAGAGAGTATTAGAGAGAAGAAAGCTGAAGAGAGTGATAGAGACGGTAGAGGATGAAGGAAAGTGGGGTAATGGAGAGTGAGGTCAAGATTGGAGCTGGTGAAGGAGAGTTTTTAAATAGCAGGAACCTAATACTGTTGAAGCAATGTCAAAGATAAACTGGGATTAGGGCAGGGTTAGTGTAGGTGTCTGCTTGATGGTTAGCACGCACACAGTGGGCCGACGGATTTGTTTCCAGGCTCTGTGGCTCCATGACGTTAGAAAGCTCAAAGGGATGTCGGAAGTATAGGGGTGAAATTGAAAGGGAAATTTGGAAAGCAAACAGCAGGCATGAAAGGATACTGGCAGGTAAAAGAAAATCCAGACGTGTTCTGTAGGTACATAAGGATCAGGAGGATAAGGGACACTAGTGAGGCCTCATTTGGAATACTGTGCACAGTTTTGGGCCCCATATCTTAGGAAGGATGTGCTGATGTTGGAGAGGGTTCAGAGGAGATTTATGAGGATGATTCCTGGAATGAAAGGGCTTATGTATGATGAGCTTTTGTCGGCTCTTGGACTGTACTCACTGGAGTACAGAAGAATGAGAGGGGACCTCGTAGAGACATTTAAAATGTTGAAAGGACTGGACAGAGTAGATGTGGCCAGGCTGTTTCCCTTGGTGGGTGAGTCCAGGACCAGAGGGCACAATCTTAGAATTAGAGGGTACAGGTTTAAAACAGAGATGAGGAGAAATTTCTTTAGCCAGAGGGTGGTGGATTTGTGGAATTCCTTGTCAGGTACAGTAGTGGAGGCCAGATCATTGGAGGCGTTTAAGGAAGAGATAGATAGATATCTAAATGGTCGGGGTATCAAGGGATATGGGGATAAGGCCGGAAATTGGGGTTAGAATAGTTTTATTTTTTTTGCCCCCCCCCCCCAATTTCTCATTTCTTTTTCTTTTTTCCCTTTTCCTTGGAGCAGACTCGATGGGCCAAATGGCCTACTTCTGCTCCCTTGTCTTGTGATCTTGTGAACAAAGGAAACAGGGGGCCTATGAGGGACCAACAATGGTGTCTTTACAAAAGAGGTGTTGTAGTTAATGAGGAAGTGTGTGGAATATTTGCACGGGTTAAGCATTGTAAAAGAGGAAGTATTAACATCTTTGAAACTGACAAATCACTAAGCCCAGATGAAGTATTTCCCAGGCTGTGAAGAGAAGCGAGGAGGGATGACATTGCTGAGGTTCTGACCAGTTTTCAAACATCTGTGGCCTCAGGGGTGCTGCTGGAAGACTGGAGACCTGCTGATGCTGCAAAACTGGAGCAACTGACACACTGAACATTACTGAAGTTTGTTTAACGTCACTGGTGGGAGACTTATTGGAATCGATTCTGAGGGACAGGTAGAAACCTCAGTCGGAAAGACACAGGATCAGTCAAGGACAGTCGACATTTGTTAAGGGATGGTCACATTGGCTAAACTTGATTGAACTTTTTGAAGAGGGTAGCAAGTAGGATCGACGTAAAACAGGAAGGAACGATGCTTGTTGAGTATTGTGATCATTACACCATGTTACAGGAAAAATGCGACTGAACTGAATGGAATTCCAGTGGAAATTTATAAAGATCTTGCCAGGACTGGAAAATATTGCAGGCACGGTAGTGTAGTGGTTAGCGTAATGCTTTACAGCGCCAGCGACCCGGGTTCAATTCCAGCCACTGTCTGTAAGGAGTTTGTACGTTCTCCCCGTGTCTGTGTGGGTTTCCTCCGGGTGCTCCAGTTTCCTACCACATTCCAAAGACGTATGGGTTAGAAGTTGTGGCATGCTACATTGGCGCTGGAAGTGTGGCAAATACTTGTGGGCTTGCCCAGAACACTCTACGCAAAGATGTATTTTCACTGTGTGTTTCGATTGTACATGTGACTAATAAAGAAATCTTATCTTATCAGCTTCAAGGAAAGATTGGTTAGGATGTTCTTTTCTCTGGAGTAGTGATGGCTGAAGAGGGTCTGAATTGAGGTGTATGAAATCATGAGGGGCCTAGACAGTAGACATTCCTTCAGTAGACCAGAGGGCAGAGACTCAAAATAAGTGGTAGAAAGACTAGAGGGGAAATTAGGGAGAAGTGGCAGGGAGATTAGAGGGGAAATTAGGGAGAAAAGAATCATTCAAAGGGAGGTTTAGGAAGAAAGCCTCATCATGATTAAAATGTTCCACACCTGGAGTATTGTGGACAGTTTTGGTTCCCTATTATAAGGGAGGCACCCTTAAGCTGGAAAGAGCACAAAGAAGATGTATGAGGATGTTGCCAGGATACGAGGGGCTAGGTTATAGGGAGAGGTTGGGCAGGCTAGGACTTTATTCCTTGGAATGTAGGATACTGAAAGGGTGACTTTATAGAGGTGTGTAAAACCATGATGAGTATAGGCAGCGTGAATGCACACAGTCATTTTTCCCAGGGAAAGGGAACCAAAAACTCGAGGGCATAGGTTTAAGGTGAGAGGTGAAAGACTTGAAAGGGACCTGAGGTGCAACTTTTTCACGCAGAGGGTGGTGTGTACAGGGAACGAGCTGCCAGAGGAAGTGGTTGAGGCAGGTACATTAACAACATTTAAAAGATATTTGGACAGGGATAGGAAAGGTTTAGAGGAATATGGGCCAAATGCGGGGAAATGGGATCAGATTAGATGGGTCGGCATGGATGAGCTGGGCCTGTTTCCGTGCTGTATGACACTATGACTCTATTTGTTCTTGGAGAGCGGTGACGTGCAGGGCTGTGCATCAAGTACAGGAAGCTAGGATGATGGTAGGAGCCTTTTTTCAACTGGAACAAGCACAAAGGGCCATGCAGGCGTCTTCTGTGCCATATTAGAGAGGAACAGAGGAGAAGAAACTGGGGAAGGGGAAGGAGAGAGGGATGGAGAGCGAGATGGTGATGGGTGAGATGCAGACAGGAGGCAGTGAAGGAGAAAGAAGGAAAACACAAAACAGTGCTCGAAATAGGAAAGTGCTGGTGGACGGAAGATAACAGAGATGGACAGAGTAACGTAAGAGAGAGCAGGTAAGTTAGAGACGGGGAATGCGAAGGATAGGGTAATGAGAGTAGTAAAACTCTTGCAAATTTCTACAGATGTACGGTGGAGAGCATTCTGACTGGCTGCATCACCGCCTGGTATGGAGGCTCCAATGTGTAGGATCGGAAGAGGCTGCAGAGGGTTGTAGACTCAGCCAGCTCCATCACGGACGCAACCCTCCCCGCCATCGAGGACATCTTTAAGAGGCGGTGCCTCAACAAGGTGGCATCCATCACTAAGGACCCTCACCACCCGGGACATGCCCTCTTCTCGTTACCACCATCGGGGAGGAGGTACAGGAACCTGAAGACCCACACTCAAAGTTTCAGGAACAGCTTCTTCCCCTCCGCCATCAGATTTCTGAACGGTCCATGAAACCAGGAACCTCGTTATTCCTCTTTTGCGCTATTTATCACTATTTATTTCTTTTTGTAACCTATAGTAATTTTTTAATGTCTTCATGTCTTGCACTGTACTGCCGCCACAAGACAACAAATTTCGTGACATACGTCAGTGATAATAAACCCGATTCTGATTCTGAAACAGGGCAGGGAGTACACAGGGACACGGAGGTCAGTGGAGGAGGAAGGATGGCGAGCAGGGAGGGTAAATGGTGGAGGGACACAGCAGGGAGAGTTGAAGAGAAAGGGATGAAAGGCCGGCAGACTGGAGGGGAGGGAAGAGGAGAGCAGGAAAAGGAGTGAGGGAATGAGGAAACTTAGAAGCAAAAGATAGATAATAGCGGAAAAAGGGGACAGTACAAGGAAAAACGAGAGGGAAAGAGAATGGGTGGTAACGAAGAGCGAAAGGAAGCAGGGAGGAGAAAGCAGAGGGGAATAGGGTGAGGAATGGAGGGATGGGTGGTGAGTGAGGAGTGGATACAGATCAGGAAGTAAAACAGAAAGATTATGGACAAAGGAAGTGGAGAGTAAGGAAGGGAGAAATGTGAAGCTGCGAGAGTAAAAGTGAGGAGTGTGGGATGAAGAGTCTGAGGGGTGAAAGAGAGAAGGAAAGCGAACAGTGAGAGTAAAGACATAGGGATAGACAGACTAAAGGAAACCGCTGCACGGAGCAGTGAGAGTGAAGGGGAGAGAGCTCGGAACCAGCTCAGTCGAAGAGGGAGGGACAAAGCAGGGAGAACGATGGAGAAAGATGTGGCCATCAGTAGGAAAAAGGAGACTGGGGCACAGGGGGTAAGGATGAAGGTGTTGTGGGGAGTGAGGGGAAAGGAGGGATGGATAGAGATCAGGGACTGGAATAGAGAGGTGGACAGAGAACAAGGCGAATGAAGGGAGGAGAGGCAGAGAGCTGTGAGGTTGGGGGAATGGGAGCAGTAAGAAGAAAAGGGACCGGAGTGGTTAGTAGCTGGATAGAGGGCGGTGTAAAGAGGCACCAATAGCACAGGGAGGGAGGCACGAGAAAGGAGAAACCAAAAGGAGGGACTGTAAACGAAAGAGGGATCACGATGAGATTAAAGGGGAGAGGGGCAGAGTGCAGGGACGGCAAAGGTGAGAGTGGCAAAGAGCTAGGAGGTTAAAGCAGGCAGGATAAGGGGAGGGAGGGAAAGGAGTCAGTGAGAGTACAGAACAGAGAGGGCAGTGTAGAGCTGGGAGGGTGCGGAAACTGGGTTGGTGGAGGGGAAGGGATTCGAGAGCAGGAAGAGTGAGAGGAAAAACAGCAGAGAGTAAATGGAGAGGGAGAGGGAGTGGTGCGTGCAAGAAGAGGGACAAAGAGCAGTGAGTGTGAAAGAGAAGGGAATAGAGACAAGGGAAAGCAGAGAGGGCTGGAGATCAGAGGGTAAAGCAGAGAGGGCTGGAGATCAGAGGGCAAAGCAGAGAGGGCTGGAGATCAGAGGGCAAAGCAGAGAGGGCTGGAGATCAGAGGGCAAAGCAGAGAGGGCTGGAGATCAGAGGGCAAAGCAGAGAGGCTGGAGATCAGAAGGTAAAGCAGAGAGGGCTGGAGATCAGAGGGTAAAGCAGAGAGGGCTGGAGATCAGAGGGTAAAGCAGAGAGGGCTGGAGATCAGAGGGTAAAGCAGAGAGGGCTGGAGATCAGAGGGTAAAGCAGAGAGGGCCGGATAATGGAACCGAATGCATCAACAGCACCGAGTGGAATATAAAGGACAGAGCGAGAAGGAGCAAGAAGAAGGGAATAGGGAGCAGGGAATGTGAGAGTGAGAGGGCGAGAAGGCAGGGAAAGTAGAGACGGAGAAAGGGCATGGAGATTGGAAGGGAGAGGGGTAAAAAGTCGAGAGGCACAGTAAGTATGGCGAAGAGAGACAGCAAGGAGAGCAAAGGAGAGGCGTTGTTTCTAGGAGAGGGGGATGGTGAGCATGGAGGGTGAAGGAGTGATGGACAACAGGAAAAGTAGAGGAGAAAGAAGTATGGAAGACAGTGGATAATGGAGAGTGCTAAAGAGCAGAGAGGCCAGGTGAGGGAGGAACAGAGAAAAGAATGGGAGGTTGAAGGAGAATGGGTTTGAGAGCAGTGACGGCAAAGCAGGTGCAGTACAGAGCAGTGCATAGACGAGAGGAAAGGAAGCGAGAATACAGGCAGGGAGAGAAGGATGGAGAGGAGCAGAGAGCAGGAAGGGTAAATAGGGAACGGGGTGGAGAACAGAGAGGAAAAGTGGGTTACAGGGATGGAGAGCACGGGGAGGTTGAAAAAGTGTGTAAAGTCCAGGACTGGAGACAGAAACCCACCTGGGTCACTCTCTCTTCTCCCCTCTCCCATCAGGCAGAAGATACAGGAGCCTGAGGGCACGTACCACCAGGCTCAAGGACAGCTTCTACCCCACTGTGATAAGACTATTGAACTGTTCCCTTATACGATGAGATGGACTCTGACCTCACAATCTACCTTGTTATGACCTTGCGCCTTATTGTCTACCTGCAATGCACTTCCCTGTAGCTGTGACACTTTACTCTGTATTCTGTTATTGGTTTTACCCTGTACTACCTCAGCGCACTGTGCAATGAATTGATCTGTATGAACGGTATGCAAGACAAGTTTTTCACTGTACCTCAGTACAAGTGACAATAATAAACCTAGACCAACCAATCCCAGTGCAGTTGGTAGAGAGACTCAAGGAAGGTGGAGGCAGTGAAAGCTACGAGAGGTGCAGAGAGTCAAGAACAGTGACAGGGAGATGAAGAGAAGATGATGGATGACGGGGGATCACAGTGAAATGGAGGCTGGCAGGTAGGCCCTTAAGCAGGTACTGGACAGAGATGTGCATAGCATGGGTGGGAAGGACAGAGGGGGAGGTGCAGACGGGGAGTTAGCAGGGAGTGTGATGGAGAAGCACAGGATAACAGAGAGAGATGTCTGACCCTCACTGTCCTCAGTGCCCCTCTGACTCCTCATCGGCACTCTAGTGTCTGGGTCAGTCTCGCACTCTCTGTGAGGGAGGTGCAGGGAGGGCGGGGAAGGTGACAGGCCAGTACAGAGAATGGTGAAGGAGAGTGAGGGCGAGGGGGAGTAGGTGGTACAGAGATCGGGATGGTCTGACAAAAAGGGGAGAGTGGGGAGCAGGAACGGTGATGCAGGGACGATGAGGTCAGGGAGTGAGAGCCCCGGGAGGAGGGAGGGTAACGAGCGGCCCAGAGTGTGGCGAGGGTGATAGGGAGGTCAAGGCGGGTTGGCAGAGGCAAACGGAGCAGGTAGTGCAACAGAGTGAGAGTGTCGGGAGAACAAGTGGGGAGGTTAATAGAGAGGCAGGTGATGGGGATCATGAGTGAGAGGTGCAAGGTGCAGGGAGAGTAAGAGGCAGGCAGAGAGTTCGGGGAGTCTGACAAGAGAGGGGCAAAGCGGTAAACAGGCACTGAGGTTACTGAGGGCCTGGAGAGCAGGAAGGGTGACAGACAGAGGCACAAAGAGAGAGGGAGACGTGTGTCACAGAAAATGTGGTGCATCAGGGTGAGGCAGCGAGAGTGGGAAGGGTGTCAGAAAGGCACAGAGAGAGAGAGAGAGAGGCAGGTGATGGAGCGGCAAAAAACAACGGTGGGAGGCATGAGTTCAAAGAGACATACAGAGAAAAGAGACAGTGAGGGACACACACAGGGTGCAGAGGATAAAAGAGAGCAAAGTCAGGTAAAAAGAGTAGAAGGAGAGGCACCAGGAGTGGAGTGTTGGGGAGGTGCAGAGAGTGATGGGGAATGTAGAGAGAAGCACGAGTGTCGAGAGAGTGACAGAGGTACAGAGATCAACAGAGGAGGACAGAGAGGGGCACAAAGAGGTAGAAGAATGGCAGAGAACAGGAGTGACAGATGGGTGCAGAGAGACGGAGAAAAAAGAAACTGCTGATGCTGGAGTCTGGAGCAAAAGAACAGCCTGCTGGAGGAACTCAGTGGGTGAGGCAGAGGCAAATGGACAGTCGAGTGCAGAGAGCGCGGTGATGTGGAGAGAAGGCAGGGACTGGGCACTGAAGAGGCTGACCCGCTAGGGTCACGTCAAATAATGGACCTCACTCACAGGGCTAAATACCTACTCCTGCTCCTATTTTCGATGTTTCTGTCACCCTTCCCCTTTGCTCACTGATCTTGTGAAGTAACCTTTCACGTGGCACCTTATCGAAAGTCTTCTGGTAATCCAAATACACTATGTCTACTGGTTCCCCTTTATCCACCTTGATGGTTGCATTCTCAAAGAACTCGAGCAAATTTGTCAAACACAATTGTCCTTTAATAAATCCGTACTGATTTTTCGATTGCCTAATGATTTTCTGTCTCTTTACTAACACGTTCTGGCATCTTCCCAATGACAGACAGTAGGCTAACTGGCCTTGCAGTTCTTGCCATCCTGTTCCCTCCTTTCCTGAATAGTGGCCTTACATTTGCAGTTTTCCAGTCCTCTGGGACCTCTCCAGCATCTGGGGAATCTCAGTAGATCACAGCCAATGCATCCACTTCACTGCAGACATTTCCTCTAAGATCCGTGGTTGCTGGTCATCAGGTCCAAGGGAACCATGAACCATCAACCACCAAGGGACCCCTTTCATTTTTCCCAGCACTACTGCTCGAGTGATCGAGATGGTTTTAACTTCTTGTGACCCACTGATTATTTGCTATTGCCAGGAGACAGGGACGGAGAGGTACAGGTCTCACAGAATCAGATAGCATCACGGAATGGTGACAGCATAGGAGGCCATTCAGCCCCACACATCTGTGCCAGCTGTCTACCAATGCAACTCTCTAGTTCCACCACTCAGCCTTTCCTCTTGTGCCTTGAAATTCTTTTCTCCACCGTATATTCAATTTCTTTTTGAAAGCAGCAGTGCATCTCTGATTCGAACAGTGTGCAACAAAAAGAAATGTTTTTCCTCATATCGCTCTTCCCCAGGACTTCTAATCCTCGAGCCGTCTGCCAATGGGGACAGCCTCTCACCGTCCACTCTTTCGTATATTTCTATCAATTTTCCCCTCAAGGTTTCTTTTTCTCTTCCAAAGGAACAGTCACAGCCTCTCCAATCTGTCCTTCTGACTGCAGTCCCACATCGCAGGAACTGTCGTTATAGTTTCTTTTCTGGACCCTCTCTTACACCCTAAAACCTTCCGATAACGAAGCAACAATACTCCAGTTGAAGCTGGACCAGTGTTATATAAAGATTCAGCATGACATCCCTGCTTTCACACTCTGTGCCTCTATTTATAGAGCCTGGTATTGTATCTGCCTTATTAACTGCTTTCTCTACTTGTCCTGCCATTTTCAATGACTTGTACACACAAATCTGGATTGCCTTTAACAAATTTGTCCTGGCTTGACTTACTTAATGGAATTTCCTCCCAGTGACTATTAATCCTGTCCCAAATATCAAATTAAGGCACGGAAGACTGAGAGGGACAGAGAGAGGGAGAAGGAGAGGGAGAGCAAAGCTCATCAGTGAAGCACAGGGAACACAGGGAGAGAGAGAAAGGGTTCCAGAAGAGGAGCAGAGAGTGAGAGAGGGACAGAGAACACGGAGGGTGAGAGAAGAGCACGGAGAGTTCAGGTGGTGACAGAAAGAGAGCGACAAAGAAAGGAAAGTACAGAGGAGTCAGGGTGACAGAGAGGCAGGGAACCATGAGGCACAGAGGTGAAAGAGGAACAGAGAGGGGAGGGGAGGCACAGAGTTTGCAGACAGAGATGGAGAGACACCGAGTTTGTAGTGAGATACAGAGAGCAGGGGACACTGATGCGGTCGTGGGAGACGGGGGATAGGGAAAGGGCCACAGAGAGTGGAGCAGGTGTCGGATAACAGAGACCCTCAGAGAGTACAGGGAAGACAGAGGGCGACTGCGAACGCAGCAGTCATGGAAAAACTGAGAGTGGAGGGAGAGCAAATGGATCAGGGAGTGTGAGATAGCGGGTGCAGAGGATCAGCGAGGTCCCGGGGGTGCAGGAGGTGATAGAGGCACAGAAATCCAAGGGAGAGAGTGCAGAATGTGACAGAGGGGCACTGAAATCAAGGAGAGAAATGGAACGTCACAGGGAGCAGGGAGAGTGACAGATGAGCACACAGAGGGGAGAGGGCCACAGAGAGAGACGGAGAGGGGAGAGGGCCACAGAGAGAGACGGAGAGGGCCACAGAGAGAGATGGAGAGGCGAGAGGGTCACAGAGAGAGACAGAGAGGGCCACAGAGAGAGACGGAGAGGGCCACAGAGAGAGATGGAGAGGGGAGAGGACCACAGAGAGAGATGGAGAGGGCCACAGAGAGAGATGGAGAGGGGAGAGGGCCACAGAGAGAGACAGAGAGGGCCACAGAGAGAGATGGAGAGGGGAGAGGGTCACAGAGAGAGACAGAGAGGGCCACAGAGAGAGATGGAGGGGGGAGAGGGCCACAGAGTGAGATGGAGAGGGGAGAGGGCCACAGAGAGAGATGGAGAGGGCCATAGAGAGAGATGGAGAGGGGAGAGGGCTACAGAGAGGGACAGAGAGGGATGAGGGCCACAGATAGAGATTGAGATGGGGAGGGCCACAGGGAGAGGAGAGGGCTACAGAGAGACACTGACGTCAAAGAGAGGACATGACTTTAGGGTGAAAGGGGAAAGGTTTAGGGGGAACATCAGAGGGAACTTCTTCACTCAAAGAGTGGTGGGAGTGTGGAATGGGCTGCCATCTGATGTGGTAAATGCGGGCTCGGTCTCGGTCTCAACTTTTAAGAGTAAATTGGATAGATACATGGACGAGAGAGGTCTGGAGGGATATGGGCTGGGGGCAGGTAAATGGGACTAGCCGACTAATGTTTCGGCACAGACTAGAAGAGCTGAATGGCCTGTTTTCTGTGCTGTAGTTTTTCTATGGTTTCTATGGACCCAGCAGCAAAGGGGTGGGGGGGGGGGAGGGGGGGAATAGAGAGCACAAGGATGGACAAAGAATATGGGTTGAGCAGTGTGAGGGATGGTTACAGACGGGTGTGTGTGGGGGTGGGGGAGTTGGACACCAACCACAAAATGGGAAAATGAGACCCTGGGGGGACGAACACAGAGCAAGGGTGGGATGGGGCAGGGCGGAGAACACAGGGTGCTGAGAGAGCTTAGAGAGATCAGAGCACACAGGGGAAACAGAGCGCATGGGGGTAACAGAGAGATAGAGGGACAAGAGAGAGATGGTGGGATGGGGGAGCAGACAGGGGAGGGGATCAGAGAGCACAGAGAGGATGCAGAGGGAGACAGAGGCACCCAGATGAGAGCAGCAGTGAGAGTGACAGAGGCACGGGGAGAGGGATAGAGAGGCATGGTGAGTACGGGTTGGGGCAAGAGAGTGCAGGTGGGGACAGAGAGGCACAGAAGTGAAAGAAGGGGACAGGCAGCACAGAGTGAGACACAGAGGCAGACAGATGAATAGAGAGGCACAGAGAGAGGGCAGTGTGACAAGGAGGTGCAGATATCAAATAGAAGCACTGAGAATGGAAAGTGAGAGAGGAACGGAGAGCACAGCAGGACAAGAGGAGTCAGAGAGCACAGGGAGGGTCAGAAAGAACAGTGGAGGACGGAGAGTGTCCGAAAAGGGGATAGAGAGCAAAGTGGGAGAGAGTGATAGAGTGCGTAGGAAGAGATCGCGATCATGAAGTGGGGTCAGAGAGTGCAGCAGGGGCAGAGTGAGCAGGGGTGGAAGAGCAGGGAGGCACGGGGGAGGAGACAGTGTGGGATGGGGCAAGAAAGAACAAACAGGAACAAGGGGGCAAATAAGGGGGCAAAGAGGCAGAGTCAGAGCAGAGGGGACAGAGAACATGGTGGGATAGAGAGCACAGTTGGTGGACAGAAAGAACGGAGGGGGGGCAAAAGTGCAGGGGACAGAGGGTGTGTCTGGGTGACATGGAGTGTTCAGCGAACAGAGAGGGGAGGGCAGAGAATTCAGGGGGGTCACAGAATGTGGGGGTGGGCAACAGTGACTGCGGAGGGGGGCAGAGTGAGCAGAGGGGGACAATGAGGTACAAAAGGAGAGACAGTGAAAGTGCCACAAAGATCAAAGAGAGGCAGAGAGAGCAGGAAATTCCAGAGAGGCTCAGAGAGTGCAGAGGGGAACAGAGAGCAGCCAGAGAGTGCAGAGGGAGCCCAGAGAGTGCAGAGGGGGACAGAGGGGCCCAGAGAGTGGAGAGGGGGGACAGAGGGGGGCCCAGAGAGTGCAGAGGGGAAAGAGGGGCCCAGAAAGTGCAGAGGGGGATAGAGGGGGGCACAGAGAGTGCAGAGGGAGACAGAGAAGGGCCAGAAAATACAGAGGGGGACAGAGGGGCCCAGAGAGTGCAGAGGGGGACAGAGGGGGTACAGCAAGTGTAGAGGGGGGACAGAGGGGCACAGAGAATGTAGTGTGCTACAGGGAGGCGCGGATATCAAAGAGAAGGTAGCAGCGAGAATGAGCAGAGCTGGCACAGAGGGTGAAAGGGAAATACAAAGGGCATCAGGGAGCAGAGAGGATGACAGGCAGTGCAGAGGCCAACAGAGGGCGACAGAGAACAATGTAGTGTAGAGAGCAGTAGTGGTCAACAGAGGGTGACAGAGAGCACAGGGCAGGCAGAGAGTACAGAGCTCGACAGCGGAGGGCAGAGAGTGACAGAGGAGGGTAGAGAGCACAAGAGGATTCAGAGGGTGACAGGCAGAGCAGAGGGTGACAGAGGGTTACCAGGGTCGACAGCACAGGGAGGGAGAGAACGCGTAGGCATGGAGGTGGTGAGCGAACAGGGAGTGAGAGGAAGGGTGAAGGGGGCAGTGAGTCCAGAGTAAGGCCGAAGTGTTCAGAGGGTAACAACAGTGAAGAACAAGAGAGTGGACATGCCGTGAGGGTAGAGGGTGGGATGGAGAGCGTAAAAGGGGTAGAGAGAGTGTGGAGGGTACAGAGACAGACAGGGTAAAAGGGGAAACAGAGGGTTATAGTCCGAGAACTCAGGAGGGGAAAGAGGGTGCAGCAGGTGATAGAGAGTGATGGGTGTGACGGGAATGCAGGGGGCACAGAGCAGAGAGGGGCAAGAAGAACACAGGAGGGGAAAGGAAGAGAGGGGATGATAGTGGCAGAGGGCGTGACAGAAAAGTGTGGGAGTCAGCAGTGAGTGCTAAGGTGTCTGGAGAGCATTGAGGGACAGAGTTCACGGGGGGAGGTGAGAGTGTGCCGAGAGGGTGATACATGGGGACAAAGAACGGCCGAGAGTTGCAGAGAATACAGAGGCTGACAGAGGGAGAGACAAAGAGGGCAGCTGCAGTAACATAGGGTGCTGTGAGAACTCAGCGGGTCAGGCAGCATCTATGGAGGGAAATGGACGGTCAATGTTTTGAGTCGAGACCCTTCATCAGGACTGGCTTGAGTTGGTAGAGTGTCAAGCACAAAGAGCAGGGAGGGGAACTGAGAGCACAGGAAGGTCCCTGGGAATGCAGGGGCGGACAGAGAGTGCAAGGAGGAATAGAAAGCACAGGGAGGGGTTCAGAGTGCAAGGGAGGGGGAAGGGGGAAGGAGGGTAGGGGGAGCGGGGAAGGAGGGGAGGGGGAAGGGGAAGGAGGGGAGGGGAAGGAGGTGAGGGGGAAGGAGGAGGTGAGGGGGACGGGGAGTGGGGAAGGGGACGGAGGAGAGGGGAGGAGTGGGGTGAGTGGAGAGACGGGCATTAAGTGCAGGGGCAGAGTGTTCAAGGAGGACAGATTAAAGAGAGGTACGGGGTGGGGGAAGGGTGACACAGATTCACAGAGAGTGCTGGTCGAAGGTGAGGCACCCAGATCAAAGAGGCACAGGGAGCGCAGAGGCCAACCGGCAGACACACAGGATGCAGAGAGTGAGAGAGGCAGAACAGATAGATAGATAGATAGATAGATAGATAGAGAGAGAGGGAGAGAGAGAGAGAGAGAGAGAGAGAGAAATGCAGAGAGAGAGAGAGAGAGACGCATGGGGAGAGTAGGGCGTGAGAGAGAAGCAGCGAGTTCAAAGAGAAACAAGGAGCAGAAAGAGCACAAAATGCATAGAGCAGAGAGAGTGACCAAGAGGCGCAGGGGTCAAGAGAGCACAGAGCGCGACAGAGAGTGTGTGGGGGGATGGTGGACGGACAGGAGTGTCGGCGGGGATACAGAGTGCAACCTGTGGGGCTGCTGAGACAGCAGTCCATGAGAGTTGAGAGGGGGACGGGGAGAGTGGGATTAACTGGGAGTTCAGGGCTGACAGAGACAGAGAGTGTGGAGGTCAAATGTGCTTGCAGGGGTGTGTGTGGAAAGCACAGAGGGAGGCTGATCATTGAGGGGGAAAGAGAGGGCAGAGCGGGTGACACATGGGGACAAAGAAGAGATGAGCAGCGCGGAGAGCGACAGCTTCAGAGAGAGAGCGAGAGAGAGAGCGCAGAGTCTGACCGGGAGACGAGAATGAGAGAGAGAGAGAGGACAAGAAGAGCAGAGAGAGTGAGAGAGAGGTGAACAGAGTGTGGAGGGGCATCGAGAGCGCGGGGAGGGGGGTTTCTGGTAGTGTCGGGGCAGACAGAGTGCCAGGAGGGACAGAAAGCACCGGGTGGGGACAGAGCGCACCGAGGGAGTGGAGATAGTCAGAGAGAGGCAGGGACAGCAGAGAGTGAAAGCGAGGCACAGACAGGAGGGGGAACCGGTGAGGCACAGAGAGCACAGTGGGGACGGTCGTAGGGAGACAGACAAAGCGCGGCGGCTACAGAGAGGCGAGGGGGGAAGACAGAGAGCACCAGGTTAGAGGTGGGAGGAGGCAGAGAGTGCCAGGTTAGAGGTGGGAGGAGGCAGAGAGCGCCAGGTTAGAGGTGGGAGGAGGCAGAGAGCGCCAGGTTAGAGGTGGGAGGAGGCAGAGAGCGCCAGGTTAGAGGTGGGAGGAGGCAGAGAGCGCCAGGTTAGAGGTGGGAGGAGGCAGAGAGCGCCAGGTTAGAGGTGGGAGGAGGCAGAGAGCGCCAGGTTAGAGATGGGAGGAGGCAGAGAGCGCCAGGTTGGGGGGGGGGGGGGGGGGAGGGTGGAGCTTGGAGGGAATCGGACACTGCAGGAGTCATCAGAGGGCACACAGTGTTGGCAGAGAGTGGGGGGAAGGGTGACACAGATTCGCAGAGAGTGCGAGAGGCACAGATTGAAAGTGAGGCACCGAGATCAAAGAGAGGCACAGATCAGAGGGAGACACAGATCAGAGAGCGCAGAGGCTGACAGGCAGACACACAGAATGCAGAGAATCAGAGCAGGGAAGGAGGGAGAGAGAGAGAGAGAGAGAGAGAGAGAGAGAGAGGCATAGGGAGAGCAGAGTGTGAAAGAGAAGCAGAGAGTTCAAAGAGAAACACAGGGAGTAGGGAGAGCAGGAGAGACAGAGAGAATGGACAGTGATAGAGAGACACAGAAATCAAAGAGAACAAAGAGAGGGATGAAACAGAGAGTGGAAGAGGCACAGTGGAAGGAATGCAGAACTGCATTTATATGACAGATGAGAAAATACAAGAGAGAGTGAGAAGCACAGAGGGGAAGAGTTCTCAGTGGGACAGAGCAGGGCAGAGATTATTGGGGGCAGGCAGCGTGGGGGACTGAGGGTACAGGGATCAGAGAATGCAGAGGTGCACAGAGGTGGTGAGACATGATGCGGGGGAATCTGGCCAAATGTGAGGTGTTGCAGTTTGGGAGATCAAACGTAAAGGGACGAGACACTGTTAATGAGAAGACCCTTAGCAGTGTTGATGTACAGAGGGATTTTGGAGTCCAAGTCCATAGCTCCCTGAAAGTGCTTGCACTGGTTGAAACAGTGGAAAAGAAGCCATATGGCATGCTTGCCTTTAAGGCTGGTCATGGCACACATCAACCCCAGCCTCCCAGACAACCCCAACGCACTGCAATTTGCCTACTGCCAAAACAGGTCCATGGTGGATGCTTTCTCCCTGGCTCTACACTCAGCTCTGGAGCATCTGGACAGTAAAGAAACCTACGTTAGATCATTGTTTATTGACTACAGCTCTGCCTTCAATACTATAATTCCAAGCAAACACATTTCCAAACTCCTAGACCTGGGACTCAACACCTCCCCTTGCAGCTGGATCCTTGACTTCCTGACCAACAAACCGCAATCAGTGAGGATAGGCAGCAACACCTCTGCCACAATTATCCTCAACACTGGTGCCCTACTAGGCTGCGTCCTCAGCCCTTTACTCTACTCCCATTACACTCATGACTGCATGGCCAGATTCTGCTCTAACTCCATCTACACGTTTGCAGATGACACCACCATAGTGAGCTGAATCTCAAATAACGATGAGTCGGAGTACGGGAAGGAGATAGAGAGCCTAGTGACATGGTGTCATGACAACAACCTTTCCCTCAATGTCAGCAAAACAAAAAAGCTGGTCATTGACTTCAGGAAAGCGGGTGGTGTACATGCTCCTGTTTAAATCAATGCTGCCGAGGTTGTGAGGGTCGAAAGCTTCAAGTTCCTAGGAGCAAACGTCACCATAGCCTGTCCTGGTCCAACCACATAGACACCACAGCCAAGAAAGTTCACCAGCGTGTCTACTTCCTCAGGAGGCAAAATAAGTTTGGCATGTCCCCTTTGACACTCACCAATTTTTATCAATGCATCATAGAGAGCATCCTACCTGGATGCATCACGGCTTGGTATAGCTGTGCCTGTGGCCACAAGAAATTGCAAAGAGTTGTGGTCACAGTTCAGTACATCACAGTAACCAGCTTCCCCTCCATGGACTCTGTTTACACTTCTTGCTGCCTCAGTTAAGCAGCCAACATAATCAAAGACCCCAACCACCCCAGACGCTCTCTCTTCTCTCCTCTCCCTTTGGGCAGAAGATACAAAAGCCTGAAAGCACGTACCACCAGGCTCGAGGACAGCTTCTATCCCGCTGTTATAAGGCTATTGAATGGTCCCCTTGTATGATAGGATGAACTCTTGACTTCACAATCTACCTTGTTATGGCCTTTCACCTTATTGTCTGCCTGCACTGCACTTTCTCTGTAACTGTAACACTTTATTCTGCATTCTGTATTGTTTTCCTTTGTACAACCTCAATGAACTGTTGTAATGAAATGATCTGTATGGATAGCATGCAAAACAAGGTTTTTCACTGTACCTCAGTGTGACAATAATAAACTAATTTACCGATTTACAATGAGTTCAAGAGTCAGGAAGTTATGTTGAAGCTTTATAAAACTCTCATTAGGCTGTATCTAGAGTATTGCATTCAATTCTGGTCTCCCCATAGGATGTGGAGGCTTTGGAGAGGGTGCAGAAGAGGTTCACCAGGATGCTGCCAGAATTAGAGAGCATGTGCTATAAGGAGAGGTTGGACAAACTTGGGTTATTTTCTCTGGAGTGGCAGCGCCTGAGGAGAGATCTGATAGAAGTTTATAAGATTATGAGAGGCATAGATAGACAGTCGGTACCTTTTCCCCAGGGCAGAAATGTCTAATAGTAGAGGGCACGCATTTAAGGTGAGAAAGGGTAAGTTCAGTGGAGATGTGTGGGGCAAGTTTTTTTACACAGAGAGTGGTGGGTGCGTGGAATGTTCTGCCTGGGGTGGCGGTGGAGGCAGATACGATAAAGGCACTCAAGAGGTTCTTTGATGGGCACGTGAATGTGGGGAAAATGAAAGGATATGGACATGGTGTAGGCAGAAGGGATTAGTTTAGTTAGGCGTTTAATTACCAGTTTCATTGGTTTGGCACAACACTGTGGGCGGAAGGGCCTCTTCCTGTGCCGTAGTGTTCTGTGGGTCACAGAGCAAACTGGAGGCACAGAGGGATCACAGAGACAACAAAGGGGGAGAAAGACGCTGGGGTTTGGGGAAAGATGGTAGAATGTAGCAAGCATGGGAACCGTGGAAATAGTGCGGGGGGGGTGAGTTTAGAGAGCACGGGCTAGGATAGAGTGCGGATTGGGGGCAGAGAATGCTGGGGAAGGAATGACGGGGAATAGGTGGGGTGGGAGGGGAAGAGCACAGGGAGTGGGGAGACAGAGTTCAGAGGGGAGACAATAGAGGTCAGATGGACCAGAGAAGTAAAATGGGGTGTGGGGGGATAATTTTTTCAGGGGGTTGTTCGTGCTATTGGGAAGCCTGATCAGGAAGGTAAGAACATCAAAGAAATTTCAGGAAAGAGAGAACCAAAGTTTAAAGGCGAAGTTAGGAAAGTCCTAAGTGAAATAAATGGATGGAAAAATAAAAAAACCAGGCAGCTAAGGAAGGATATCAGTAAGATTGAAAGTGCAGAGGAGATCTACTAGAATGTTGCCGGGTCTTCAGGAGTTGAGTTACAGGGAAAAATGAAACAGGTTAGGACTTTATTCCTAACGCAGAAGAATGAGGGGAGATTTGATAGAGGTTTACAAAATTATGAGAGGTATAGACAGAGTTAATGTGAATAGGCTCTTTCCACCTAGATTAGGAGAGATAAGTACGAGTGGACATGGCTTTAGGGTGAAAGGGGAAAGGTTTAGGGGGAACATTAGGGGGAACTTCTTCACTCAAAGAGTGGTGGGTGTGTGGAACGGGCAGCCATCTGATGTAGAAAATGCGGGCTCGCTCTTGAGTTTTAAGAATAAGTTGGATAGATATATGGATGGGAGAGGTCTGGAGGGTTATGGACTGGGTGCTGGTAAATGGGACTAGCGGAATAACATTTCGGCACAGACTAGAAGGTTCTAGTTTTCTGTTCTGTAGTGTTCTATGATTCTAAGGGCGTCAAAGTACAGAAAATTAGTAAAATTACAAGGCCAAAAACACTGTTTCTGAATGCTCAGAACATAACAACTAATGTAAATGAATTCACAACTCAAATGGAAACGAATGGATATGATCACATTTCCATCACTGGTATATGGCTTCAACGAAAACAAAGCTTGGAATAAAATTATTCCAGGGTGTTCAACATTTAGGAAAGCAGGCACAAAGGAAAGGGAGATGGAGTATCACTACTAATGGGGAAGGAGTTCAGTAAAATGGGGTGAAATGATCCTGGCTTGACAGATCATGATGTAGAATTAAAATCAATTTGAGTTGAACTTAGAAATTGCAAAAGGCAGAAAGCATTGGTGTGAATTATTTATAGGCCACCAGATAATCATTGTAATATTGGGTGTGGTATATATCAGGAAATCACGGGTGCACTTAACAGGGGTAATAGAGTAATTATTGGACTTTAATCTACATATAGGCTGGACAAATCAAGTTTGCTCCAATAAGGAGGAAGGTGAATTCATGGAACGTGTAGGAGGTGCTTTCCTAGATCATGGCGAGGTCATGATAGTGGAGTGGCTGACAGGGAAACGCAGATGGCCGTGGGTGCTACAGAGAGGCAGTGGAAGCTGGGAGGGTTACAGAGAGGCAGAGAGACTGGCTAACATTTCAGAAGATCACGGGGAGCAGGGAGTGTGATGGACAGACACATCTAGCACAGAGGATGAAGGAGAAAATAAAAAACTTGGGAAGATGGGAAAGGGTGGCTGACATGAGTCAGAAAGGTATAGAGGGATAGCTAGCTGAGTGTGTAATGGGGAGATGGTTCGTGTGCAGGAACTGTACTTGTTTTGGTACAGTGCAGAGAGGGTGAATGGGGAGATGGTTCGTGTGCAAGGGCTGTGTTTGTTTTGGTACGGTGCGGAGAGGGTGTATGGGGAGATGGTTCGTGTGCAGGAACTGTATTTGTTTTGGTACGGTGCAGAGAGGGTGAATGGGGAGATGGTTTGTGTGCAGGAACTGTACTTGTTTTGGTACGGTGCAGAGATGGTGAATGGGGAGATGGTTCATGTGCAAGAGCTGTGCTTGTTTTGGTACGGTGCGGAGAGGGTGAATGGGGAGATGGTCTGTGTGCAGGGACTATGCCTGTTTTGGTATAGTGCAGAGAGGGTGAATGGGGAGATGGTTCATGTGCAGGAACTGTACTTGTTTTGGTACGGTGCAGAGAGGGTGAATGGGGAGATGGTTCATGCCCAGCGACTGTGCCTGTTTTGGTACGGTGCAGAGAGGGTGAATGACAGAAAGAGAACATGGCAAGGATTATGAAGCAAAGCGGAATGGTCTGTGAGCGGTGAACGAGGGAGAGATACTGAATGGGGTTGGTGAGTGGTCATGGATTACTGGGACAGTGAGGGACAGATGATTACACTGACAATGTGTACCAGATCTCATTTGGTCCACATTAAAATGTCTAAGAGCATAAGAAATAGGAGCAGGAGTAGGCCGGTCAGCTCCTTGAGCCTGCTCTGCATTCATTAAGATCATAGCTGATCCAAATATCCTCATGTGTTTTCCCACTCCTTCCCCATAATCTTTCATTCCTGTATTGGATAAAATCCTATGTATCTCAGCTTTGGATATAATCAAGAATTCAGCCTCCACTACTTCCTTGGGCAAGAAATTCCAAAGACTCACAACTCATTGAGAGAAGAAATCCTTCCTCATCCCCTTATAGTGCTTCCCCCTCACTATTTGTTGGCCTTTCGAATCCCTCAGCAGCATCTATTCTTGCTTAACTCCAATCAAATGGATTCTCCTCTTCTCTCTCCATCACTGTAATATCTTTGCAAATCAGTAATATTGTCCCTGGTCTTTCTTTCCTCTTCCCAATCTTTTCTGAGCATCTTGTATCCAGGAATATTAAGATCTGGAACTCAGCAGGTTAGGCAGCATCTATGGAGGGAAATAAACAGTAGTTTCAGGTTGAGACCCTTCATCAGGACTGGAAAGGAAGAGGGTGCTGGCGAAGGGCCTTGACCTGCAATGTCGACTGTTTGTTTCCCTCCACAGATGCTGCCTGACCTGCTGAGTTCCTCCAGCATTTTGTGTGTGTTGCTCCAGATTTCAGCATCTGCAGGATCTCTCGTGTCTCCATATTAGGATTTAGTGCTGGCGTTGCTGCTCAATGTTTCGGTTAATGACAACACGACAAATTCCCACACAGCTATTTGTACAGGATTAGAGAGCCAGGAGTTTGAAAGAGGGAGGGGTAGTTTGTGTGGAAGAGCAAAGTGGTAGAAAGCAGGGAGAGCAAAAGAGGAAGTGAAATGTACCATAGGAAACTGAAGCGGGGATAGACTCACTGAGCTTGCTCTACCAATCAGTATGTTTGTTTCTCATCTTGGCACTCGCCAATTCCTTGCCCCATCCCCATTCCTTTGATTCCCTTAGTATCCAAAGATCTATTAATCTCAGCCTTGAGTACAAATAGCCAAGCATTCACAGCCTTATGGGTCATGTTAATGACAAAGATTTACAGCTGTCTGACTGAAGTAATCTTCCTCATCTCAGATCTAAAATGGATGAATCCTAATACCTGAGGAACAGTCTCTTAGCAACCACTCCTGTCAGAGTGTATGTCTCAGTGAGGTTGCCTCACATTTTTTGAAACTTCAGAGAGAACTGGTATAATTTATTCAACAGAGTCAGGGTCATTGAGTCTTACAGGGGAAGATGGGATCTTCAGCCTACAGTGTCCATGAAGGCCATTAAATACAGAACATGGAACAGTACAGCACAGTAACAGGCCCCTTGGCCCACGATGTTGTGTCGAGCTAATTAAATAGGTAATCAAATGTCCAACTAAACTAATCCCTTCTGCCTACGCAATGTCCATGTCCTTCCACTTCTCGCACATACAGGTGCCCATCGAAGAGCCTCTTGAGCGCCTCTTTTGTATTTTCCTCCACTACCACCCCAGGCAGTGCATTCCAGGCACCCACCACTCTGTGTAAAAAAATTGCCCCACATATCTGCTTTGAACTTACCCCTTCTCACCTTAAATTCATGCCCCCTGGTATTAGACATTTCAACCCTGGGAATAAGATACCGGTTGTCTATCTATGCCCCTCATAATCTTATAAACCTCTATCAGGTCTCCCCTCAGCCTCTGCCGTTCCAGAGAAAACAACCCAAGTTTGTACAACCTCTCCTTATAGCACATGCCTCTAATCCAGGCAGCATCCTGGTGAACCTCTTCTGCACCCTCTCCAAAGCCTCCACATCCTTCCTGTAATGGGGCGACCAGAACTGAATGCAACACTCCAGATGTGGCCTAACTAGAGTTTTATAAAGCTGCAACTTAACCTCCGGACTCTTGAACTCAATGCCTTGACTAATAAAGGCAAGTATGCCATATGCCTTCTTTACCTCCATATCAACCTGCGTAGCCACTTTCAGGGAGCTATGGACTTGGACCCCAAGATCCCTCTGCACATTAACACTGTTTAGGGTCTTGCCATTAACAGCATACTGTCTCTTTACATTTGATCTCCCAAAGAGCAACACCTCACATTTGGCCAGATTAAACTCCATCTGCCATTTCTCCGCCTATATCTGCAACTAAGCTATATCCCCCTGTATCTTTTGCCAGTCCTCTACGCTATCCACAACACCAACTTACTAACCCACCCATCTATGTTTTCATCCAGGTCATTTGTATACATCATAAACAGCAGGTGTCCGAGTATGGATCCCTGGGGAACACCACTAGTCACAGATTAAGTCCCATCAACTACTACCCCTTGTCTTCCATGGGCAAATCCATTATCAATCCAAATGGCTGTGGATCCCATGCATATTAATCTTCTGGATGAGCCTCCCATGAGGGACCTTGTCAAATGCCTTACTAAAATCCACGTAGACAACATTCACAGCTCTCCCCTCATCAATCACCTTCGTCACCTCCTCAAAAAACTCAATCAACTTAGAAAGACACGACTTGCCCTGCACACAGCCATGCTGACTGTTCCTAATTAGGCCATGGTTTTTCCAAATATTCATAAATCCTATCCTTAAGAATTCTCTCCAGTAACTTCTCTAACACTGACCTGAGACTCACTGGTCTGTAGTTTCCAGGATTATCCCTATTTCCCTTGAATAATGGAACAACATTAGCTACTCGCCAGTCCTACAGGACCTCGCCTGTGGCTAGAGAGGATACAAAGATATTGGGCAGGCCCCCAGCAATCCCACCTCCTGCCCCTCTCAATACCCTGGGGTATATCATATCAGGCCCTGGGAACATCCACCTTAATGTTGTTTAAGAGACCCAAAACTACCTCGTTATTTATCTCAAAATGCCCTAACATATAAGCATGCTCCACACTGATCTTCCTGTCGTCCACATCCTTATCCTTGGTAAATACTAATGCAAAGTACTCATTTAGGACCTCACCCACATCCTCCGTCTCCAAGCACATGTTCCCTCCTTTATGCTTGAGTGGTCCTACCCGCTCCCTAGTTATTCTCTTGCTCTTGATGTATGTATAGAATGCCTTAGGAGTCTCTTTAATCCTACTTGCCATGGACTTTTCATGGCCCCTCCTGGATTTCCTAATTCCCTTCTTGAGTTCTTTATAGTCCTTAAGGGCTCTGTTTGATTTTGGCTTCCTAAACCATACACCTTTCTCTTCTTGGCTAAACTCACCACCTCTCTCGACATCCAAGGTTCTCTTACCTTGCCGTCCTTGTCCTTCTTTCTTACTGGAACACACCTGTCCTGTGCTCTGTGCAGTTGGTCTTTAAACACCCTCCACATGTCAGATGTGGACTTGCCCAAAAACAGCTGTTCCCTATTAATTCTCCCTAGTTCCTGCCAAATATTCTCGTAATTTACTCTGCTCCAATTTAATACTCTCCCACAGGGTCCATATTTATCCTTATCTATATCTACCTTAAAACATAAAGAGTTGTGGTCATTGTTCCCTTACTGTCCCCCCACTGAAAGGTCAGTAGCTGGCTAGGCTCATTACCCAACACCAGGTCCAGTATGGCCCCTCCTCTCGTTGGACTATCTACATATTGATTTAAGAAACTCTCCTGGATGCACCTAACACATTCTGCCCTGTCTAAACGTCTTGTACCAAGGAGGACGCAGTCTATATTAGGGAAATTGAAGTCACACACTACAACAACCCTGTTGTTTTTACACCTTTCTCTAATCTGCCTGCATATCTGTTCCTCAATGTCCTGGTGGCTATTGGGTGGGGGGGGGGGGGGGTGGTGGTGTGTAGTATAATCCCATCAGAGTGATTGGACCATTCTTATTTTTGAGTTCTACTCATATAGATTGAGTGGATGAGCCCTCCATTCATTGGACGGAAGGGAAATGTACTATGGCGATGTGGTCGATGTTCAGGGATCTCTTGTAGGATGTTAGGGATAAATTTGTCCTGGTGAGGCAGAAGAAGGAATGGCAGGGTGAAGGAACCATGGGTGACAAGGAAGGTGCAACATCTAGTTAGGAGGAAGAAGGCAGCATACATAAGGTGTAGGCAGCAGGGATCAGATAGGGCTCATGAGGAATATAGGGTAGCAAGGAAGGAACTTAAGAAGGGGCTGAGGAGAGTAAGAAGGGGACATGAAAAGTCCTTGGCGAGTAGGGTTGAGGAAAATCCCAAGGCATTTTTCACAGGTGAAGAGCAGAAGGATGACGAGAGTAAAGGTAGGACTAATTAGAGCCAAAGGTGGGAAGATGTGCTTGGAAGCTGTGGAAGTGGGTGAGCTTCTCAATGAATACTTCTCTTCAGTATTCACCAAGGAGAGGGGCCTTGATGACGCTGAGGACAGTGTTGGTAAGGTTAATGTTCTAGAGCATGTTGATATCAAAAGAGTGTGTGTATTGAAGCTGTTAGAAAATATTAGGACAGACAAGTCCCCAGGGCCTGACAGAATATTCCCCAGGCTGCTCCGCTAGGTGAGGGTGGAGATTGCTGAACCGTTGGCTAGGATCTTTGAGTCCTCATTGTCCACGGGAGTGGTACCGGAGGATTGGAAGGTGGCAAATGTTGTCCCCTTATTCAAAAAAGGTAGTAGGGATAGTCCAGGGAATTACAGACCAGTGAGCCTTACGTCTGTGGTGGGCAAGCTGTTGGAAAGGATTATTAGAGATAGGATCTATGGGCATTTAGAGGATCATGGTCTGATCAGGGACAGTGAGCATGGCTTTGTGAAGAGAAGATCATATCTCACAAGCCTGATAGGGTTCTTTGAGGAGGTGACCAGGCAGATTGATGAGGGTAGTGCAGTAGATGTGGTCTACATGGATTTTAGTAAGGCATTTGACAAGGTTCCATATGGTAGGCTTCTTCAGAAGGTCAGAGGGCATGGGATCCAGGAAAGCTTGGCTGTGTGGATTCAGAATTGGCCTGCCTGTAGAAAGCAGAGGGTTGTGGCAGAGGGAGTGCATTCAGAGTGGAGGGCTGTGACTAGCGTTGTCCCACAAGGATTTGTTCTGGGACCTCTACTTTTCATGATATTTATTAATGACTTGGATGAGGGGGTTGGAGGCTGGGTTGGCAAGTTTGCAGATGACACAAAGGTCAGCGGTGTTGTGGATAGTGTGGAGGATTGTCGAAGATTGCAGAGGGACATTGATAGGATGCAGAGCTGGGCTGAGAAGTGGCAGATGGAGTTCAATCCAGAGAAGTGTGAGGCGGTACACTTTGGAAGGACAAACTCCAAAGCTGAATACAAAGTTAATGGCAGGATTCTTGGTAGTGTGGAGGAGCAGAGGGATCTGGGGGCTCATATCCACAGATCCCTGAAAGTTGCCTCACAGGTGGATAGGTTAATTAAGAAAGCTTATGGGATGTTAGCATTCATAAGTCATGGGATCGAGTTTTATAGCTGCGAGGTAATGATGCAGCTCTACAAAACTCTGGTTAGACCACACTTAGAGTACTGTGTCCATCATTATAGAAAGGATGTGGAAACATTGGAAAGGATGCAGAGGAGATTTACCAGGATGCTGCCTGGTTTGGAGAGTATGCATTATGAGGATAGACTAAGAGAGCTAGGGCTTTACTTTTTGGAGAGAAGGAGGATGAGGGGAGACATGATAGAGGTATACAAAATATTAAGAGGAATAGATAGAGCAGACAGCCAGCGCCTCTTTCCCAGAGCACCAATGCTCAATACGAGAGGGCATGGCTTTAAAGTAATGGGTGGGAAGTTCAAGGGAGATATCAGAGGAAGGATTTTTTTACTTACAGAGTGGTTGGGGTGTGGAATGTGCTGCCTGGGGCGGTGGTGGAGGCAGGTACATTGGTCAAATTCGAGAGATTGCTAGATAAGCATATGGAGGAATTTAAAATAGAGGGATATGTGGGGAGAAGGGGTTAGATAGTCTTAGGTGAGGTTTAAAGGTCGGCACAACATTGTGGGCTGAAGGGCCTGTACTGTGCTGTACTGTTCTATGATCCTATGATTATGTCCCCTCTTAGTGCAGCTGTGATATTGTCCCTGATTAATAGCGCAGCTCCCCCCCACCACCTTTTACCTCCTTCTCCATCTTTCCTAAAACATTGAAACCCTGGAACGTTAAGCATCCATTCCTGTCCCTCTCTCAACCAAGTCACTGTTATGGCCACAACATCATAATTCCATGTACTGATCCTTGCTCTAAGTTCATCACACTCACCCATAATACTCCTAGCATCAAGATACAGATATTTCAACCCCTCCGTCCCATTGTGTCCTTCCTTACAGACTTACTAGTCATTACCTATCTATACTCATCCCATTTCCCAGCACTTGGTCTGCAGCCTTCTATGCCGTGACATTTCAAATGATTATTTAAGTATGTGAGAGTACCTGCCTCCACCACCCTTTCCTAATTTCTTGCTGTCCCTGTACGTTAACATTCTGCATTTCACGTACCAGTACACAAAGATACCTCTGTACACCAACTTCCCTGGTTTAATGACTTGAATGAACAGACAGTGTGGAACATTTCAAAGTTTGCTGATGTTAAAAAAACTAGGTAGGGCAGTGAACTGTGAGGAGCATATGGAATATCTGTAAGGGAATGTGGACAGGTTAAGTGATGGCAAAAAATTCTTCCTATCAACCTCTCATTTTCCTGCATAATGATCCATCTGTCATCCTCTTGACATCACTTAACCTGTCTATATTTCCTTCCAGATACTCTATATGCTCCTCACAGTTCACAATCCTGTCTAGTTTTGTAATGTCAGCAAACTTTGAAATGTTACACACCGTCTTTTCTTTCAAGTCATTCATTTAAATTGTAAATAGCCAAGGGCCCAGCACTGATCCCTGTGGGATCCCCTAGTGTCTGCCTTCTAACTGGAAAAAGAAGCATTTATTCCAACAATGTTTTCTGTTTTTAACTGTCTCTATACTTGCCAACATCATGAGCCCTTTCAGGCTGTGTGGTACCCTATCAAATGCATTTTGAAAACCCAGATGTGGTAAATCCACTGGGTTCCTCCTTATGATCTATATAGTTACATCCTGCAACAAAACTATTAGGTTTGTAAAACGTGATTTAAAAAAAAATTATAAGCCATGCAGCCTCTACCCGATCACATCATGATTTCCTTAACATCCTGTTAAAAAAAACTTGTAAAAACAGATTTCAGCAGTTTGCAAAATATTGATCCCAGGCTAATTGGTCTAAAGTTTCCTGTTTTTTTAATCTAATCTCTCTCTCAAATAATGATGCTCTATTTGTTACTTTCCAATTTGCAGGGAATATTTAAGCAGTTGGCAAATTTCACTCATGCATCCACTATCTCTGGCTCGATTAGAACCCTGCAATACAAGCTTCAGGATTCGTGAGATCTGTTAGCTTTTTAGTCCCTTTAATTTGCCCAATACTTTCTCTGTTGTGTTCATCTTCCAACATTCCCTTTGGTCATTAGATTCTTAGTTCCCCATCATATCTGATACGTCTTCATCTTCCACATGGAGGACGGATACAAAACATTTCTTAATGACTCAGCCATTTCTTTATTTTCTTGCCTCTGCCTCCAAGGGACTCACAATTATTTATGCTATTCTCTTCCTTACATAGTTGTGGATACTCATATAAGTTCTTGATATTTCTTTTTAATTTCCTCATCTTCTGTCTGGTCTGCATGTATCAATTTTTGCTCGCCTGTTGCTAGTTGCTAAAGTCTCCAATTAATCAGAGTTGGTAATTATTGGCAACATTTGTAAACTTTTTTTAAAATCCAATACCATGTTTAATTCCTTAGTTACTAATGGAGAGATAATTTTTCCAATGGAGTTTTTATTTCTGAATGGAATGTATATTTCTTCAAACACTTGTCAGTATTTATTGACCTACAAATCAAATCTGTCTCAGCAAATCCAACCCTTTTAATTACATAACTGGCATAATTCAAGAATCTACTAACCAATTGAGTGTCTCTTGTAAATAATGCAAAATTCTATTATATTTTGATCAATTTTCCACGACAATCTTTCAATGAAATTACCAATTAACCCTTTCTCATTATGCAGATAAGGTAGAATCAAAGAACGATAGAAACACACAGCATAGAAATGGCCCTTTCGGTCCACTTCACTGTGATGCTGATCCATGCTAACCCCAACTGCCCACATTCGGCCATATCCCTCTATGCCTTTCCTACCCAAGTACCTGTCCAAACACCTTTTCAATATTGTACTAGCATCTGTCTCACCACTTTTACTCGCAGCTCATTCAGACATGCACTGCCCTCTGTGCAGGTCTCCTTTACATTTGTCTCCTCTCACCTTAAACCTGTGCCATCCAGTTTTGGACTCCCCTGTGCTGAGAAAAATATTTTGTCTATCTCCCTCATAGTTTTGTCAATCTCTATCAGGTCAACCCTCAGCCTCCTACTTTCCAGTGAGGATAAATCAAGCCTATCCAATCTCTCCTCATAACCACAGCCCTCCATTCCAGGCAACATCCGGGTGAATCTCTTCTGTACTCTCTCTATTGCTACTGTATCCTTCCTGCAGTGTGGCAATCAGAACTGTACACAGTGCTAACCAACATTTTGTGGAACTGCAGCATGACATCCCAACTCTTATACTCAATGCTTTAGCCTATGAAGGCAAGCATACCAAACGCCTTCTTCACTACCCTATCCACTTGTGCTGCCACTTTGGAGCTATGGACTAGCAGTCCAATGTCTCTCTATACTTCAATGCTCCTAAGGTCACTGATATGTACTCGAAATGTCCCACCAGAATTTGACCTCCCAAACTGCATCCTCTCACACTTGTCTGGATTAACTTCCACCTGCTACCCCTCTGCCCAACTTTCCAGGTGATCTATGTCCCACTGTTTCCTTAGGTAACCTTCTTTGCTGTCTACGACTCCATCAATTTTTGTACTGCCTGCAAAATTACTAATCTACACTCTCATCCAAGTCAAACAACAGATGTCCCAGCACCAATCCCTATGGTACACCACTTGTTGCAGATTTCTAGTCTGAAAAGCACCCCTCCACCACTATCCTCTGCCTCCTTTTAGCAAGGCAATTTTGGATCCAGTTTGCCAACATGCTTCAGATCCCTCGTGCCTTAAACTTCTGGACCGGCCTACAATGACAGACCTCATCAAAAGCCTCACGAAGGTCCATGTAAACTATGTCTACCACTCTGCCTTCACCAATTTTCTTAGGTACTTCCTCAAAAAAATTAAGATCTAAAATAGTCTGTTCTCCAGTTGGTTCTATAACATATTGCTCCAGGAATCTGTTTAAAGTGCACTCACGATCAAAACTATTTATGACATTTTATCCGGTAAAAGTTCCCTGATGGTTATTATATTACTTTTGCTATTTAGTAATTAATACTCTCTCCAACAGTATTGCTGCGGTTGGATATCTGTAAAACTCACCACAACTTTTTTGTCCCTATTCTGTTAGCTTCAATAAAACTCACTCTGCTTTTCGTGCTTTTGGACTGGTTTCATTTCTCAATATGGCCCTTACTTCATCCACGATAATCAAGGCTTCCCCTCATTCTTTTCAATTTCTTCTATCCTTTCTGAACACCAATTATTCTGGAATATTTGATTCCAATCTTGGTCACCGCACAATGACAATTATGTCAAATCTATTTATCCTTACCTTGTGCTTTAGTTTGTAACACCTGGAATCAATGTTTTGTACATCTTTGTGCCATCAATAAATTTAGCAAGCATATGTTTAACCCCTCATCCAAGTCATTTCTATAACTTGTAAATAGTGAGGGATGGAATGCCAGGAGGGGCACTGATATAATGTGGAGAGGTTAATGGATGTTGATAGAAAGGAGGAGAATGTTACGAAGAGAGGGGTAGATAGTTTAGAGAATGACGGAGAGAACTGTGCAATAGAGACAAAAGAGAGATGGAGAGTGGAAGTTCGAGGTCTGGGGAGAAGGGAGTATCAAGAACTAAAAAGGGATGTTAATGGAGAGGGAGATAGAATATTGAATGAAAAATCTTCACAGAGCCAGGAATGGCAGCAATATTGAGTGGAGATTTACCAGGCTAATTCCTGGGATGAGAAGGTTGTCCTATCAAGAGAGACTGGACAGTTTGGGTCTTTATTTCTTGGAGGTTAGAAGAATGAGAAGTGATCTGCTTCAGAAATATACACTCCTGAGGGTGCTTGACAGGGTGGATGTTGAGAGGTTTTGGCTATTGGGAGAGTCAGAAACAAGGGGAGATGGCTACAAAATAAGGGGCTGGTCATTTAAAACTGAGGTGCCTAGGAATTCCTTCTCTCAGAAGGTAGTGAATCTCTGGAATTCTCTGCCCCGGAAGGGTGGTGGAGCACAGGTCATTTGAAATATTTAAGGTGGAGATCGATAAAAATTTGAAAAATCAAGGAATTGAGGGTTATGGGGGACTGACACAGATCAACCATGATCATATTAAGTGGTGGGGTAGGCTCGATGGGCTGAGTGGCCTACTCCTTCTCCTATTTTCTTGTGAGCTTGTGAGAGCAGGGAGTTAAAAGAATGGGAGCCAATCCGGAAGAGTGAGATGAGAGGATGCAGAGAAAGGCAGAAGAAGTGTAAAGGCAGGAGAGCTGAGAGGGAAGTGTTGGGAGCGTAAAGAGGTGAGACAGTGCAAAGTGGGGAAGAAAGTACAGAGCGGAACTGCTCAAAAACAGAGAGCGGAATGAAGTCATAGAGGGTGGAGTGGTGCTCAGGAGGAATAGAAAGCAGAGTGGGTGGAGGGATAAGGAACAGTGTGGAGGAGAGCAGGGAGAGTTAATAGGAAAGAGAAAAATAGGGGGACTAGAGGACAGACATATAATGTGGGAACAGTGGTGGAAGGAGGAACAGAGAGTCTAGAGGAAAAAATGGACAAAGAGGAAAAAAGAGAGTGTTAGAAGGGAATTTTAATTCAGTCAATAATGTGCAATTTGAAAAAAAAATAGCAAAAGTTTTGGTAATGACAACTAATGGACTGTTGTAAAACCCATTTGGTTTACTAGGCTCCTTCAGGGGAGGAAATCTGCTGTCCTAACCTGGTCTGGCTCATATATGACTCCAGACCAAACCCATGTGGTTGACCTTTAGTGTCCTCAGACATGGCCAAGAAAGTGACTCTGTTGTACCATTCAGAGAAGGAATAAAAGTGAATGGACTGCCTGGTGTCAATTGAGGTACTGAATTTGGACACAACAAAGTCAGTCTCAGCGCAGTTAGTACTGCAAAATCCTCCTCACAAATACCTGAGGACTGGTATCTATAGTGGGAGACTGATCCCACAGACAAGTGAAGCAACAACCTGACATAAGTGTACTCCTTGTGGACAATATGCCATGCTCCTCCATCATAATCCCTACACATGTCCTGTCCTGTTGGCAGATGGAACAGGATGGAGAGACAGACAGTCACAGTGGGATGGTTGACGGGATGTTGAATGGGTGAATGTAAAAAAAGAGGTGTGGAGAGGGGTGAATAAAGGGGAAAGTGTAAAGATTGGGAGGATGTAAGACAAATGGAAAATTAAAGGACACGGGGAATAGAAAGGAGGCTTGTTGGAGGAGAAAAGCATAGAAACCAGGGAAGCTGGGACTGAGAGGGATGGAGATTTGTAGATGATGGGATGATGAATGGAGGGGGGGCTGAAAGAAAGGGGCAAAGTTCAAAGGGAAAACAGCGAGGGTGGAGAAAGAGAGAGGAGGAGAGAGAAGCGCCAAACAGAGCAGGGATGGTGGAAGAGAGGGCAAGTGAGTGAGCATTGAGAAGAAAATAAGGATAGGGAGTCAAGACAATTAAAGCAAAATTTACCAAGTCATAGAGCACGGAAACATGCCCTTTGGCTCACCGAATTAACACCAACCATCAAGCACCCATTTATATCTATAACATTTCATTCTCCCCACATTCCCATCAACTCCCCCCAGATTCTACCACTCACCTGCACACTAGGGACAGTTTACAGAAGCCAATTAACCTACCAACCTGCATGTCTTTGCGACGTGATAGAAACTGGAGCAGCCAGAGAAAACCCACACGGTCAGAGGGAGGACGTGCAAACTCCACACAGGCAGCACCCGAGGTCAGAATTGAACCCAGGTCTCTGGAGCAGTGAGGTAGCAGCTCTATTGACTGTGCCACTGTGTTGCCTAGAGCTTTAAGTACATCAAAATGTTCCCATGAACTTCCTGCTGCTGAGTCATGAATGGTGATATTTGGCGAGGTCACGGAAAAGAAGTACCTTTAAAAAAACAGAAGTACAAACACTGATAAGTTCAGAGATGGAATTCCAGAGGTTAGAGCCTTGACAGCTGAAGGCACGGTGCCAATTGTGGAATAATAGATGACCAATATTCAAGGATATTCAAGAGTCACAGAGAGATGCAGCATAGAATCAGGCCTTTCAGTCCGTTGAGGAGGTGCCAACCATCAACCATCCATTTACATCAATCTGACATTAATTCCATTTTTTAATACTCCCTACTTTCTTGTCAACCCCCCTCCAGATTTTACCACTTACCCACACATTGGGGGGCAACTTACAGTGGCCAATTAGCCTGCCAATCTGCACGTCTTTCGGATGCAGGTGGAAACCAGAGCACCCAGAGGGAACCAACGGTGTCACAGGGAGAACATGCAAACTCCATACAGACAGAGCCCGAGGTCAGGATTGAACCCAGGTCTCTTGAGCTGTGAGGCAGTGGCTCGACCAGCTGTGACACTCTGTCACTTTAATAGGCCAGAGGTAGAGGAGTACAGATATTTCAGAGGGCTGTGAGGGATTTCAGAGATAGGAAGAGGTGGGAATAGGGAGGAACTGAAAATTAAGGATGAGAAATTGTAAAATTGCTTAACTGGAAGCCAATTTGGGTCAGCAAGCACAAGGAGAAGGGTTGAGCAGGACTTGGGTGGTAGTTGGGACACAGGCAACAGGGTGACTTCAAGTTTACGGAGAGTATAATGAGGGAGAAAAGTTGGGAAGTATCTGCATAGTAAAGGACTAGATAGGAATGGGGCTGAGAGCAGCAGGTGAGCCGAGGCTGGGGCGAGGTTGGGCGGCGATAGCGTGGAAATAGACCGCTTCAGTAAACAAAAATGGTTTCAACCATCTGGTTCATCTTGGAGAGAGAGAATGGAATTGATAGGCAGTGAATGGAGTTTGTGCCAGGGTTTAAGCATAACGGTTTTAGATTTCACGAGCTGGAAGAGATTTCTGTTCAATCAGTCGGAAAATGTAGGAAAACCAGTTTGCCGATTGAAAGGCAGTGAAGGGGTCAAGAGAGGCGGTGAAGAGAGGAAAGAAAAAACAGTGGGTGAAAGGAAAGCCAGAAGCATAGAAAGCAGGATGTGGAGCAAGGTATAGATATGGTGACATAGTGGCGCACCGGTTAATGCTGTTACCTCCCAGCTCCAGAGATCCGGGTTCGATCCCGACCTTGGGCACTGTCTGTGGGGAGCTTTGCACGTTCTCCTTGTGTGGTTTCCTCTGGGTGTTCTGCTTTCCCACCACATGTCAAAGATGTGTGGGTTGGTAGGTTAATTGGCCACTGTAAATCGCACTAAGTGTATCAGTGGGTACTAAGAGAATTAGATATGGGGGGAGGTGGGGTAGCGAAAGAAACACAAAAGGAAACATGGGGTTAGTGTAAGTGGGTGCTCGAGGGTTGGCTAGAGAGCCTGTTTATGTGTTGTGTGTCTCTATGTCTTCCCAGTGAAGCTGAGGTAGAGAGAGATGGAGGCTTGAGTAATTGAAGGAGTATGCCAGCCAATTGATTGCTGTGTTTTGGGACATTATTGTAGAGGGGCATTGCGTAGGCAAGAAAGAGCAAGGTGACAAGTATCAACCTTGGGCTCGCCAGAGTTAATGGGCCATGTGCCAGAGAAGAAACTATCGGTGGTGACTCTTCAGTTACAGCTGGATATGTAAGAGTGGAGCAAGTGCAGGCATTGCCAGGTGACTTTGGGCAGGGGGACTCTGATACAGTTACCCATGTCAAAGATGCCAGATAGGACAAAGAAGGGACTTATGTCACATAAAATGTCATCAGTGGCTTTAATCAGATTATTTTGTGGCTGTGGCTGTAGCAGGGATTGGAGAGATTCAGATGGGGAAGATCGGCATGGATTGGGAGGCAGCAACACAATCTTTGAATTTTTTGATCTGGTTATTCAAGGGATATGAGCACTGCTGGCAAACCCAGCATTTATTATCCGTCCTTAATTGCCTTCTAACCCTTTCAGCGGCCAAGAGTGTCAATAGCTTAATGAGTTCAGCAAAACACCGTGGGCCGAAGGGCCTGTTCCTGTGCTGTACTGTACCATGTTCTATTCGTGGATCTGGAGACACACTAAGAGCAGGTCAGATAAGAATGGCAGATTTTATTCCCAGGTGGGTTTTATGACTATACAATAGTTTCACGGGTCAATTCCGCAGCTACATGGTGAGATTTGAAACAAGATTGTGAAAGAAAAGTCCAGGTTTCAGGCTGCCTCTATTAGTTTGTTGGAAGATTTCCTGCACTCACTGGAGAAAATATTGCTGTAACAGAGAACGGCTCTCATGCAACAAGTTCAGACTCAAGCAATGCTAACTTGTGTGAAATCAATTTGTCCTGCAGGCTATAGACCACAACAGGACTCAAACCTACAGCGGCCAACACAGCAGTCAGCGGTTATATATTCCAGACCCTGGTGTTCTTCTGAAGGAATTTGTGGAGGAACGAAAGGCTAGGGGTGGGAGGCATTAGGCAAGGGTGGAGTCAGGAGGCATTTTGTTTGGGAGAGTGTCGTTGAGGGAGATTTGAAGTCGAGCTGGACAGCACTGAAAAACCATTGATAATATCAAAGGGAGCCGGCAAATGGAAGTCGGTGAGTCAGCAGTTTAATGTGGTCAAATGCAGTCAAAAGGTCAAGAAGATCTCAGAAGGGGCAAAAGTTGGAATAGAAGAGAAACTGGTTTTATTGGTGCATAAAGTGAAGAAGAATGGCAAAGATAGAGCAGAGGGTGCGAACAGTGAGGTAAGTAGTGGAAGGAGGGAGGGGAGGCTGGACTGTGGGAATGAAGGAGAGGGGAATAGGGAGGGACATACAGAGAGGAATTTGAGATGGTGAACGAGCATGGTGGTTGAAAGAGGAAGAGAATGCTGGAGCCTTGAGGGTGGAGGGGAAAGGGATAGAGGGGGTAGGGGGGAAGGGATGGAAGGGAGGCAGAGAGAAGGGTGGAACAGCGGAGGGAAGAAGCATAGAGTGTGGAGGGAGAGGGAGAGGGGGCAGGGTGGATGGAGGAGGGAGCAAGAGCAGGGGGCTGGAGGAGGGAGAGAGGGTGGAGGAGAGAGGGAGAGAATGGAGGATGGGCAGCGAGGGAGAGAGTGTAGGGGTGGAGGAGAGATTGGAGGGAGGATGAAGGGGAGAGGGAAGACAGGGAGAGTGGAGGGGAGGCAGAGAGAGGGAAGGAACAGTGGAGGGAAGAGGCTCAGAGGGCAAGGAGGGTGGAGAAGGAGGGTGGGGAGGGGAGGGATAGAGCACAAAATGATTAAAATGTCCCCAGAGAACAGAGCTGGTGCGGGGCATGTGGATGACAGTTGGAAAGCTGCAGAAGAATGTTTACCGAGCAAGGGCAGGAAGAGAGGGACAACATGCAGGAGGGGAATGGACGATGTGGAGACGTTAAAGGAAAACGGTAGGTTGTGGTGTTGGTGAAAGAGAGATGGGCAGACAGCGAGGAGTGTGAAGGGAGTAAGTCTGGAGACAGGAGAATGCGGAGAGGGTGGAAATAAAGCCATTCAAGGGAGGAGAGTGTTATTGTGTGTTGATGTGCGGGATGGCCGGAGAAGTGTCGGAGAGATCAGAGGAGAGCATGAGACCAGGAGACTTCACCACAAGAACCGCGGCCATTCAGCAAGGCGGACAGCCATCGTCCTGTGGGGGGAGGGGGGAGATCGGAGGAGGGACGGGAGGAGGGTGGAAAACAGACGGGTGGAGAGGAAATGGCAGGATGGTAGGGAGGAGTGGAGGACAGACGGAGGAGGGACGGGAGGGGAGACGGGAGGAGTGGGGGAGGAGGAGGAGGAGGAGGGTGGAGGCAGACGGGAGGGGGGAGGTGGATGGGAAACGGAGAAGGTGGTGGGGAGAGGGTGGTGAACAGACGGAAGAGGGACTGGAAGAAGATGGTCGGGAGGAGGAGGGGGGATGAGGGGGATGAGGGGGCCGACGGGTGGAAGGGAGACGGGGAGAGGGTGGAGGGGCGTAGGGGAAAGGGGTGGGGGAAGTGGATGGCAGACGGGGGGGGGGGTGGAAGAGAGATGAGGAAGGGGCTGGGGGAGGTGGAGGGCAATCGGGAGGAGGGCGGAGGCAGACGGGGTGGGGTGGGGGGAGCCGGGTGGAGGGGGATAGCAGATGGCTGGAGGAGAGATGTGGAGGAGAGTCGGGAGGAGGGAGAAGGAGGCGGCAGGGATCATGAAGGAGGCAGTGAAAGTGAGCGGAAGCGGTGGAGGTGTGGAGAGGAGGGAGGGGTACAAGAAGTGAGAACGTGATACCCCTCTCCGCTGTCCCCCCCCCTCTCGCTTTTCCAAGCCCAACCTTGATCCATTTTCCTTCCCACCCGCCCCCCGTTCTCCCTGGCTGCTGTCCACACCTCCTCTCCCCCCTCCTTGCCGACCTTCCCCGCACCGATTCCCCATCCCCATCCCCTTCCCCTTCCCACTCCCCTGCAGCCTGCTTCAGCCCCCTCCCCCTCTCCAGCAACAGCAGCTGTTGAATAAAAGACTGAAGGAAAAGCGAAACACTTGTTTACCTCGGCTGGAACAGACTGACCTTGGGAAACTGGTGCACTCCTTGCGATTAACGGCACCCCAAAATCCTGGAGCCGGATTCGGGAGTCGGGATCTGGAAAAAGATGTTACAATGATGTCGATTCCCGGTTCTCCCAGCTCGCCATTCCCGACCGTAGGCAGTGTTGGGAATATCGGGCAGATCCCATGTTAGAGCCTTGTCCAATCACTCAGCTGTTGCTAGCCCGTTATGCGGGCGGGCACCGGGGAGCCGTGCGGAGCATCGCAGGTTGGCGAGGGGCACGGCCCTTTACCTGTACATCAGCTCCCCAGCGCCAAGGACAAATGCTGCTCCCGCACCGTCTTCCGGCAGGGCACTCAGACACGGCTCACGGGTTCAGCACTCCCAGACAAAACAAGGGAACAAGGGGCGAAGAGACTGTGAACTCCAGGAGAACAGCTCACTCTCTGCCATTCTCCATCTTTCTCTCCTTATCGCTCATTTGCCCGCCCGCCCCGCTCTGTCGCTGCCTCTCTTGTGTGTCAGTATCCCCCTTCTGCTTCTTCTTTCATTGCACATTTCAGTCCGCACATCTTGTCTAACTTGTTCCCTCTCAGTGCGGCTCAGTCCGCCTGCTGGACCCCACCTGCATTCTACAAACCTCGAACATTCTGTTCACGCCGATGCCACAGTTAACTTGCCCCGCACGGACCAGACAGTACCACTTCCGCACTATACCTGTGATAAATATGTCAAGCAGGAGTAGGCCAGTCGGCCCTTCGAGCCTGCTCCGCCTTTCATGAAGACCATGCCTGATCCAGCCTTGGTTTCAGCTCCACTTTCTTTCTCCCTTCCGTTTATCCACTGATCCTTTCCAGCTTAAATCTGTCTTAATTTCCACTTTGAATAAATTTAGTGACACAGCTCTCTGAGGTGGAGAATTCTAAAAATTTACCGTTCTTTGAGGGAGGAGTTCCTGAAATGGGTGATCCCTTACTTGAAATGATACCCTTCAGAAACCATTCTCTCAGTATCCACACTGTCCAACCCCTTCAAAATCTTCTGTTTTAATAAGAACATCTCTTATTCTTCATACTCCAAAGAGGATAGGCCTACCCTGCACAATCTTCCTTCATACATTAACCCCTTCAGTTCTGGGAATCAATTTAGTAAATCTTCTCTACATTCTCCCAAATGCAAGCACATATGATAAGATAAGATAAGATAAGACATCTTTACTAGTCACACATACATTGAAATGTGGTTAGCATAACACTATTACAGCACCAATGACCAGAGTTCAATTCCGGCTGCTGCCTGTAAGGAGTCTGTAAGTTCTCCCCGTGTCTGCGTGGGTTTCCTCCGGGTGCTCCGGTTTCCTCCCACATTCCAAAGACGTACGGGTTAGGAAGTTGTGGGCGTGCTACATTGGCGCTGGCAGCATGGCGACACTTGCGGGCCACCCCCAGAGCACTCTACGCAAAAGATGCATTTTGCTGTGTGTTGCAGCAAAGTGGTGCAGCTAGTAGATTTGCTGCCTCTCAGCTCCAGTGTCTCATGTTTGATCCCCACCTTGGCTGCTGTCTGTGTGGAGTTTGCCTGTTCTCCCTGCGACTGCGTGGGTTTCCCCCCCAGGTGCTGTGGATTCCTCCCGCATCCCAAAGACGTGAGGGTTGGTGGGTTAATTGGCTGCTGCAAATTGCAGCTAGTGTGTAGGTGGCTGGTAGAATTGGGGCTGGGATTGGGGTTGAGTTAATGGGAATGTAGGGGAGAATAAAATGGGATTATTATAGATTAGCGCAAATGCGTCTTAATGATCTGCATGTACTCAGTGAGCCATAGGGCCTGTTTCTGTGCCGTATGACTAGGAATGTATAGTTGTATCACAACTTCCCTGCTGTTATACAGCCACAGAGCAATACAGCACAGAATCAGGCTCTTTGGCCTCTTGAGTCTACACTGACTATCAACCACCATTTTACACTAATCCTACACTAATTGCATTTTTTATTCTCCTGATCGTCTCTTCAATTTCTGCTGTTATCCCCCACCCCAAAGGTTCTACTACACACCTACATACTATCCACAGTGGCCAATTAAGCTACCACCCCGCTTGCCTTTGGAGTCACAGGGAGAACGTGCAGACTCCACACAGACAGCACTGGAGTGAATCTGGGTCTCTGGCGATGTGAGGCAGCAGGTCTAGCAGCCAGCCCTGACTCAAAGTTGTAAACATGGGCAACTTTCCACTTATCTTCCCAGCTGCTTATTTTCTGCAGTGCAGGAGGAGGCTATTTGGCCCATCTGGTCCATGCTGGCTCCCCAGCAGATCTGTCCTTTCAGTCCCATTCCCCCTGGTGTCCCTGTAGCCCTGGTACTTATTCTCTCTCAAGCACTGATTATTTTCTCTTTGATTCTTTTGCCATTTACCTACATTAAAGGGCAATTTACAGTGAACAGGTAAACCAGCAGCATGCCTTCAGGATGTAGGAGGAAACCAGCATCCAGCGGCAGCCCACGCGGTCACAGGGAGAATGTGCAAACTCCACACAGATGGTGCCTGAAGTCTGGGTCAAACCTGGGTCCCTGGAGCTGTGAGGTAGCAGCAGCAACTGATGTACCAGCATATTTGCTGTGTCTACATGCTAATGTTTTGTGTTTCATGCCCTGTGACTCCCAGATCCCTTCGTACCTTTAAATAATGATTTGCTTTTCCATTTTTCCTTCCAAAATGAATATCATCACAATTTCTCACTTTATGCTTCATTTCCTAACTTCTTACCTACTCACCTAGACTCTGCAAGCTCCTGGTGTCCTCCCCACAACTTGCCAACCCTCCTATCTTACTGTCATCGGACGTTTGGCTGCAGTACACTCAGCCCCTTTATTCAAGGTACCTACAGAACATAAACAGTTAAGGAGACACAAGAGAGCCTGCAGATGCTGGAAATCTGGAGCAGCAGCTATGAGGGAAATGAATAGTCGGCATTTTGGGCCGAGACCATTCATCAGGACAAATTGTTGAGGCTCAGCACTGATCCCTGAGGCTCCCCATTAGTTACTGTTTGCCAGTCTGAAAATAATCTATTTGTCCAAACTCTCCGTTTTCTGAAAGTTACACATGCTATTTATGCCAATATATTACCCCCATCTTTCTGCCCTTTGACTTCTTATGTGACACTTTATTAAATGCTTTCTGGAAATCCAAATAAGATACGATAAGATAAGATATCTTTATTAGTCACACGTACATCAAAACACACAGTGAAATGCACCATTTTCATAGTGTTCTGGGGGCATCCCACAAGTGTCGCCACGCTTCCGGCGTCAACATAGCATGCCCACAACTTCCTACATACGTCTTTGGAATGTGGGAGGAAATTGGAGCACTCGGAGAAAACTCACCCAGTCATGGGGAGAACGTACAAACTCCTTACAGACAGGGGCTGGAATTGAACCCAGGTCGCTGGCGCTGTAATAGCGGTATGCTAACTGCTACACTACTGTGCCTGCCTATCAATTGATTTCCTTTTATCACTCTGTTTGTTACATCCTCATAGAAAACTAGCAAATTTGTCAAATTTGATTTTCCTTTCATAAAACAATGTTGATTTTGTTAATGTCCTGCTATTGTTTTCCTATGGACAGATATTAAGTTAACTAACCTACAGTTTCCTGTTTTCTGCCTTGATTTTTATCTTGAGTAGTGGCATCGTATTTGAGGTTTCCAATAGTCTGGGACCTCTCCAGAATCCAAGGAACTTTGGTGGATTACGACCAAACACATCAACTTTCTCTGCAACCACTTCCTTTGAGACCTTAGGCTGCAGGTTAAGAGGTCCAGGGGACTTGTTGGCCTTTAGCTCCATCAGATTGCTTCAGACTTCTTCTCAAGGGATTGAGTGTTTTACTGTCTTAACATTATCGGGATGTTTTTAAGCATCTTCTACCATGAAGACTGATCCAAATTAATTACTTAGTATTTCTACTATTTCCCTATTTCACATTATTAATTTCCCAGTTTCATCCTCTAAGGGGCCAACACCAAATTTCTTCCTTTTTTTATACCTGAGAATTCTTACTGTCTGTTTTTCAGTTATTGGCTAGGTTACTCTCATATATTTCGTCTCCATCTTTAGATATTTTTTAGTTATCCTTTGCTGGTTACCAAAAAATTCCCAATCCTCTGGCCTAGCATTAATCTTTGCAATATGGGTTTTATCCTTAACTTCCTTAATTGGCCATAATGACACATTCTTCTCGTAGAATCTTTCACTGAAGTTTAGGAAATGACTCCTTAAATAACTGCCTCTGCTGAGCTGCCATCTGACCCATTGATCATTTTCCCCAGTCCACTTTAGTCAACTCTATCCTCATTGTAATTGCAGTTATTTGAACTTAGGTCACTAGTTCCAGAGTCAAAAGTTTCACATAAAAACCGAATTTGAAATTCTGCCACAGTGTGATCACCTGTTTGCTGTGGATTCTTCACAATGAGGCCATTAAGAGATATCAGTACACAATAGCAGATCTGAACTGGCCTCTCTGGTTGGTTCCTCAATGTATTGGTCCAAGAATCCATTCTGAATGTACTCTATGGACTTGTCCTCAAAGCTACCCTGACCAATTTGATTTGTCCAATGTATATGATAATGACATTTGCTCATGATTACTGAAGTACCTTTCTTACTGTCCCCTATTAATTTTTCATTTATATTTTGTTCTACACTGTAGCAACTGTTAGAGGACCTCCCTTATACCCTCACCAGTAACTCTGTACCATTACTATTTCCTATCACTACCAACACAGAATCTACGTCTTGAGCTTCTCAGCCATTATCATACCACAAAACTGCTGTAACCTCATTCTTTATTAAAACCTTTATCCAACTCTTTTTTCCCTTTCTACCTACCCTTTAAAAGTCAAATGCCTCACAATATTTACTTTCCAGCTTTTGTCACCTTGAAACCACATCTCCATAATAGCTGTTAGATCATACCCATTTATTTCTATTTGTATCATCAACTTAACTCTCTTGCTACAAATGCTGCAGGCATTCAGATTCACAACCTTTAAAACGAACCATATAACTTTCTTGACTTTGACCTTATTTGCTGATGCACCCATATGCTTGAACCCTCTGTCCTCAATACATCCCGGTTCCTGCAATTCTTGTCAATGCCCTGCACTGTTGCCTTTTCCTTTGCCTTCCTATATACCTCCTTTCCTCAACCCCCATCTATTTTTCTCCCTTCTGTTGTAGCCCCAGGCTCCTACCAAAATGCCAAACTAGTTTTAATCCACCAAAACCACCCTGCTCCCCCACCAGGATATTGGTCCCATTCCTGCTGGGGGCCAAATGTCTGGGTTGTTAGAGCTTCTATCTTCTCCAGAAATGATCCCAGTACCTCAGGAATCTAAAGCGCTCCCTCCTACACCATCTGTCACCTCACCATCAAATGCGAGACCACAGTTGGAGTATTGTGTGCAGTTCTGCTCACCCACCTATAGGAATGTTGTCATTAAGCAGGAAATGGTGCAGAAAAGGCCAACATACCAGCAATGAGGCCTGTGTTACTCTCAGCCATCTACATTGGGCTGGCCATGTCCTTCACATACCTGACACCAGGTTGTGGAAACAGGCACCATTCTGGGCTTAGATGTGGGAGGACATTACTAGACAGAGTAAGATTCGAAGTTGTGCTCAAAACTTACTTGAAGGAGTGCAGCATCCCTGAAAACTCCTGGGAATCTCTGGCCATGACCTCTCAAATTGGAGAAGATGCATTCGGCATGGGATTGAGACCCCAAGGCCATGTACCGGAAGCACGTTGAAGCTCTGCATAAGCAGCAGAAGAAGTGAACTACCTCATAAGCCATGCATCTGCCTGTCCTGGCAACCACCTCCAGTGCCACATGTGGAAGAGTCTGTGGTCCCCACATTGTCCTCATCAAACCCCTCAGAACCTACAAAACCAGAGTGGCACCAAGTTATCCATGAACCCATGAACACTACTTCATTATTCCTTTTTTTTTGCACTATTGATTTTCTTTGTAAGTTATAGTAATTTCATGTCTTTGCACAGTACTGCTGCTGCTAAATGACTAATTTCACGACATATAAGTCAGTGATAATAAACCTGATTCTGATTATCCTTGAAGGATTGTGCAAGGGGAGAAATACTGGCACGGCTAGTGGAGCTGGGTTCAGTCCTGACCTTGGGGGCTGTCTGCGTAGAGTTTGCATATTCTCCGTGACTGCGTGGGTTTCCTCTGGGTGCTCTGGTTTTCTCCCACATCCCAAAAGTACAGAGTTGATACGTTAATTGACTACCGTAGATTGCCCCTAGTCTATAAGAAGACAAAGGCTGATCAGTAGCCTATTAAAGATAAGATAAGATACCTTTATTAGTCACATGTACATCGAAACACACAGTGAAATGCATCTTTGCATAGAGTGTTCTGGGAGCAGCCCGCAAGTGTCGCCACGCTTCCGGCACCAACATAGCGTGCCCACAACTTCCTAACCCGTATGTCTGGAATGTGGGAGGAAACCAGAGCACCCGGAGGAAACCCACGCAGAGACGGGGAGAACGTACAAACTCCTTACAGACAGTGGCGGGAATTGAACCCAGGTTGCCGGTGCTGTGATAGCGTTACCCTAACCGCTATACTACCGTGCCTGCCCCTACACTACCATGCCTGATCGGTTTGGATTCTGATGAACTGCTCTTATCCAAGCTTCATTTTAATATAGAAGCTGGATACCAAGGGAGAGATGAATGCTCCAGATACCAAGGCAACTTTTGATTAAGGCAAGCTACAAGGTGTTCTAGCAAAGTTGGTCATTATGAATTGAGGAGAAAGTTTCCCACTGGCTGCGGATGGTTGCTGGAGGTCAATCATCCCAGCACCAGGGCACCACTGTGAGAGTTTCTAAGGTCCCAACCAGCAACCACCCGCAGCTGCTCTTCAATGACCTTCCTTCCATCCTAAGGTCAGAAATAGGAAAACTTGCTGATGTGCATTGTTTAATTCCTTCTGCATCTCCTGAGATATTGAACAGATTAAGCCTGCAATGCAGCAAGATATTCAGGACCATGAGTGGCTAGTAAATTCGTACCATACAACCAGCAGTCAATGACCTTTTCCGAGAAGACAGAGTCTAATCACAATCAATATCATTATCATCACCATTCCCCACCACATAAATCCTGGCAGTTATTATATGAACATATGAACAGCTGAATTAGGAGCAGAAGTAGTTCACTTGGCCACTTGTACATTCTCTGCCATTTAATAAAATCATGTCTCATCTGACTGTAAAGTCAACTCTGCATTTCTGTCGATCTCAGGTAACTTTTCACCTCTTGCTTTTTAAGTATTTATTCACCTCGGCCTTAAAAATATTCAAAGGCTCTGCTTCCACCACCCTTTAGTTATGAGTTCCAAACACGCCAGACCTTCAGAAGGAAAAAAAAATTGCCTTATCTCTGTTTTAAACGGGCAACCTCTTATCTTTAAACATTGGCCCCTTGTTCCATATTTTCTACAAGATGAAATACCCTTTACTCATTCACCCTGTTAAGTCCTCCCAGGATCTAATATCTTTCACACAAATTGCCTCATATTCTTCTAAACTTCAGCAAATACAAGCTTAGTTTATCCAATTTTTTCCTCATAAAACTACTTTTTTGTGAGTAGTAAATCCAGTGTAGAAAATCTTCTCTGAATTGCATCCAATTCCCTGTTAGACAGGAAGTCCAATACAGTACATGGTACTTCAGATGTGGTCCCACCAATACCTTATATTAATAGAACAAAACTTCCCATAGTAATAACCATTGAAATTATGTTACTTTCCTAATTACTTGCTAACCCTTTGGGAATCATACACCAGGACATCCTACTGTTGACCAATCAGTAGGGCTTGACATATAAAAAGTTGGCCTCAAGCGCGATGCTACTACAGCGCCAGCGATCGGGGTTCGATTCCCGTCGCTGTCTGTAAGGAATTTGTACATTCTCCCGTGTCTGCGTGGGTTTCCTCCGGGTGCTCCGGTTTCCTCCCACATTGCAAAGACATACGGGTAGGCTAATTGGGTTTAAAATGGGCGGCGCAGACTCGTTAGGCCGGAAGGCCCTGTTACCACGCTGTAAATAAAATTTAAAATTTAATAAGGGCAGGTACCAGAGTCTGGGTACTGTGTGATAGGACTCTGCAGACCCTTCCGACCATCCATGAGGCACATTTGGGTAAGTCACTGGAGCAGCAATTCAGAGACGAGTTCAAGTTCCACGGCTGTTGGTAAACTTGAATTCATTGAATCATACAGCATGGAAACAGGCCCTTCGGCCCACCGTGTCAGTGCTGACCATCAAGCACCCACTTATACTAATCCCTTTTTTATTCTCCCCACACTCTCATCAACTCCTCCCCAGATTTCTTCCCCTCCACCATCAGATTTCTGAACATGAACCCATGAACAATACCTTGTTATTCTTCTTCTGCACCATTTATTTATTTTTGTAACTTATAGTAATTTTTATGTCTTTATGTCTTGCACTATACTGCTGCTGCAAAACAAATTTCACGACATATGTCAGTGATGGTAAACCTGATTCTGATTCTGAGATTCTACCACTCATCTACACACCAGGGGCAACTTACAACAGGCAGTTAATCTACCAACCTGCACATCTTTGGGATGTAGGAAGAAACCGGAGCACTCAGAGAAAACCCACACAGTCACAGGGAGAACATGCAAACTCCACACTGCCAGCACATATTTGCATAATAATTGGTTTATTATTGTCACATGCACTGAGGTACAGTGAAAAACTTTGTTTTGCATGCCATCCATACCGATCATTTCATTACAATAGTTCATTGAGGTAGTACAAGGGAAAGTAATAACAGAATGCAGAATAAAGTGTTACAGTTACAGAAGACCTTGGAGAAGGTCACTGCCTGCTAGTTCTGTGGTATGAATTTACCAGCCGCCCATGGCACTGAAGATCTTGCTCCATAGCAAGCTCAGTCTGTTCAGAGGAACTGCAGTGTGAGCAGACAATAAGGTGCAAGGCCATAATGAGGTAGATTGTGAGGTCATTCAATTGTCTTATAACAGTGAAATAGAAGCTGTCCTTGAGCCTGGTAGTATGTGCTTTCAGGCCTTTGTATCTTCTGCCTGATGGGAGGTGGGAGAAGAGAGAATATTCGGCGTGGGTGAGGTCTTTGATTATGTTGGCTACTTTACTGAGGCAGCGAGAAGTGTGGACAAAGTCCATGGAGGGGAGGCTGGTGTCTGTGATGTGCTGGGCTGTGTCCAGAACTCTCTGCAGTTTCATGCGGTCCTGGGCAGAGCAGTTGCCGTACGAAGCTGTGATGCATCCAGATAGGATGCTTTCTATGGTGCATCAATAAAAATTGGTGAAGGTCAAAGGGGACATGCCAAATTTCTTTAAACTCCTGAGGAAGTAGAGACGCTGGTGAGCTTTCTTGGCCATGGTGTCTACATGATTGGACCAGGACATACTACTGGTGATGTTCACTCCTAGGAACTTGAAGCTTTCAACCCTGTTGACCTCAGCACCGTTGACGTAAACAGGAGTGTGTGCACCGCCCACCTTCCTGAGGTCAATGACCAGCTCTTTCGTTTTGCTGACATTGAGGGAAAGGTTGTTGTCATGACACCATGTCAGTAGGCTCTGAGGTTAGGATTGAACCGAGGTCGTTGGAGCTGTGAGGCAGCAGTTCTACTAGTTGCGCCACTTGTGACTCTTGAGTATCTCTTTCCTCGCTGCTGCTTTTAAATAACTGTGTCATTTCCAAAGACATGTCCTTCAGCGCAATTTATAATACAATCCTACAAGCCCGTTTCCTCACAGGTAACCTGTCGTACCTTCACACACACCAGTATCTCCCTTTAGGGCCACATCTGTCACTCAGCACAAGCTGTTCTCCTCTTCCTGGGTGATCTTACCAAAAGATCAGAGTGAGTCTAGAGAACTTGGGCTACCTTTTCTCCTTGTCACTAGTGTGTCAGAGGTAGTTAGGTTATCAAATGTAGATCTTGTAAAATAAAAATGTTCACAGGCAAAGACACGGCATTTCCCATAGGAAGTTGTCAACTGGCTATTCTTAATTACACTTTCCTGAAACAAAAACAGACAACGCTGGAAACACTCAGCAGGTCAGGCAGCATCTGTGGAAGGAGAAACAGAATTGACAGTTTAGGCCTGAGATGCTCCATCAGAACTCCCAGGGGCCCTACTGCTACTGTTGCCGACCTGTTGGTTAGTGTTCTGGCTTGCGTGTCGTGAAGGAGCAAATATAAGACAGAGATGAATTTCTGTGGGCAGCCGAAACAGAGGAGTGTGCTCCACAGTCCCCCCCGATTGATTGAGTTCTAGGCTTTGGTAAGGTCGAGAAAAGGCCCTGCAAAGTGGCTGGTGTTGGTGCTGGCTTTATTCTTGAAGTTTTGGTGAGGTGAATGTAATGCCCACTGTGCCTCTGTTTGGAAGGAATCCGTAGTGTGATTTGGAGAACAGTCCTTCAATCACAATGAGGAGGAGGCTGAGGAGGACCCTGGTAAGAACTTTGGCTGTGGCAGACAGCAGGGAGAGCCCTCTGTAGTTATGGCAGTTGGACCTGTCCCCTTTCTCGAAGGTGGTCATGTTCGTGGCATCTCTGAGATCCTCTGGTGTACACTTCTCTTCCCGCAAGTGGGCGATGAGGCTATGGATTTGTGAGTGAACCTCTTCACTGCCAAATTTTAAGAATTTGGTGGAGATACCGTCTGCATCCTGATGCAGTGTTTCAACCCAAACGTCAACAGTTCCTTTCCTCCCACAGCTGCTACTTGACCTGCTGAGCTCTTCCAGCAGATTGTATGTTACTCCAGATTACAGCACCTGCATTCTTTTGCGTCTCCATTGCTTTCCGTCTTTCTCAGTTCTGACGAAGGGCCTTCAACCTGAAACGTTAATTGTTCCTCTTCTAGCTTTTTCTGTTTTTATTTCAGAGTGCCAGTGTTTGCAGTTTTTTCATTTTTGGTGTATCATCGGTCTTGGGTAGACCTTGAAGTTAAAAATCTAAATTAGATCTGAAACAAAAAAAGAGAAAGTGCCAGAAAAATTCAGCAATAATTGTGGAAAGAGAAATCAGATCTGATGAAGTTTAACGGGTACTGGGTTTCTGAGCAGTCAGACCCCAGGTGTCAGGTTACTGGTAGGGTTCCATCTGGTGAGAAAGTACTAGTTTTGTTCTCTCTCAGTCCCAGGTGGTACATGATGGCTTCTTGGATATGTAGATGTAAAGACTTCCGGTGAACAATTGCCCAGTGATCAAGTAACAGGAAAGTTAATAAACTGAAATCTCTCGGTGTCATTGCCACACTTTTTGGTCACAGTTATAGTGAAATACAGCAGAGAACAGGCCTTCGGCCCATTGAGTGCCCACTGGCCATCAACCACCCATTCTACACTAATCTTATTGTTTATTCTCCCCACACTCCCATCAACTCCCCAGATTCTACCACCCACCTACGTCCTAGGGGCGATTTATAGCGGCCAATTAATCTACCAACCGGCATGCCTTTCGGGATGTGGGAGGAAACCGGAGCACCCAGGGGAAACCCACACGGTCACACACAGACAGCTCCCGGTGTCAAGATTGAACCTGGGTCTCTGGCGTTGTGAGGTAGCAGCTCTACTAGCTGTGCCACCGTGCCGCCCTTTTAACGTGGCAATGACAGAGACAATCAGCAGCATCAAGCCGTGTGTTTGTCCGTGAGGTATCAATGGGCTGTTCGGTGTGTCCTGGGGAGTGACCTGCTTCTTTATTGTAGACGTGACAGTTAAATAACGTTCTCTGTAAATTCAAAGATAAATTTTGTAAGCCTGCAGCTGAATCAGTAAATCACAAAGAAAACTATCAGCACAAAAGGAGGCCGTTCACCCCATCACTGCTGGCAGAGAAAAAGCCCTCCAGCCTAATCCCAGTTCCAGCATTTGGTCCATTTCAAGAACACAAGAAAATAGGAGCAGGAGTAGGCCACTTGGCCCCTCAAGCCTGCCCCACCATTCAATATGGTCATGGTTCCCATAGCCCCCAATTCCCTGATCTTTCAAAAAATTATATACTGCCTCTTTAAATGCCTCCAGTTCTCCAGCCTCCTCAATCCTTCAGGGTGGAGAATTCCAAAGGCTCACTACCCTCTGCAAAAGGTTGCTTCAGGTCAAGGCTCTTCAATTACTGTTTAAGAGTATTGAGGAATTCACCCTCTACATCCTGGTGAATTCTATATCTATATATACACATACAGTGGCATGCAAAAGTTTGGGCACCCCTGGTCAAAATTTCTTTTACTGTGAATAGCTAAGTGAGTAAAAGATCACCTGATTTCCAAAAGGTATAAAGTTAAAGATGACACATTTCTTTAATATTTTAAGCAAGATTACTTTTTTATTTCCATCTTTTACAGTTTCAAAATAACAAAAAAAGAAAAGGGCCGATGCAAAAGTTTGGGCACCCTGCATGGTCAGTACTTAGCAACACCCTGTTTGGCAAGTATCACAGCTTGTAAACGCTTTCTGTAGGCAGCTAAGAGTCTTTCAATTCTTGTTTGGGGGATTTTCGCCCATTCTTCCTTGCAAAAGGCTTCTATTTCTGTGAGATTCTTGGGCCGTGTTGCATGCACTGCTCTTTTGAGGTCTATGCACAGATTTGCAATGATGTTTGGTCAGGGGACTGTGAGGGCCATGGCAAAACCTTCAACTTGTGCCTCTTGAGGTAGTCCATTGTGGATTTTGACGTGTGTTTAGGATTGTTATCCTGTTGTAGAAGCCATCCTCTTTTCATCTTCAGCTCTTTTACAGATGGTGTGATGTTTGCTTCCACAATTTGCTGGTACTTAATTGAATTAGTTCTTCCCTCTACCAGTGAAATGTTCTCTGTACCACTGGCTGCAACACAAGCCCAAAGCATGATCGATCCACCCCCATGCTTAACAGCTGGAGAGATGTTCATGAAATTCTGCACCCTTTTTTCTCCAAACATACCTTTGCTCATTGCAGCCAAGAAGTTCTATTTTAACTTCATGAGTCCACAGGACTTGTTTCCAAAATGCATCAAGCTTGTTTAGATGTTCTTCTTCAAACTTCTGATGCTGAATTTTGTGGTGAGGACGCAGGAAAGGTTTTCTTCTGATGACTCGTCCATGAAGCTCATGTTTATGCAGATGTCGCTGCACAGTAGAACAGTGCACCATCACTCCAGAGTCCGCAAAATCTTCCTGAAGGTCTTTTGCAGTCAAATGGTGGTTTTGATTTACCTTTCTAGCAATCCTATGAGCTGTTCTCTTGGAAAATTTTCTTGGTCTTCCAGACCTCAACTTGACCTCCACCGTTCCTGTTAACTGCCTTTTCTTAATTACATTACAAACTGAGGAAACAGCTACCTGAAACTGCTTTGCTATCTTCTTATAGCCTTCTCCTGTTTTGTGGGCATCATTTATTTTAATTTTCAGAGTGCGAGGCAGCTGCTTAGAGGAGCCCATGACTGCTGATTGTTGGGACAAAGTTTGAGGAGTCAGGGTATTTATAAACCTTTGAAATTTGCATCACCTGGCCTTTCCTAATGATGACTGTGAACAATCCATAGCCCTAACAAGCTAATGAAGGTCTGAGACCTTGGTAAAAGTTATCTGAGAGCTCAAATCTCTTGGGGTGCCCACACTTTTGCATGGTGTTCCTTTCTTCTTTTCACTCTAAAATTGTACAAAACAAAAATAATACATTAATCTTGCTTAAAATGTTGAAAAGAATGTTTCATCTTTAACTTTATGACTTTTGGAGATCAGTTCACCTTCTACTCACTTAACTATTCATAGTAACAGAAATTTTGGCCAGGGGTGCCCAAACTTTCAGAATAACGCCTCTCCACTACTACTTCTGTCTTCTGTGGCCAACCCAATTTTGGATCCAATCTACCAAACATCCATGGATCAGATGTGCCTTAATCTTCTGGATCAGTCCACCATGAATGCATCATCAACTGCCGGACCCTCATCAATCATCTTTGTCGCCTTCACTAAAAAACTCAATCAAGTTTGTAAGACGTGACCTCTCCTGAACAAAGCCATGCTAAGCATCCCCAATAAGTCTATGCTTTTCCAGATGTGAGTAGGTCCTACTACTGAGAATCTTCTCCAGCAATTTCCCAACCAGTGAAATAAGGCTCACCAGCCTATAATATCATGCTTTGTTTCTATTGTCCTTCCTATACAGAGGAGCAAAATTAGTTATTCTCCAGTCTTCAGGGACCTTGCCTGTGGCTAAAGAGGATACAAAGATCTCTGTCAAGGCCCCAGCAATCTCCTCTCTTGCCTTTTTCAATATCATGGGATTTTCTGAACAGTAAGATCTGAATTCAACATGATCATGGCTTATCACTCACATTCAGTACCCTGTTCTTGCCCTATAAACCTTGGTCCCTTCAACAAACCAACTATATCTGACTCTCGAATGTATTTCATGATACTTATTCAGCTATTGACTGTGGTCAATAATTCCACAGATTCGTGACTCTCTGGGTGAAGAAATTTCTCTGCCCAGTTCTGCATGGTTTATCCCTTATTCTTAGATGGTCTCTCTTTGCCCTGGACTCCCCAACCTTTGGAAACACCTTCCTGCAACAGGTTTGTCCAGTCCTGTTCAAATTGGTTTCTATGAGACCTCCTCTTATTCTTCTGAACTGTGGTGATCATAAGCCTAATTGATGCATCAGTCCCGCCATTCCAGGAATCAGATTTGTGGACCTTTGCTGTACTATCTCCATAGCAAGAACATTGTTGGATAAGGAGAGAAAAACTGTCCAGGATACTCAAGGTGTGTTCTCACCCAGTCCTATACAATTGCAGCAAGATACTCCTGCTCCTATACTCAAAATCTCTCATTATGAGGGCCAGCAAATCACTTGCCTTAACTGCCTGTAGCACCTACATGCTTACTATCAGGGACTGGTACAGAAGGGCACCAGATCTCGTTACACCTCCCCTTTTCCCAACCTACCACCATTCAGATAGTGATCTGCTTTCTTGTTATTGCCACGAGAGTGGATAGATTCACATTTGTCATCTTTAAACTGCATCTGTCATGCATTTGTCCAGCTCAATTCACAATGGAGCTTTTTTGCAACCTCCTCACAACTCTCAGTTTTGTGTCACCTGCAAGCTTGAATATATTATATTTAATTCCCTCATCTGTGACCAGCTTGGGTCCCAGCACCGATCCCTGTGGTCACTGCTTTCTGCTTGGCAAAAGGCTGGTTTATTCCTGCATTTTGTTTCCTGTTTGCCAATTGGAGCTCAATCCAGGTCAGTACATTATCTCCACGCCCATGTACTTTAATTTTGTATATAATGTCTTCAGGGACCTAATCAAAAGATTTCTGAAAGTCCAAATATACCACATCCACTGCTTCTTGCTCATCTATTCTGCTAGTTACATCCTCAAAAAAAGTATGATTTCTCTTTCATAAATCCCCATTGATTTACTCTGCTCCCATCACTGTTTTCCAAGTGTTCTGCTGTTACATCTTTTATAATGGATGCTGGTAATTTCCCCATTGCCAATGGCAGGCTAACTGGTCCAGATTAGTTTTCTCTCTATCTCCTTTTCTTTAAATAGTGGGATTACATTATCGACCCTCCAACCCGTTGGAACTGTCCCAGAGTCTATAGAACCCTGGAAAGTTACCAGAACTACATCAATTATTTCTGGAACCATTTCCTTGAGTACTCTGGGATGCAGACTACTGGGCTCTGGGGATTTATCGGCCTTCAATCCTGACACTATTTCCCGAGTTATACTGATTTCATTCAGTTCCTCTCTCTCACTCGATCCCATGTTCCCCAACATTTCTGGGAGGTTATTAGTATCCTCCTTGGTAAAGACAGACCCAAGGTAAATATTTTCTTGATCCGCTATTCTAAATTATCCCAATTCATTTCACACATCTACAGAAGCTTTTCCTGTCAGTTTACATGTTCTCTGCAAGTTTACTTGCATACTCTATTTTCTACTTCTTAATCTATGACTAATCCTTTTCCAAGTTCTAAACTGCCCCTAGTCCTCAGGTTTGCTCATTTTTCTGGCCATTTAAAATATTTCATGATTCCTGATGCAGGGTTTCGACCCAAAACGTCGACAATTCCTTTTCCCCAACAGATGCTGCTCGACCTGCAGAGTTCCTCCAGCAGATTGCTTGTTGCTCAAAAATTTCATCCTTGGATCTGATCCTGTTCCCAATTTCTTTTGTGAACAGTAGTTAAGCCACCTCTCCTGTTTTATTTTCATGCGTAATGGGAGTGAACTGTTGTAGTTTCCACCACCAACCCTTTTAAGTGTCATTCCCAGATCTATCACAGCTAACCGGCACCACATATCGTCATAGTTTCCTTTACTTAAATCAATGACCTTAGTCCTGGAATCGGTTTGTTCTATTTTCCATCTTATGGAAGAATTCTATCACGTTATGGTTGCTCTTCCCCAGGGAGCCCCACACAACAAGACTGTTAATTAATCTTTTCTCATTAAACAAAACCTAGTGTAGGATGGTGCGCTCTCTAATTGGCTCCTCGGTGTATTGGTTATAAAAAAGCATTGCAAATGCACTTATGGAATTCTTCCTCTAGAGTATTATTGCTAATTTGGTTTGTTCAATCTATATATAGTTTAAAATTACCCATCAGTACAAGTATACGTGATTGCACGCACTCTAATCTTTTGTTTCATGCCAGCCCCTACTTTACAACGACTGCTCGGGGTTCCACTAATGTTTTCTGCCCCTTGGTGTTTCTTAGCTTCACTCATGTATATTCCATATCAGGATTACAGCCGTAGAGTTATGGGGTCATATAGCATGGCAATGGGCCCTCAAGGCCTCCATGTACCACAACACTGTCAAGTACCTATCTACACTAATCCCACTTACCAGCACTTGGTCCATAGCCTTTTCTGCCCTGGTGATCTAAGTGCTCATCTAGAGCATGCTAACTGTTGCAAGACCACCTGCCTCCACCACACCCCCTGGCAGTGCATTCCAGATTCCAGAATAAATTCTTCCGAGGATCCCCTTCCAACCTTTTACCTCTCTGGCTTATGCTGTCTGGCTATAGGCACTTCTGTTATGTGGATAATTTTCTGACTATTTACCTGATCTACACCGCTGGTTAAGTTTTCCATCTCCATCAGGTCCCCCTCAGCCACCTCTACTCTAAAGAAAACAAACCCAGCCAGCCTCTCCGGTATCTCCTCATAACTGAAATGTTCCATCCCAGGCAACGTCCTGGTGAAGCTCCTGTGCAATCATGTCCTTGCTATAGTGCAGTGACTACAACTGCCCACAATACTACAGCTGTGGCTGTACCAAAGTTTTATGAAGTTCCACCATGATCTTCATGGTAATGAAGGCAAGTAACTGTTTCTTCACCATCCTTGTTACCTGTGCTGTCATGTTCAGGGATCAATGGGCTTATAGACAAAGGTCCCTTTGTTCCTTAACATTCCCTAGGGCTCTACCATTCATGGTATACGTCTTACCCTTGTTAGCCCTCCCAAAGTATATCACCTCCCACTTATTGGGATTAAATTCCTTCTTTTGTTGCTCTGCCCAATTTAGCAGCTGATCAATATTTGATTTTGTAAATTGGTTCCAGAGGACTAGAGAGTGGCTAATGTGGTACCATTGTTTAAACAGGGTAGCAGGGACAAGTCAGGAAACCACAGGCTAGTGAGTCTGACATCGGTGGTGGGTAGATTGCTGAGGGACAGGATCTACCAGCATTTGGAGGGATAGGATCTGGTTTGGGGCAGACAACGTGGCTTTGTGCATGGGATGTCATGTCTGACCAATCTCGAAGTTCTTAGAGGAGGTAGCCAAGAGGGTAGATGAGGGCAGGGCAGTGCATGTTTTCTATATGGACTTTAGCAAGGCCTTTGACAAGGTGCCTCATGGCAGGCTAATCTGGAAGGTTGAATCGCATGGGATCCAGGGGGAGATAACTGATTGGATTCATAATTGGCTCAGTGGTAGGAAGCAGAGGGTGATGGTCGAGGGTTGTTTCTCGGACTGGAGGCCTGTGTCCAGTCCCGCAGAGGTCGATGCTAGGACCTTTGTTACATAAACGATTTGGATATGAATATACAAGGCACGGTTCGTAAGTTTGCAGATGACACTAAATTAGGTGGTGTTGTAGAATGTGTAGAAGGTTATTACAGGGGGATCTTGATCAGCTAGTTATGTGCACTGAGGTAAATGTGAGGTACTGCATTTTGAGAGATCAAACCAGGGTAGGAGTAATACAGTGAATGCTTGGGCCCTGAGGAGTGCAAGTGCATAGTTCACTGAAAGCAGCTTCATAGGTAGATAGGGAGGTGAAGAAGGCATTTGGCATACTGGCCTTCATTGGTCAGGGCATTGAGTATAGGTGTTGGGAAGATATGTTGCAGTTGTATATGATGTTGGTGAGGCTGCGCTTGGAGTATTGTGAACAGTTTTGGTCAGCCTGTTATGGGAAAGATGTTATTAAACTAGAAGGAGTTCAGAAAAGATTTACCATGGTGTTGCCTGGACTTGAGGGCCTGAGTTACAAGGAGAGGTTGCATAGACTGGGACTTTATTCCCTGGAACGTAGGAGATTGAGAGGTGACCTGATAGAGGGGCATAGAGAGGGTGAAAGGACATAATCTTTTTTCCAGGGAGGGAGTGCTAAAAACAAGAGGGCATAGATTTAAGATCAGAGGCGAGAGATTTAAAAGGGACATCAGGTGTAGCTTCTTCACGCAAAGGGTGGTGCGTATTTGGAATGAACTGCCAGAAATAGTAGTTGAGGCAGGCACGTTACCAACATTTAAAAGCCATCCTGGTGAGTACATGGATAGAAGTGGTTTAGAGGGCTATGGGCCAAATGCGAGCAGATGAGACTAACTCGCTGGGCAACACAGTTGACATGGATGAGTTGGGCCAAAGGGCCTGTTTCCATGTTGTCTGACTCATTGACTGTCTGAAGGTAAGCAACTGTTTCTTCACCATCTCCTCTACCTGTGCCAACATTTTCAGGGATCAATGGACTTGTAGACGAAGGTCCCTTTGTTCCTTAACACTCCCTAGAGCCCCACCATTCACTGTGTATGTCCTACCTTTATTAGACCTCTCAAAATGGACAACTTCCCACTTACTGGGATTAAGTTTCTTTGGCCATTGCTCTGCCCAGTTTACTAGCTGATCAAATTCATTCTGTAGCCTGACTACCCTCTGCACTATCAACAACACCACCAATTCTCTGAGGTGAGATCCTTCCTCACTATTGTATTAATTTCCTATATTACTGAAAACACTACTCCAGCTCTTTCCTCTTTTTTCCTGTCCTTCTAAATACTGAATATCCCTGGATGTTCAGATTCCATCCTGAGTGATGCTACACCCTGTCACCCTCTCGGTGCTATGCATTCGACCTTCTTGTTCTCCTCAGATGAGTTTGAGGAGGACTTGCTTCTGAAGTCCTTTTTTTCAAGTTTGGTAGAGCAAAAGTGGGACTTGCTGACTCTGCCACAGGTGAGGCAGGTTGTCCTTGAGGGGCAGATAGGTAGTTAGGGAGGTGGTGCACTTCTCCTGCTGTTCAGGCCGGGCTTCTGTGAGGTTCTCATTCCCATCCTGAGTGCTCCTTCTGTATTTTGAGCAGTCATGGGCCAGAGACTCAGTGGGAACATTATACAGTTACAAAGAGGCATTGCGGACATTCTCAAATTGTTTCACCTGTCCAGCTGGTAATCTCTTGCCTTGATGGCACTTGGAATAGAGAGGGTTTGAGGATTCTGGGTGTTGGGCATGTGAATAACATAGCAGACTGAGTGTAACTGGGAGGGGGCACTGATGTTGGTTTATTTATCCTTCAGTGGATTTGGGGGAGTTTGCAGAGACGTATCATTGATTGTGATGGGATGGAGGGCTTGGAGAGACTGGATATGCTGGGAGTATTTTCCCTGGAGTGAAGGAGGCTGAGGGGTGACCTTATAGAGGTTTGTAAAATCATGAGCGTCATAGATAGTCATAGATGGTTGCAGTCTTTTTTCCAGGGTAGGGGAGTCAAAAACCAGAGGGCATTGTTGTAAAGTGAAAGGGAAGAGATTTAAAGGTGACCTAAAAGGCATGTTCTTCACACAGAGGGTGGTGGGTACATGGTACGAGCTGCCAGAGGAAGTGGTAGAGGTGGGAACAACTACAACGTTTGGGAGATGTTTGGACAGGTACATGGGTAGGAAAGGTTTAGAAGGATATGGGCCAAATGCAGGCAAATGGGACCAGCTCAAGAATACACCTTGGTCGGCATGGACGAGTTGGGCCGAAGGGCTTGCTTCCGTGCTGTTGACGCAGATTGAACAGCTTTAGCTGGAAAGTGGCAAGCAGAGTGGGCTGCGGTGGGAAGGAGAACTGGGGAACTGAGAGAAAAATGGGAAAGGGTGTGTGAGGGCTTGGAGTGAATGAAGGGGGAGAGTGTTGAGAGGGTAGGGTTCCCCAGGCCCACCCTCTGCCTGCAGTGGTGCCCACGGTGGCCTTCGCCGAGTCTGCCTGCTGACGTGAGCCCTCTGCTGGCCTGATTTGTCATTGAGGGAACGTCACGGTGACTGGGCATGTCTCAGGGTTGGAGAGTAAGGGAGGCAGGTTATAGTGAGACTACACATGGAATTTAACTCAAACAAGTGTGAAGTGATGAATTTTGGGATGTTAAACCAGGACAGGACATTCACAATGAATGGCAGGGCCTGGGGAGGTGCTGCAGAACAGAGACCCAAGGGTACACAGTTTCATGAAAGTGGTGAGACAGGTTGACAGAATGGTGAAGAAGGTCACCAAAGAAGGCCTTCATTGATCAGGGCACTGAGTGGAAGACTTGGAATGTCATGTTACAGCTATACAAGATATTGGTGAGACTGGACCTAGAATATTCTGTGCAGTCCTGGTCGCCATTCTATGGGAAGGATGTCATGAAGACAGGATGCAGAAAAGATTCACAAAGATGTTGCTGGGACAGGAGAGCTTGAGTTATAAGGAGAGACTGGATAGGTTGGGGCTGTTGTCCCTGGACTGAAGGAGGCTGAGGGATGACCTTATAGAGATTTATAAAGTTATGTGGGGCATAGATAAGGTGGATGGTCACAGTCATTTTCTCAGGATAGGGGAGTCTAAAACTGGAGGGCATAGGTTTAAGGGGTGAGGGGAAAGACTTGAAGCGGATCTAAGAGGAAATTTTTTCACACAGAGGGTGGTGGGTATATAGAGCGAGCTGCCAGATGAAGTGGTAGAGGAGGGTACAATTACAACATTTAAAAGACATCTGGACAGGTACGTGGACAGGAAAGATTTAGACAGATGTGATCCAAATGCATGCAAATGGGACTAGCTCAGGAAGACACCTTGGTCGATATGGACGAGTTAGGCAAAAAATCCTGTTTCCATGCTGTATAACTCTATGGCTGTATGAAGACCTGGGGCAGGGTTATGCAGGTGGGAAAAGGGTGAAGAGCAGGGGGCCGGGGAGAGAGATTAGGAGGGAAACCTCGTGCAGAGAAGAAAAGAGGTGCAAGAGAGAGGGGCTAGGGTGCAACAGAAGGGATCTGAGGGAGGGTGGGAGGGTGGGGAGTCACTGAAGGGGAAGAGCTTCAACGACGGGTCAGATCAAGGGTTAAACAGGTCAAGAGGAGCTGGAGTGAAAATGAGGAAGAGGCAGGAGACCTGGACCCACCAGTGTGTGTGAGTGTGAATACACTGACAGCCACTACACAGGTGTGTGTCTCCGTGTATGTTGTGTGTGTGTGTGTGTGTGTGTGTGTGTGCGTGCATGTGCGTGTGCGTGTGCGTGTGTGTGTGTGTGTGTGGTGTATATGTGTGTGTGTCTGCCTGTTTGTGTTGATACCCATGTAGCGGGGCCTGGTAACTAGAGACTAGTCTTGGACACCCTTGCCACTGGATCAGAACCTTGCCTTGTAGCTGGTTTGCAGCAACCTTCCCACTTATGGAAGTCAGAGGTGGGAACTTTTCACTCCTCAGTATGCTGTTTGGGACCTGAAATGGAAAAACCTCAGGGAGAATGACAACAGCGACAGCTGGACGTCACTTTGCCATCTTAGTCCAGGAACCCAGACGCTTTGATGTTGACATGTGCTAAATCAGATCACAACAGGCAGGAGAGGTCCAGCTCAAAGGACTAGGTGCTGGGTGAACCTTCTCCTGGAAGAGGGTCAGTGTCCTCTTGGGGAGGATTTGGCCATCAAGAAGGAGGTTGTCTGGAATTGCAACAGATGAACGTCTTGTGACTCTTCAGCTCATTCTGAAGTGAAGCCAGCAAGCCATGGCCCCAACCTGGAAGGTATAGATAACTCTATGACAATATGAAGGCTGAGGAAGGTTTCAGAGGAAAAACACACATCCTAGAAGGAAGCATGTTGATCCTGCCAGGTGACTTCAATGCCAGAGTTGGAAACCATGCAATCCCCTAGCAAGGCGGCATTGGCAAGGAGGGAGGAGGAAAGCTAACACTAAGGGAGCTGCTGAGTTGGAGTGTCCACAGCCGGGGGCAACAGTCTTAAGAGGACATTACACATTCAAGGTGGAGATGAGAAGAAACTTCTCCAGTAGAGTGGTGAATCTTCGGAATTCTCTACCAAAGAGGACGGTGGAGACACAGTTGCTGACTTTATTCATGGCACGGTAACAACGGATTTTCAAGTGTTGAAGGAGTCACAGGATATGAGGTTATTGCACAGAGGTGGTATGTAGGTAAAAGATCAGCCATGATCTTATGAAATGACTGGATAGCCCCAAGGGGCCAAATGGCCTCTTCCTGTTTTCTTAGCTTCTTATGGAGTCCTCCTCCTGGCAAAATGTTTGGAACATGATTTTATCATAGTCCATACTCTGTTTTATCAGAGCAGCAGGCACAAGACCTCATGACCACATACCTGATCCAGGAACTGGAACCTGTTAGATTACATCCGGCGAGAGTCCACTGGGATATCTGGATCCCTTTCGCCATGACAGGGCACTGATGACCATCTCACTGACCACCACCCGATCCTTTCTGTTGTCTCCATCAGCCAGGCTGCCAAATCATTGCAGCATCAGGAACACTGCTGCAAGAAAATCAATCGGTCTCAAGGACGCTGCAATGATAGCTCTCCTGAGACAGTGCCACACAGACAACCTGGCAAGCCACAGCCAACAGCAGCTGCAGGATGAGCACAGTGTCTGCACTGGCCTGAAGTCCACCATTAGTAGTGCCTGTGAAAATACCTTGGGCTTCCCTCGCAGAAAATACCAGGGCTGGGTTGGAGAGAGTGACCAGGGAGAGTCAGGAGCTAACTAACCACGAAGCAAAAGGAGCAGCTCGATAAGCACATGAAGGCTGATGCTGAACATTCCACATTGCACTCATCCATGTTGTATGACTCTGTGTCATACACCTCATCTTACGCCTATGCATGTGAGATCCTGTGTCATTCACTCGTGGATACAATGCCAATGCAGTGGCTAACTTACTGGACAAGAGACCCAGAGGGTCTAACTAACAGTGGTTCTAGTTCAGCTAGAAACTTAATGAATAGTATGGAATGTAAAGAAACACACTGAGAACATTAGACAGTGCGAAATTGGGGCAGAATTGGGCCGTCAGTCCCCTCAAATCTGCTCTGCCATTCAATGGGTTCATGGCTGATCCATATTCTTGAATCAGTAATTTCTGGATCCCCTTTGGACCCAAAAAGATAAGATATCTTTATTAGTCACATGTACATCGAAATACACAGTGAAATGCATCTTTTGCATAGCGTGTTGCGTAGAGTGACAACCTGCAAGTGTCGCCATGCTTCCGGTGTCAACATAGCACGCCCACAACTTCCTAACCTGTACGTCTTTGGAACGTGGGAGGAAACTGGACCGCCCGGAGGAAACCCACGCAGACACGGGGAGAATGTATAAACTCCTTACAGACAGCGGCTGGAATTGAACCTGGGTCGCTGGGCACTGTAATAGCGTTACACTAACCGCTACACTACCGTGCCTGCCCTACCTGCAGTTCAATATGTTCACTGATGCAGTTTCCACAACTCAAGGGGATAGAAAATTCCCAACATGTACAAGCCACAGAGTAAAGAAATTCCTCCTCATCTCTGTTTTAGAATCATAGTCATAGAGCAGAGAAACTGGACCTTTGACCCAGCATTTCCATTCCAACTTCTTTGTCCATTTAAATGCACGACTCCTTATGTTGAAACCCAGCCCTCCAGTCTATATAATGTTGATTATGAAATCATCAGAATGTTGTAAAAACTGATTAGATTCACAAACGTCCTTCATGATCAGACCTAGATGTGGCCCCCGACCCAGAACAATGTGGTTGACTCTTAATTCTGCCCCCCCCCCATCGCTACCCTGAAACGGCCAGGCACAAACCACTCGGGATCGTAATCACTACCTGCAGAACTTCAGGAAGGTGGCTTCTCATCCACATCCCAGCAGCAGTTAGGGAAGGCCAATAAATGATGGCCTTGCTGGTGACACCTGTTGCCTTGACAATACACAGGTCAGTGCCATACACTTGACTGTATGTTAGTCCATACAGCTGTGTCATAAACTGAACCTTTCCTACCACCTCCCTTATTAAGGGCATTTAGAGAGCTACAAATAACTGCATACTGAAAAGTGAATAAAAAAAACACTGCAGTCCACACACACACACACACACACACACACACACACACACACACACACACACACACACACACACACACACAGAGAACATATGTCTATAATATGCAAAGCTGTGTCGTACACAGAACATTACAGCAGTCCATACTTCACAAGCATGTATTATATGCTTTTTTTCTGCAGAAGGCTGCATCATTTGCTTTAGGGCAGCATAGTAGTAGTGCAGGTAGTAAAGCTGCCACCTCACAGCTCCAGAGACCCTGGTTCAATCCTGACCTTCGCTGCTGTCTGTGTGGAGTTTGTACATTCTCCCTGTGACCGTATGGGTTTCCCCCGGCTGCTGTGGTTTCCTCCCACATCCCAAAGACGTGCAGGTTAGTAGGTTAACTGACCACTGTGAATTGCCGCAAGTGTGTCGGTGAGTGGTAGAATCTGGGGGCAGTTGGATGGGAATGTGGGGAAAAGAAAAAATTAGATTAGTGTATCTGGGTGCTTGATGGTCAGCATGGACGCAGTGGGCTGAAGGGCCTGTTTCTGTGTTATATGACTCTATAACTAAATCAGATCAAACAGCATGAGGCTGGTTCATCCATAATTTACCACGTTGTATCATTGTGTTACATTAATCCATAAGATTGAGATGCATGGGATCCACAATGACTTGGTAGCTTGGATTTGGAGTTGGCTTGCCTGTAGATGACAGAGGGTAGAGGTGTAAGAGCATTCTTCTGGCTGGAGGTCTGTGACCAGCGGTGTTCTGCAGGGATCAGTGTTGGGATCTCTGATGTTTATGATATATGTGAATGACTTGCATGAAAATGTAAATGGGTGGGTTAGCAAGTTTGCAAATGACGCAAAGATTGGTGGAGCTGTGGACAGTGTAGAGGGCTGTCGAAGGATATGGCAGAGTATAGATCAGGTACAGATATGGGTGGAGAAATGGCAGATGGAGTTTAATCTGAGCAAGTTTGAGGTATTGCAATTTGGGAGGTCAAATGTAAGGTGAAAGTATGCAGTTAATGGCAGGACTCTTAATAAAATTGATATACAGAGGAATCTTAGGATCCAAGTCCATATTTCCCTGAACAGGCCACACAAAGTACCATACACAAATTCAGTCATCATATGCATAGAGACACAACACACACACACACACACACGCACACGCACACGCACACGCACACGCACACGCACTCACACGCACACACTCACACCACAGACAGACAGATACACACACGGTCTTACACACACACAGACACACATGCATATACACACTCAGACACACAGACATATACACCTATGGAAATGCACACAGACACATACAACTGTGCAAACAGACACACACATTCATGCAGATACACACCCATACATACAGACACAGACACAGACATATGCACAGACACTAATGCACACAGACCCCACACACTCCTCAGACACTAATGCACACAGACCCCACGCACTCCTGGTTCTGTCTGTACACCTTGGCTCAGGCAAAATGTTGAGACCACATTCCCAACTCCCAGCTCAAGGTTCAAGCCACACACCCAGACCGGGTTCCCAAACCCTCAATCTGGTCACACACCCTGCCCATGTTCTTGACTTCCTTCTCCAGTGGCACGCCCAGCCAACACCTTGGCTCCGACCATACACCTAGACCATGTTCCCGCCCATTCTCTCAGGCTTCAGTAACCCACAGGCTTCAACTATCATGAACTCAGGTCCAGTAAAACACTCAGTTAAATATATGGAATTTAAAGAAGCTCGAAAAGCACAATAGTTTAAAGGAAAGAAGAACAAGTGTAGGTCTCATGCCTCCCTGAGACTGCTTCATAGTTCAATATGTTCATCTGGTCTTGGCCTGTGTTTCATTATCTTTCCTGATCCCCATCATCCTGAACTCCCCAATGGACCAAAAGTCCACTTCCCTTGGCTGATTATATTCAATGATTCATCCTCCACAGCTCTCTGAGGTGGAGAATTCCAAAGTTTCAGGGGAATTCCAGGGCGTTCTTCTGGCTGGAGGTCTGGCTGGAACCCCCTGGACTATATGTGACTCCACACCCCGGGCAAATTTGCCCTCTGAAATGCCTCAGCAAGCACCCAATCGCACATCTCTTGTAGTGCTGGAGTTTGTTGAGGCTGCCTGTTTTGTGAGTCAGGTGTCGGGCACGTGAGCGAATCAGCCTGCCCACTGAAGCCGGATGAGGGTGACGGGAGTCTCGATGGTGGGGATGTTACACTGGGAGAGGATGATGATGGACGCAGAGTAATTCTACACTGTTACACAGTGCAGGAGACTGACAGATGGATCATGGATTCCACTTTCCATTGTGTCCCAGAATCTCACAGATCTGGGATAATACTGTGCACTCACATAATATGAGAAACTCCAAGAATACAGATTAGTTCCATGCACTTATGCTAGAGAGACTCTGAGATACAGAATTAATCCCACTCTCCCACAGGGAACCAGGGAGCCAAATTTATGGCATAATTCCATTTTCAAAATGCTCACAAAGAAAGAACGAATCAGAAACGCTCACACAGAAATAGAGATCCAAAAATATAAAACACAAGTCTCATTTTTCCTGAGACTTCTACATACAGAATTAATTCCTGTTTGAAATGGGATCATAGATGTGCAGATTAGTCTCACACTTACACAATGGCAGAGACTGAGAGATACAGTGTGAATCCCAAACTCCCAGGAAGGTATAACAGATGGATCGATGCAGAATAATCCCATTACTTTACACAGTATCTGCAGCTCACAGATGCAGAATAATCCCACCAGCAGTGCTGGAGACTGTCAGATAAAAATGGACTCACAGGAACTCCCAAAACAGAATTATCTTCACACAGTACTGAAGGCTTCACAGATACACTATGAATTCTACACTGTCATGGTAGCAGACACATAATGGCACCGAATTATCACAACAGAGTATCAAAGACTGGCAGATTCAGAATAAATCCTACACTCACACTGTACTAGAAACTGGTAAATAAAGAATGAATCCCTTGCTTTCACACAGTCACAGAGATGGAGAAATACGGAATGTTTGCAGAATATCATGAAGAAACACAGACTCATAGACAGAGGGTAACTCCGTCCTCTCACAGAGATAAACAGGTAAAGAGTGAATCCAACACTCTCACATGGGTACAAGAAACACCAATATACAGAGACATCCCACCTTCTCAAACTGAACCACTAATGCAGAACAAATCCCAAGCTCTAATTTATATAATTTCTGAGACTGACAGGGACACAATGAATACTACTCTCTCATAGTGTACCAGAGACTCTCAGATACAGGATAACCCCGTACTCTCATACGTCCCAGAGACTCTCAGATACAGGATAGGATCATAAGAGTCACAGAGTAATACAACACTGAAACAGGCCCTTTGGCCTAACTGTTCCTTGCCGACCACAGTATCCTCCCTACTTGTCCCAGCTGCCAGCGGTTGGCCCATAACCCACCAAGCCCCTCCCCTCCATGTACCTATCCAAATGCCTCTTAAGTGTTGCAGTTGTACCCGTCTCGACCACTTCCTCTGGCAGCTCATTCCAGGTACTCACTACTCTCTGTGTAAAGAAGTTACCCCTCAGGTCTCTTTTAAATCTCTCCCCTCTTATCTTGTATCTGTGCCCTCTAGTTATGGACTCCCCAAACGTTGAGAAAAGATTATGACCATCTACCTTATACATACCCCTTATGATTTTATGAACTTCTATGAGGTCATCCCTCATTCTTCCACGCTCCAGGGAATAAGGATCCAGCGTGGCCAACCTCTCCCTATAACTCAGGCCCTCTAGTCCAGGCAGCATCCTTTCTTTCTTTTTCAATCTTTTTATTAATTTTCAAATTAATACAGATTAATACATATAACATTGGTAATTATACACATAATACAAAGAGATCGGAAGGACAATCATGACATATATAGTCATAAAGAATAAAAAATATATTCTAGGCCCTACAGTTTCTTAGTAAATGAATATATCACAAAAAAAATCAAAAAGAGAAAGAAAAAGATTTATTGTATAAAAAAAACCCAAATCGAAAAAAATTGTAAGTAATAAAATGAAACAAACTAAAAAAAATTTCAAAAGAAAAAAAAACTGGACTGATATTTCTCGATGAACAAAGAGCATTATTATGTCATCAACTCTGCTCCTCTAAGTTCAAAGATTATTGAAAAGGGATCTATATCATATGAAAATATTGAATGAATAGACTCCAAACTTCCTCAAACTTAAGTGAAGGATCAACAGTGCCACTCTTAATTTTTTCTAAGTTTAAGCATGATATAGTTTGTGAAAACCATTGAAAAGTAGTGGGAGGTATTGGATTCTTCCATTTAAACAAAATGGATCACTCGGCCGTTAATGTAACAAGGGCAATCATACGACAAGCAGCAGCAGATAAGTGGCCAGATTCCATCATTGGTAGCCCAAAAATTGCAGTGATTGGGTGAGGTTGTAAATCAATATTCAATACAGTTGAAATAACGTTAAAAATGTCTTTCCAAGGCAGCATCCTTGTAAATCTCTTTTGCTCCCTCTCCTGCTTGACAGTGTCTTTCCTATAACAGGGTGACCAAACTTATGCACAATATTCCAAGGATAACCCCACACTCTGACACAGTCCCAGAGACTCTTGGATAGGGGATAACTCCACACTGACACAGTCCCTGGACCCTGTGTCCCTCTCCATGGATCCTGTTTGACCCATTCCCAGCATTTTCTGTTTTGATCTGCTCGGAATCTTAATTGTTTCGTTAAAATCGCCACATGTTCATTTAGACTCTGAGTGTGGGCTCAACCTATTGACCCTTCATGAACTTTGCTCTCGATCTCGGAATCGACAGCAAAATACAAAGAACTGTAGACGTGGTCTCACTAATGTCCAACATATTGGCCCAAGGGAAGTACAGTTACACAGCGGGTAGCGCCACTGCCTCACAGCACCAGAGACCTGGGATCAATCCTGACCTCGAGCACTGTCTGTGTGAAGTTTACATGTTCTCCCTGTGACTGCATGGGTTTCCTCTGGATGCTCTCGTTTCCTCCCACATCCCAAAGATGAGTGGACTGGTAGGTTAATTGGCCACTAAATTGTCCCTGCTATGTAGGTGGGTGGTAGAATCTGGTGGGTGGGTGGCTGGGAATGTAATGAGAAGAGAAAAAAGGATTAATGTAGGATTAGTGTAAATGGGTGGTTGATGGTTGGTGTGGAAATGATGGGCTGAAGGGCCTGTTACCGTGTTGTGTCACTCTGACTCTGTAAGTGAAGCATCGTCTCCCTACTTCTGTATTCAGTTACCCAAGTAATAAATGATAACATTCTTTAAGTTTATTTTCATTACCTGCTCTACCTGCTACTTCTGTGAATCATATCCTAAGCCTCCAAGATCCCTCTGCATAATAGAGTCCTGCAGTCTCTCACCGTGTAGATAATTTGCTTCTTTTGTACTTTTCCTGTCAAAATGGAGAATTTCATAATTTTCTCCATGAGCATCCCTGACCATCCACATCCGGAATTCTAAAGAGTCAGAGACCTTTGGGGGTGAATGATGTCTCATGTCAGCCTGAAGTGTCTCATTCCTAAGCCTAAGACTATGCCTTCAAGAGAGGCTAAATGGTAAATTGGTTTATTATTGTCACATGTACCGATGTACAGTGGAAAACTTAGTTTTCCATGTCATCCATACAGATCATTTCATTACAACAGTGCAATGAGGTAGTACAAGGGAAAATAATGACAGAATGCAGAATAAAATGTAACCAAGAGAAAGTGCAATGCAGGCAGACAACAAGGTGCAAGGCCATAACGAGGTAGATTGTGAGCACAAGAGTCCATTTTATCGTATTAGGTGACCGTTTAATAGTCTTATAACAGTGGGATAGAAGCTGTCCTTGAGCCTGGTGGTACATGCTTTCAGGCTTTTGTATCTTCTACCTGATAGGAGGGGGGAGAAGGGAGAATGTCCGGGATGGGTGGGGTCTTAGATTATGTTGGCTGCTTTACCGAGGCAGCGAGAGGTGTAGACAGAGTCCATGGAGGGGAGGCTGGTTTCCATGATGTGCTGGGCTGTGTCCACAACTCTCTGCTGTTTCTTGTGGTCTTTGGCAGAGCAGTTGCCATACTAAGCAATGATGCATCTGGGTAGGATGCTTTCTATGGTGCATTGATAAAAATTGATGAGGGTGAAAGCGGACGTGCCAAATTTCTTTAGTCTCCTGAGGAAGTAGAGACACTGGTGAGCATTCTTGGCCCTGGCGTCTATGTGGTTGGACCAGGGCAGGCTATTGGTGATGTTCACTCCTAGGAACTTGAAGCTCTCAGTCCTCTCGACCTCAGCACTGTTGATGTAAACAGGAACGTGTGCGTTGCCCCCCTTCCTGAAGTCAATTGGTGGCATTTGAGTGTAGGCTTCAAGCTACCAGCAGGTGGAGATTGGGGGCAGAGTGGGAAGGTGGGGATGGAAAGGAAGAGTAGGGGCCAGGAGGTGGCAACGAAGGAGGTACAGAGAAAGAGGTTGCTGAGTGAAGGGGAAGGGGACTTGAGGGAGAAAGTCTGAGGGTGATATAAGGGAAGGCAGGGCTAAGTTTGGGAAGTGATTAAGGAAGGAGAAAGATGCAAGAAGTAGGTATAGGCATGGACTTGATTGTGTCCATTTTTGTGTGTGTCAGCAACGTGTATTTGAGTGTTGTTAGAAGTCATGTGTGTGCATTTGTATGTGTCGACATTGTGTGCAGCCAGTGGAGCTGTAGTGACCCAGTTCAATCCCGACATCCGGCGCTGTCTGTGTGGAGCTTGCACGTTCTCCCTGTGACCGCATGGGTTTCCCCCGGGTGCTCTAGTTTCCTCCCACATCCCAGGGACGTGCGGGTTGGTGTGTAAATTGGCTGCTGTAAATTGCCCCGAGTGTGTGGGTCAGTGGTAGAATCTGGGAGGAGCTGATGGGAATGTGAGAGGAATAAGACGGGCTTGCGGACGATGAATATAAAATGGGTGCTTGATGGTTGGCACAGACTGAGAAGACCGAAGAGCCTGTTCCTGCACTGTATTTGTGGCTCTATGACTCTGCTAGGTGTATGCAGTGATGCCTGGTTCCCAGACTTCTTGGATCTCATTGCCATTCAACCAAGGTGTTGTTCTGTCAAGTCTTTGTGGTAACTGCAGAGCAACAGACATGTACTCCTTCCAGTCTTCCCGCTGGTCAGCAGAGCCACAATCCCCTGTGTATGAAGCTAAAGAGGATGTCAACATTGAACATTGAGCAATCCCTGGCCCAAGTCTCAGAAGGAGACAGACCCGTCCCAGTTGGGCGGCATCAATGTTACATTTGGATAAAGGTCATGGTCCAATAGGATGGTATGGTCGGTGAGAAAAGGGGAGGGAAAGTTAAGTCCAACAGGGTCCTTGAAAATCAAAAAGCGGCAGATGGTAAAAATTTGAAATGAATGTTGGTAACATTCAGCAGTTCAGGCAGGATCTGTGGGAAGAGAAACTGAGTTAATGTTTCATGTCAAAGACCGAGGATTGGAAGGGAGACAAAAGAAACTTGCCAAGCCTCAGCGAGGTAAAACTGGGGTAACCATGACGATAAGCTGTGAACATGGTTCTCTGGTCAGTAAGTGAATGGGAGCAGTTAGAGAGTGAGAACATAGACAAAAAGTACAGGAGTTGTGAAATGCAGAGCAGGAGGACATGTCCAGCAGGTCAGGTTTGACATGTCCTCCACTCCCAGAGAAAGAAAAGGGAGAAAGTGGAAAACAACAAAAGATTAGCTGAACCGATCTTACAGATGGATGACTGATTATAGACAGAAATCAAGTTTTCCAAAGTTGCAGAATTCAGTATTAAGTCCCAACGGCAACAGCACACACAGATGAAAGATGAGGTGCTGTTCCTCAAGCTTGAATTGTTTGCAAAAGTTTCACCATAATAATTAATAACCTGCTTCATCAGACAAATAAGCCTAAAGTGTCACAGCAACACCCTACATACATAGTGATTAGTGTAATGTTTTACAGCGCCAGCGACCCGGGTTCAATTCCGGCCACTGTCTGTAAGGAGTTTGAACGTTCTCCCCATGACTGCGTGGATTTCCTCCGGGTGCTCCGGTTTCCTCCCACATTCCAAGAGACATACAGGTTAGGAAGTTGTGGGCATGCTATGTTGGCGCCGGAAGTGTGCCGACACTTGTGGACTGCCCCCAGAACACTCTACGTAAAAGACGCATTTCACTGTGCTTTTCGATGTACATGTGACTAATAAAGATACCTTATCTTATCTTATTTGAACTAGCTGGTTACTATCCAAGCCAGGCTCCAGAACTGTGTTCATACCTCTTGTGCTGTGGCAGCTACTGACAATCACCTCATCCATTCAAACATCTCCTTCAACCTGCCCCTTAAATGGTGATGGGAACAGAAATGTTGCCACTGGAAAATTCACCACTGTGAAGGATTCAAACACCAAGTGAAGAAAACTCTACACAGTGAGAAGCTCACAGACAACCCAGTGACTCCTGACTAGTAAGAGTTGTAAAATTTTATTAGTATTGGTATTGGTTTATTATTGTCACTTGTACTGAGGTACAGTGAAAAACTTGTCTTGCATATGTTCGTACAGATCAATTCATTACACGGTGCATTGAGGTAGCACAGGGTAAAACAATAACAGAATACAGAGTAAAGTGTCACAGCTACAGGGAAGTGCATTACAGGTTGACAATAAGTTGCAAGATCATAGCAAGGCAGATTGTGAGGTCAAGAGTCCACCTTATCGTATCAGGGAACCATTCAATAGTTTTATCACAGTGGGGTAGAAGCTGTCCTTGAGCCTGGTGGCATGTGCCCTCAGGCTCCTGTATCTTCTGCCTGATGGGAGAGGGGAGAAGAGAGAATGACCCGGGTGGGTGGGGTCTTTGATTATGCTGGCTGCTTCATCAAGGCAGCGAGAGGTATAGACAGACATTCACTGTGCTTAGTGTGTTCTGCCTTCCAGCATTAATTATCACTGTCGCTTTACCAGAAGATAGACCAAATCTGGTTTCTTAAGAATGACCAGGAGATTCATCGACTAATTAATTGTAAATGCAAGACATTCTTGGACTGAAAGTGCCATCATGTCTTAAGGGACAAAAGAATGAGGTCTGCAGGCAGCAGGATGCAAAGGTTCGACAAATACCTTTAACCCAGAGAACGCAGGGGATCCAGCAACTTGTTGATAACTACAGCAAGCGTGGACTCTTCACTACCATGCAGACTACTTCTGGCTCTAACACCCAAGGACCAATGCCACAGACTGGAGGGAAGTTTATCAAGGACAAAGAGACAGCTAGTATCCAGGAGAGACAGAGAGACAGGAGGGAGCACTGATACAGGGAAAGTCTTTGCAAGTATCCTTCTCTCAATGGCTGAAGAATTCCTTCCAGAATCATCATGCTGACTCTATCCATCGAGAAGGAAAACTGAATTAGTTATTACCAAGAAGAATTGTACAGTAGATGGCAGTATGATGCACTGTTCATGGCCTTTTGTGATCACACAAAATCCTTTGATTCTATCAACTGAGGGATTATGGAGAATCCATTGCCGTCTGAGAACTGTATTACCGCCATTTGCCACATAGTCCTTATTGCTGGTCATCAATGGTCCAATGGCAGTACAGACTGGAGTGAAGCAAGGCTGTGACACTGCACCAATCTCCTTCCCAATATTCCTTGCTGCAGTATTGTGCCTCACCTTCAACATGGGGAAGAGGTAATCTGAAGAACAGGTTGGAAACCATTCGTTCGTCACTTCTGTACCAGAAGCAAGATTATCCGAACCTGATTTATCAACTCACAGTACAATGATGATGTTTACATTCGTGACATTTGGACTCAGAGAGCCACCTCATCGTTGACTCCTTCAGAAAAACTGTTCCCCAACAATGATCAAGATGCACGACGAGATCGTGGAAACCTGAATCACTTTCTATTTCTTGGGAGGCACCTCACATTGAAGAAGGACCTTGATGTTGAAATTCTAAGCTCCACCCTGTGCACCGGCAGAGTTTTAATCCAACTGAGGAAAATAATTTTTGAAGATCAAGACTGAAAAAGTGAAGAATGGTATCAAAATTGGTAAATGGGATTAGGGTAGATGGGTATTTGATGGTTGCCGTGGACAGGATGGGCTAGAGGACCTGTACCTGTGCGGTATGGCTCGATGACTCTGTGACAAAGTATACTGAAGATTAAAGGAAGGTTAGAAGATTGGTAACAACTTTCTAAATCACAGTAAAAGATGTCAATAAAAAAGGGAGATTTTGAGCAGAAGCAAGCAAAAAAGGCAAATGCAGAAAGAGGTTCGACAAGATTATAAGAGGAAAAGAATTTCGAAGGTAGAGATTGAGAATGGAGAATTAATTAGAATGGCAGAGACTGAACAAATATCTTTTTACCTGTTTTCACACCAAAAATGTTGCAGTAATAGTAGACAATTCAGGGCAAAAAAAAAAATGGATGAGCCAAAAGTAATCACTGTCACAAGGGAAAAAGCAAGCTAATGGGTCTATAAGCCAACAGGTCCCTGCATCAGATGGCCTGAGTACCAGATTCCTGAAGGAAGTAACTGCAAAGCTAGTGAGGGTGAAGTTCCTAAATCCCTTAACTTCTGGAAAGGTTCCAGTAGATTGTAAAAGCCCAAATTTGATGCCTCTATTCAAGTAAGTAGAACAACAGGAAGCAGGTTGGTTAGCCTGACATCTGTAATTGCGAAAATCCTGGAATCTGTCATGAAGGACGTTTAGAAAATCCTAATACAATCAAGAAGAGTCAGTGTAGATTCATGAAAGGAAAACTATGTTTGAGAAATTCATTGGAGTACTTTAACAATGTAACCAAATGGATTTAAGGAAAGATCTACCTGCATTTGAAGATCAGAGAAGGTCATATAGACTGATTCTTGGGATGAAAGGGCTGTTTTATTGCAGAAAGTTTGAGCAAGCTGAAGCTGTAGTCATCTGAGGTTAGTAGAATGAGAGGTGATGATCTTATTGAAACCTACTTGGTTCTGAGAGGACCAGGGATGAGGTAAGTTCTGAGGGGATGATATCACTCCCACCCCATGGGAAGATCAATTCCAGAGCATGATTGAGAGGACATGTGCCCTGCTCTTACTCAGGCATGAGGGTCATGGTCATCAAGTCAGAGAACCACATGGCCTGGAAATTGGCCTTCGGCCCACAGTGTTCACACTAGCCATCAAGTACCAACCTCTGCTATTTCTATTTCTCAACAACTGGCTCATAGTCTTCCATGCCATGGCATTTCAAGTCAATGTCAAAGTCAAAGTTTAGTTTATTGTCATGTGGCGACTCACTGTCTAGTCGGGCGAACCGGCTCGGCAGTCGGGTTGCGCGGCGTCGGAGCGACGAGGCCCAAGATGGCGGCGGGCCTCATCTTTCCGAGCGACGGGGAGAACCCGCGCACGGGAAAGTCCTGATGACGTAGGACTTACGTCATTGCCGGTTGTTTTGGGCGGGAACATTCTTCCTTAAAGGGTCCACGCAAGGCGGGAAAATAAACCAGTTCTGTTTGGCAATCCTCCGAGTAGAGTCTTGTTTTATTCCGCGGTAGCAACCGCTACATTGGTGACCCCGATGGTCCAAACGGCTTTTGGACCCGCGAAATGGATGACAGCGCAGCAGCCAACGCAGTGGCCCTCAAGCTGCCCACCTTTTGGACACTTCGGCCCAGCGTCTGGTTTGACCAGGCCAAAGCGCAATTCCACCTTCGGCAGATCACCTCCGACTCCACGAAGTACTACCATGTGGTTAGCTCTCTGGACCAGGAGACAGCCGCCCAGGGTGGAGACTTCATCCAGTTGCCTCTGGAGGAAGATAAGTACCCGGCTTTCAAAGACCTTTTGATCCGGACCTTCGGCCTCTCCCGTCGTGAGTGCGCCGCCCGCCTGCTTCATCTGGATGGCCTGGGGGACAGATCCCCATCCGCCCTAATGAATGAGATGCTGGCATTGGCCGAGGGACACAAGCCCTGCCTGATGTTCGAACAGGCCTTCCTCGAACAGCTCCCCGATGACATCCACTTGTTGTTAGCTGACGCCGACTTCAGCAACCCCCGTGAGGTGGCTGCCCGGGCAGATGTCCTGTGGAGGGCCAAGCGCAAGAGCGGTTCGTCCGTCAGTCAAATCACCAGGCTGCGAACCCAACGCCCGCCTCGCCTGGCCCCAGCAACCGAGCAGCCACGCCCCAGGAATGCAGACGACGACACGGGTGACCAGCTGTGCTTCTACCATCAGAGGTGGGGTGCGGAGGCCCGTCGATGCCGCCCACCCTGCAAGTTTCAGGGAAACGCCAGGGCCAGCCGCCGCTGATGGCTACGGCGGCTGGCCGCCGACAGAGCCTCCTCTTCGTTCAGGACAAGAAATCTGGACGGCGTTTCCTCATTGATACTGGAGCGGAGGTCAGTATTTTGCCCCCGACAGGCCGCGACACTCGTGACAGGCCACCAGGTCCTCTACTCAATGCCTCCAACGGTACAACGATACAGTCTTTCGGCACCCGTACGCTTCAATTACACTTTGGCGGCAGCCGTTTTACCTGGACCTTTACCCTTGCCACCGTCGGCCGACCACTCCTAGGAGCCGATTTCCTTCGGGCCCACAACATGTTAGTCGACCTGCAAAGGAAGCGCTTAGTCCACTCTAGCACTCTCCGGACCTATCCCCTGGGAGAAATCAGCCCACCAGCCCCGCACCTTTCTGGCGACGATTTCGCCAAGATTCTAGCCGAATTCCCATCGATTTTGGCACCTTCGTTTACAAATTCTAGGCCCACACACGGGGTACGACACCACATCATTACCACAGGGCCACCCCTTCATGCCCGAGCACGACAATCACCTCCAGACAAGCTCCGCCTGGCAAAGGAAGAGTTCCGTCACATGGAGGAGCTGGGGATTGTTCGCAGGTCAGACAGCCCCTGGGCCTCCCCCCTGCACATGGTCCCCAAAGCCACCGGAGGGTGGAGGCCCTGCGGCGACTACCGCAGGCTGAATGACGCCACCACCCCGGACCGCTATCCCATCCCTCACATCCAGGACTTCGCAGCGAACTTACACGGGGCCTGCATCTTTTCCAAAGTGGACCTCGTTAGGGGATACCACCAAATCCCGGTCCATCCGGATGACGTCCCCAAAACTGCGATTATCACCCCATTCGGCCTGTTCGAATTCCTTTGGATGCCATTCGGCCTTAAGAACGCTGCGCAGACCTTCCAGCGGCTGATGGATGCGGTAGGCCGAGACCTGGACTTCGTGTTCATTTACTTGGACGACATACTGATCGCCAGCCATAACCGCCAGGAACACCTTTCCCACCTCCGCCAGCCGTATTCCCGCCTCCGCGATTTCGGCCTCACAATTAACCCGTCCAAGTGCCAATTCGGACTTGACTCTATCGATTTCCTCGGCCACAAAATCACCAGCGACGGGGCAACACCCCTACCCGCCAAGGTGGATGCTATCCGCCATTTTGCCCGCCCCGACACAGTCAAAGGCCTACAGGAATTCCTTGGGATGGTCAACTTTTACCATCGTTTCATCCCTGCAGCAACCCGTATCATGCGCCCTCTGTTCTTGCTGCTGGCTGGTAAGGGCAAGGACATCACCTGGACTGACGAGGCTGCGGCTGTTTTCGTTAAGGCCAAAGACGCCCTGGCAGACGCCACGATGCTGGTACACCCCAGGACTGACGTCCCAACTGCCCTCACGGTAGACGCGTCCAACACCGCGGTGGGTGGGGTACTGGAACAGCTACTCGAAGGCCGCTGGCAACCCTTGGCATTTTTCAGCAAGCACCTTAGACCGCCTGAACTGAAGTACAGCGATTTTGATCGGGAACTTCTAGCGCTGTATCTGGCGGTCCGGCATTTCCGATACTTTCTAGAAGGCAGGCCTTTCACCGCTTTCACCGATCATAAGCCTCTGTCCTTTGCCTTCTCCAAAGTCTCCGATCCCTGGTTGGCTTGTCAGCAGAGACATTTATCCTACATTTCCGAGTTCACAACTGACATCCAACATGTCTCCGGAAAGGATAATGTCGTTGCTGATGCACTTTCCAGACCAACCATCCACAACCTATCCTTGGGTGTCGACTACACGGCCCTAGCTGACGCACAGCAAGCTGACGACGAACTGCCCAGCTACAGAACCGCAGTCTCGGGTCTGCAGCTCCGAGATTTCTTGGTTGGTCCAGGTCAGCGGACCCTACTTTGCGACATTGCGACTGGTCAGCCCTGCCCTATAGTCCCTGCAGCCTGGCGGAGACGCGTTTTTGACTCAGTACATGGGTTGGCGCACCCGTCCATCAGATCTACTGTCCGACTGGTCGCCAGCAAGTTTGTCTGGCATGGCCTGCGCAAACAGGTCAGTGAGTGGGCCAGGACTTGTCCGCACTGCCAGACGTCAAAAATCCAGCGACACACCAAGGTCCCACCACAGCAGTTCGAGCCTACCCGTAGGAGGTTCGACCACATACACGTCGACCTCGTGGGCCCTCTGCCGGTTTCAAGAGGAGCCCGGTACCTCCTTACCATCGTGGACCAGTTCACGAGGTGGCCTGAGGCAACCCCCCTGACTGACATCACAACTGATTCCTGCGCCCGGGTGCTGCTCACAACTTGGGTCTCACGTTTTGGCGTTCCGGCCCACATCACTTCAGACAGAGGCACCCAATTCACTTCCAGTCTCTGGGCTGCATTAGCGAACCTGCTTGGGACGCAGCTGCACACCACCACGGCCTACCATCCTCAATCAAACGGGTTGGTGGAACGTTTTCACCGCCATCTGAAATCGGCCTTGATGGCCCACCTGAAGGGTCCTAACTGGGTTGACGAGCTGCCTTGGGTCCTGCTCGGCATACACACTGCCCCCAAAGAAGACCTCCGCACTTCGTCAGCTGAGCTTGTATACGGGTCGCCACTAGTTGTCCCCGGGGATTTCATACCTGCCCTTCGGGACCAAGGGGAACAACCCCCAGCAGTCCTACAAAGACTGCGCGAGAAGCTTGGTGCCTTAGCCCCGATTCCCACCTCACGGCACAGTCAAGCCCCATCCTGCCAGCCCAAGGAACTACGGGACTGTAAGTTTGTTTTCGTTCGCAGGGGCACACCTCGGGCGCCATTGAAACGACCATATGAGGGACCGTTCCGAGTCATACGGAATAATGGATCCACTTTTATTTTGGACATTGGAGGCAGGGAACAGGTTTTCACGGCGGACCGCCTCAAACCAGCCCATTTGGATCTGCAACAGCCTGTCGAGGTTGCCACGCCGCGACGCAGAGGCTGCCCCCCTAAGCGGCAGCTGGCACAGCCCACGGACCTTGGGGACTGTCTCGCCGGTTCTGGGGGGGGTTGTGTGGCGACTCACCGTCTAGTCGGGCGAACCGGCTCGGCAGTCGGGTCGCGCGGCGTCGGAGTGACGAGGCCCAAGATGGCGGCGAGCCTCATCTTTCCGAGCGACGGGGAGAACCCGCGCGCGGGAAAGTCCTGATGACGTAGGACTTACGTCATTGCCGGTTGTTTTGGGCGGGAACATTCTCCCTTAAAGGGCCCGCGCAAGGCGGGAAAATAAACCAGTTCTGTTTGGCAATCCTCCGAGTAGAGTCTTGTTTTATTCCGCAGTAGCAACCGCTACAGTCATATCCACAAGTACATGTCTGCACAGTGCAACGAAAAACTTACTTGCAGCAACATCACAGGCACATAGCATCAGATAAGCAGCATTCAGAAGAAAAATACTAGTTAGACATAAATTATACACAATTTCGACATGAAAGAAATCAATTGGAACAAACAAAAAGCAAGTCCAAAGTGGTGACAGTGCTGTTATTACTGAGCTGTGATTTGGGTTGTGCCGGTTGGTTCAAGAACTGAATGGCTGAAGGGAAGTCGCTGTTCTTGAACCTGGAGGTGTGGGACTTCAGGCTACTGTAATTTCTGCCTGACAGGAAGGTGGCATGGCCTGGATGGTGGGGATCTTTGATGCTCATCTATACCAGTGAAACCAACTTCCTTTGTGCTTTTGAGACATGAGCAATGTACAGAAGGCATAACAAAAGACAAGACGTACTACAAATGCTATCTCATCAAAATTACTTACACAGGACTTTCACAGTAAATGCTAGGACACTAGAGAGTGTTGTAGAGCAGAGAGACTGAGGGGTACTGGTACATAGTTCCATGAAAGCGGCAACACAGATCAGCAGGGTGGCGAAGAAGGCATTTGGCATGCTTGTCTTCATCAGTCAGAGCATCGAGTACAGGAGCTGGATGTCACGTTGGAACTGTACAAGTTGTTGGAGAAACCACAATTGAATTATTTTATGCAGTTCTAGTTGCCCAGCTACAGGAAAGGATGTCAGTAAACTGGAAAGGGTGCAGAGAAGATTCACGATTATGTTATTGGGACTGGAGAGTTTGAGTTATAAGGAGAGATTGGATACACTGGGACTTTTTCCCTGGAGTGTAGAAGGCTGAGGGGTGACCTGATAGATAAAATCATGAGGGGCATAGATAAGGTGGCTGGTCACATTCCTATTCCCAGGGTAGGGTGGTCTAAAAGTAGAGGGCATAGATTTGAGGTGAGAGGGGATAGATTTAAAGGGGACCCGAGGGACAATGTTTTCACACAGAGGGTGGTGGGTATATGGAATGAGTTGCCAGAGGAAGTGGTAGAGGCGGGTACAATTAAGTTTTTAAAAAAATTTTATTTACAGCATGGTAACAGGCCCTTCCGGCCCAACCAGTCCGCGCCGGCCATTTTAAACCCAAATTAACCTACCTGTACATCTTTGGAATGTGGGAGGAAACCGGAGCACCCAGAGGAAACCCACTCAGACACGGGAGAACGTACAAAATCCTTACAGACAGCGACGGGAATCGAACCCTGATCGCTGGCACTGTAATAGCGTCGCACTAACCGCTACACTACCAATTAAGACACATTTGGACAGGTTCATGGATGTGAAAAGTTCAGAAGGATGTGGGCCAAATGCAGGCATAGAGACTAGCTCAGGTAGAATCATGGTCAGCATGGATGTGTTGGGCCTAAGGGCCTGCTTCCATGTAATATGTCTCCATGACTCTAAAATTCTCCATGTCATTGGCGGGACAGTATCATGCTTCCAGGATGATGATATCCTCACTCGCAAAGCTCTGATCATGGCCAAGGGGATCCAGTAGATGGGCCACATTGTTCAAAAGCCTGACACCGGACTCCCAACATTAGCTGGCTCCTCTGAGCTCTGAAGGGATTTCCAGGACGGAGAAAATGATTCAAAGATGTTCTCACAATCTCCATTAAAAAGTCTATATTCCTCACTGACTCCCACAAATACCAAGCCTGCGAGTGCACAAAGTAGAGTATTTGTTGTTAGGATGGCAATGAGCATCTCCAGTCGCTCTGATGGGAGCTTGTGGAAGCCATGTACAAAGAGCAAAAGATGCACACAACATCCCAGGAAAGAGGGGCACAAGGGACTGCAGATCTGGAGCTGAAAAAACAAACTGCTGGAGGAACACAACAAACTCAACTCAAGCAGCATCTGTGGAGGCAAAGGGAGAGCTGATGATTTGGGTCGAGACCCTGCCCTTAGGTCCTGAGATGTTGACTATCCACAGATGCTGCTAAACCTGCTGAGTTCCTCGAGCAATTTTTCTTATTATCCCAGGAAACAGCTCATCCGTCCATCAAGCAGCAACTGCCCCATTCACAGTTCCCACATTGCACCTGAGCCCACAGAATCAGAGTGAATGCAAGTCATTCCCAACAGGCACCTGAGCCCACAGAATTAGAGTGAATGCAAGTCATTCCCAACCCCAAGAGACTAATCAAGAAAGAAGAACATGATGTCTCTTAACCCAAAGTCCCAAATACTCCAGTCAGTTTGCCTCTCACATATCTGAAAACAGCTGTTTAAATTTTGAGCATTTGTTTACTACATCGCATGCAAACTTAATCTGCAACGACCATAGTTTTGTCCCCCTGGCATGACTTAACATTAGTTTCCTGAGCAAAGCTGTCCAGTGCGGTAATGATTAAATAGAACAGTGAGTTGCTAGCATACATTTGGAACTGAATCTGCTATTGGAGGATGTTGTAAGAGTTTTCTGAAAAGTAGAGCTTTAAAGTCTGTCTGCCTCTCATTATTGTCTCCTTGTCATCTCTTCCTCTCTGTTTCCGTCACAGTACTCATACATACCTTTGTGTATGTACTCTGAGAGCGTGTCTGTTCATTAGGTTGTATCTCTATGCATCACGGATGTTTGTACATTGTTATCAGATCCACTTGCAGTGCAGTGTGTGTATAATAGAGTGTATAATGGAGTGTCTGGTACAGTGGGGTGGTGTGCTGGATTTAGGCAATCATGCTCCTTCAAGACATATGTTTTTGCTGAGAAATGATACACATTGAAAACTGTGAGACACCTTTTGGTTTTATTTTGGTTTTGCACCAGTGTTACAAAAATAAACTGGTATAGAAAGAAAGTGAAGTTGAAATAAATAGCATGACATAACAAATCCATACGATGCCACCGTCTATCCCTGGCAGGCTTATGTTTTTGACAACATTTTGGGATTGGTCAGATGGGATTTGAACCTTCACAACAGAAGCACCATTCGAAATTTTGTCACAGGTGATCAGTCATAGCAGGGATGCTGAGTTGTGCACTGGTGGACCAAACCAATTCCTTGCTCTTCCTTTGCACTCTGAGTGTGCACTTGGTTCCCTTGCAGCAACAATTATCCAAATCACACAAAGAACATTAGGAGATCAAATACTGCTTGAAAAGAAGAGTCTAATTCTGCCTTTGAAATAAAGGATTCCAAGTAAACAGCCACAAAGATCACAAAAGGAGACAACGCCAGTCGATAAATTTATTAAGAAGCAATGGAACTTCTTGGATTGAGGGATCCAACCTGAGCCATGGTGTAGCTGATTATCTGCCGTGAGGGAAATTGTCAACTGCCTTTGGACATGACTTTGTCTTGTATTGAATCTGATTCATGGTCATCTTAGTATCTCTCCTGCACTGGTGTATGGATCCTGAGCCATGACTTGCATGGAGATTCTAATCCTGAGACCAAATGCTGTGGCTTAGCTTTTCTGAGGTCATCTGTTATAAGGTCCCGAACTTGAGAAGTTATTACATGTGAAATCTAATCTTAGTCAGGTGTCATATTTATATGTGGGGTCTGGGGGAAGGGGTCTGGGGAGAGGGGTCTGGGGGTGTGTGGTATGGGGGGGTCTGGGGAGTGGTTCTGGGGGTGTGGGGTCTGAGGTTTTGTGTTGGATCTGGGGGAGGAGGTCTGGGGAGGGGTTCTGGGGATGTGGGGTCTGGGGGAGGGGTTCTGGGGGTATGGGGTCTGGGGAGGGGGTCTGGGGGAGGGTTTCTGTGGGTGTGGGGTCTAGGGGGAGGGAGTCTGGGGGAGGGGTTCTGGGGGTGTGGGATCTGGGGGAGGGGGTCTGGGGAGGGGGTCTAGGTGTGTGGGGTCTGGGGAGGTGGTCTTAGGGTGTGGGGTCTGAGGCAGGGGGTCTGGGGGTGGAGGAGGGGGTCTGGGGGAGGGGTTCTCGGGGTGTGGGGTCTCGGGGAGGGTGTGTAGGGGTGTGGGGTCTGGGGGGAGGGGGTCTGGGGGAGGGGTTATGGCGTGTGGGGTCTGGGAAGGGGGTCTGGGGGTGGAGGAGGGGGTCTGGGGAGGGGTTCTCAGGGTGTGGGGTCTAGGGGAGGGAGTCTAGGGGTGTGGGGTCTTGGGGGAGGGGGTCTGGGGGAGGGGTTCTGGGGTGTGGGGTCTGAGAAGGGGGTCTGGGGGTGGAGGAGGGGGTCTGGGGGAAGGGTTCTCAGGGTGTGGGGTCTAGGGAGGGGATCTGGGGGATGGGGTCTGGGGAGGGGTTCTGGGGTGTGGGGTCTAGGGAAGGGGTCTGGAGGATGGGGTCTGGGGGTGTGGGGTCTGGGGGGAGGGGGTCTGGGCGTGGAAGAGGGGGTCTGGGGGTGTGTCGTATTTATACCAATCATGGTCATATTGCTACTTACCTGTGGGGTCTTGTATATTCTATGCTGAACAATGGTTTGATGTCCCAATTTAAATTGTGATTTTATTGTGTATTTTGTCATGTTACATTTCCATCCTGAACCATCCAGAAATGTAATACTGTGGGATATGTGATATCAGTCATTATATGGCAGGTTACACATCCAGAGCTCAACTTTCCACGATGCTGAACAAAAGTGTGAGGAGCAGTAACTCATCTTATGACTTGGTTCATTGCAACCTTCAGGAATCACCATCAACTTCATCTATTTTGGATGATCAGGTAACTGTACCTCATGTTTCCAATGTTCAGATTATTTTTCCCTTCCCTTTTGGAGTTTCATATTTCATTCATCTCCTCCTTCTTGCACCTCCTGTGGACCAAGCCTTTTTCAGTTGGGACAGTGGCACTTGTGATATTCAGTCTCTTCTGGTCTCCATCCGAGCCCTGGCTTTTCTTCTTGCTTTCTTCCACACCCACTTTCTCTGTAACTTAAAACTTGCTTCATTCCTAAGTTTTTACAGTTCCAATGAAAGGTCATTGTCCCGAAATGTGAATGCTGTTTTTCTCTCCAGAGGTGAGGCCTAATTTGATGAGTATTTCTAGCATCTTCTGCTTTTACTTCATGCATTCAGCATTTATTATCTTTTGTTTTGCGATAACTTTGATTGATGTGCTGTAGAAGACATATCCTGGTTTATGGCTGTGAATTGCATTGTGTTGGTGGTTTTAGTGATTGAAACTGCAGTGAGTACTGGACATCTATGTGTGTCTTGTGAAGTGAAGAAGACCCAGATATACCGACAGGCTCAGAAGGTGAAGCAAGTGCAACAGGTGTGGAACGGAAATGAAGTTAAAGTAAGTACAATGGCAGAACAAGTTGGCACAATGTCATCATCTACCTTTGACAGGCTTCCAGTGTCGGGATGGGTCAGATGCCATTTGAACAGACACACATTTTGATAAAGCAGCCTTAGATTTTCCTTGTTAAAATTTTTAGAAATCTTAACATTGTTCTTTGGATTGTTTTATTACCTTGATCTTTACCTGGACCCTATTTGTCAGTACATTCTTCTGTTTCTATGCTCTGCCCCCTCTTGACACAATCTGGTCCTCCTGACCCAGTCTCTTCCCTGACTGCTTCCCTGTTTTTTTTCTCTTTAGCTTGCTCTCCACTGTGTCCCTCCCCACTGCACCACTGCCCCATTAAGTTTGGCCAAAAGATTGAAGATACAGTTACAGAGGTGAAAAAGTGACCACCACCTTTCCGTGAAACTGATAACAAATTCCAGACTTCTGTGCTCGCATTGTTGAACAGGAAAACATAAAATTTGCTGGCTGTAAGTAAATATGACTTCACAGGCTGGGTTGCTTCAAACCTTCTCTACCACAGTCTGAAACCCCTTAAACTGATGTGAATTTAGTTTCCTTTTCATTTATTCTGATTGTAGGTATTGCTGGCAAGACCAGCGTCTACTGTCCACCTCTCAGTCCCCTTGAGAAGGTAGTTGGAGCGACTTTGTTGAACTGCTGCAGTCCTTCTTGTGGACATACTCTCACAATGGTGTCTGATATTCCGATATCGTGTTTCAGGATTTAGACTTAAAAATGTTGAAAGAACAGTGACATATTTCCAGATTAGATTGATGTATTACTTGAAGAGGAACCTATAACTGGTGGTGAAAATAAAAAAAAACTGCAGATGCTGGAAATCTAAAACAAAAACAGAAATTGCTGGAAATACTCAGCAGGTCAGGCAGCATCTGTGGGAAGAGAAACAGAGTCAACGTTTCAGGTTGGAGAAATTCTGACGACGGGTTTCCGACCCTAAACTGTGATTCAGTTTTCTCTCCTCACAGATGCGGTCTGACCTTCTGAGTATTTTAAGCATTTTCTGTTTCTGTAACTGGTGGCATTCCCACATGCTGACGACATTTTCCCTTCTTGGTGGAGGTTTGGGAGGTGTTGTTGGAGAGATCCATACAAGTAACTGCAGTACATTTTATGGATGAACACACTGCAGCCATGTTCTGATGGTGGTGGAGTGAGTGAATGCTTAGCAGGGTGGATTGGGTTACAGTCAAGATGGTATCGAACTTCTTGAGCGGAGAATATTCTATCACACTACTGACTTGCATCTGGTGGATATTGGAAAGACTTTGGTGTGTCAGGAAGTGAGTCACTCACCATGGAATACTAGCCCGTAATTTGCTCTTGTAGGTCGAGTAATTATGTGGCCTTCCAGTCAAACTTTTGGTCAATGGTGACCCCAATGATGTTGACAATGGGGCACTCAGGCAATAGTAATTGCCACTGAATTGCAAGGCTAGTTACTTATTCTGTATGGTCACTGCCTGGCACTTCTGTGGCATAAATGTTACTTGCCACAAATCAGCGAATGTCTCAATCCAGGAATCACTGCATCAAACATGGATTGCTTTGTTTTCTGAGGGGCTGCAAATTGATTGAACATGAGGCAATCATCACCAGGCTTCCGCAGTTCTGACCTCTTTATGGAAGGAAAGTCATTAATGCAGCTGCTGAAGATATTGGATCTCGGTTACTGCACTGAACACTACCTGTAACAACACCTACAAGAAGAGTGGCAACTGCACCCACACAATGAGGTGGGTGGTTGTAAAGTGGGAGACAATTGACCAGGCGTAGTATCGCAGCGTTGCCCAAGGGAAACATGGCTCCGTGAATTTACTTGCTGTGAGGGTAGGGTGACAGAGAAAGAGTGAAACATGTTTCTGATCCCTGAGGTTGATGGTTGTTCATAGAGCTTTAATAATGTTACTGTTGTAACAGACTGTCGTGTTTCATGTTTAGAGTTTAATCCTCCAGACTTTAGAAATGCCAGCAAATTATTGGGTCTAATAAAAGTCCTTAAATCAATGCAGCAGAACTATTTTGTTTATACACAATGGCACAGTGGCACAGCTAGTAGGGCTGCTGCTTCACAGGTCCAATGACCAGGTTCAATCCCTACCTCAGGTGCTGTATGTATAGAGTTTGCTTAATACATCACATTACTTAATAGCTCTGGCGAACCCAAACTGAAAATTGGTAAGTAGGTTACTGGTGTGTAAGCATCACTTGATGATGCTTTCAATGATACATTCTATCACTTTGTTGGTGCAGATTGTGTGGACAACAATTAGATTAGATTGGCTTTGTGTATAGGACATACCTGTACAATTTCCCACGGCGTTTGATAGATGCCAATGCTGTAACTGTATGGGAACAGCCTGGCTGGAGGTGCAGCTGGTTCAAGTGCAGTCAGTTTTGTTAGTGCAGCTAGAATGTCGCCTGGCCCATAGACCTTACTCATTCAGTGTTCCCAGTATTTCTTGATGTTACGTGGATTGGGTCAAATTGGATGGCTTCTTTGCCGGTGTGAATCTCAGGAGAAAGCCAAGACAGATAATCCACTTGGCACTTCTCATTTAACATGTCGGTGAATGTTACAGCCTTCTGTTTGACAATCACAAGCTGAGTCCACTATCATTGAGGGTGTGGATATCCTTCTTTACTTGTTTAAATGTCCGCCAGCAATCATGACCAGATGCAGAGCTTTGATCTGATCTGTCAGTTGTGTTTCCTCTTATCTCTGTCTATTGAATGGTATTAATGTTTAGTGTACATGTTGTCCCGTGTTTTATCTTCAGTAGGTGGGCACTTCATTTTTCTTTGTATCCTGCCAGTACTTAAAAACTATAGAATTAATGTGATGTAGTAAGCAAACTCTATACAGATAGCACCTGAGGTCAGGATTGATCGCAGGTCTCTGGAGCTGTGAGGCAGCAGCTCTACTGGCTGTGCCAATGTGCCAGCAAGTGTAACCAAAATAGTTCTTTTGCACTCTTTTTAATGCTTTTAATTGACCTAATAGTTTGCTCCTTCAGGCATGGTCTTCTGCAACCTGCATTGAACCAGGGCTTTTTGGAACATTATCACAAGGGATATGCAATGAGCTTATAGATTGTGCTGGTTTGCATTTCTGCTGCTGCTGTTGATCCATTGGATGCTCCGCTTCCAGCTGCCAGTTCCGTCCTGAGTTAATCGCAGTTAGCAGAACTGCAGTGCCTTATGGACAATGGAACTGTTTCTGCAATTTGCAGATGGAACTTTGCCTCGGCTAAGGACTGTGTGGTACTCATTTCCACCAATGTGGTCATTGAGAATGTTGGCCTGAAGAAATTCAAAATCGGCAAAAGAGCGAGCTGGGACAAGTCAAGGACAGTGGACAGGTAGACAGAACAAATGTCTTTGTTCTCTCCGTGTGGTGGAAGACATGGAGGCTGTTATTTTGTGTGATTGTTCTTGTGACCACCATTTTGTGAACTGATGTTCTGAACTAACTTTTGCTGGATTAAAGCACTTGAAAGTGAACGTAACAAATGCTCTACCAATAATCTGCTAAATCAATTACTTCTGGGGTGCTCTTTGATAAGGTAGAAGAATCAACACACTCTTATTAGAAGGATAGTCTGTGTCCATGAACTAAAATAACCTGAGGCCAGTGTCTGACTTGACCTGGCTGTAACTGGTTTGAAATGTCCTGATTCAGGGAAAAGCAAAGGAATAACATCAGAGGCATGTCTTTATTTAGGAGAAGAGCAATGAGGTAACGCTATCTGTAGCCTTGGGCCAGACCCAATGAAAAATGGACACAGGCTAGCCCAATAAGTCAGAACCAATGGAATCAAAGTATTACAGTTCAGAACTGATAAGAAAAGAGAATAATAATGAAGGATTTTGGATGCGTAGCGAATGAAGACTAACTATCACAAAGAAGACCTTCATGCCAGGGGCAGGGAGAAGAGGGATCAATGGTTTGGCCAACAGAAAATCCCTTATTTCGGTGTTACAAGTTGGAGAAATTGGAGCGAGGGTCTGGGTGAGAATTGGTACAGAAGGAGCAATGGCATTCAGGAATCTAAGTCATTGATCCGGAGTCAACATAACTTGCATGGATATTTGCATTGATACAATAAACTTGATATGATAATGTTACGAGTTTGAATTAATTAGGATTTGTTTGGTCACTTACCCAACCGAAATTAGTTGACCGAGGTAAGGGTCAACAAGAGATGCATCTGCCACAGGTAGATTGGCGAGAATGAGGTCAAGTAGCTTTCCCCTAATGTTGGTTTGCGGTTGGTACCATTTTAAACTGTGGAGCAGTTAGGTGTCATTATGCGGCATTAGAAAGTGGAAACTTTCTTTGAGTTGGGATATCACATGCTATCTGTGCAAGAGTTTATGATGAGAGTGCTGCACGTACACTGAGCCATGCTTTTTTTGGTAAGTCATCCTAGGGGAGGGCAGAGTAGATATCTACCTCAAAGTTCAATTGACTGTTATATGTATCACAATTATAGACCTGGATTAATGAATGGCAGTCTGAGATTCCAGTAAGAAGTGCCGGCCGGCAGAGTTGTGTATCACATTAGAGAAGTCAGAAAGCTGAACATCAAACAATGAATCTAGAACATGAATACAATTATTCTGAACAGAAGGAATCTCAATGCGGTAGATTTGGCCTGTCAGCTTTATGCTATACTGGTCTGTGTAGCATGATTCCAGTTATTTGAATGTGGTCATTGAACTGGAGTGAAAAGTCACATGCAAATAAATGTTTTATTTTGCCCTCAGTTTAGCTCATCTTACATCAGCTTTTAAATTCATTTATATCAGATGAATGTGTTTTAAATAGTTGTTTTTCGATAATTGATTATGATTATTTTTGTTTTTAAGTTATTGGAATCCTTTTGAATGATTTTTAAATATCTTTGATAAATGGCCATGAAGGCTAAGCCTTTTGGATCCGCCATCTGTGGTTAAGTCACCGCTCACGGTCAACTCCCTTTCCTGGGATGGCCCCAGTAGCGAGGCCTACAGCTCGATTTAAATTGTAGGGGGCAGGGAACAAGCATGAGTTGCTGGACATACTGTGCATGATCTGGTCCATTGTATCCACTCAAGGTGTAGTGTGGCATTCACCTATGCCAGGAATCACTATGATAATATTGGTTATTCAAGACAAACCACATCACCTCTGCTGATTTACACTGTGGTCCTGTGGTGATGTGCAGTGAGTTCAGGGTACAATGTATACGTATATACTGTGAGGTCTTATACAGCTTGCATTTAGAATTGTAGAGTCAGTAACACAGCACAGAAACAGGCCTTTCGGCCCAACCCGTCCATGCCGACCAAGATTTCCATCTAAGCTAGTTGCATTTGCTCACGTTTGGCCCATATCCTTCTATCCATGTACCTGTCCAAATGTCTTTTAAATGTTGTTATTCCTCAACCACTTCCTTTGGCAGCTCATTCTATATTACTCACCAGAAGAAGTTGCCTCTCAGGTCCCTTTTAAACTTTCCTGTCTCACCTTAAACCTGTGCTTTCTAGTTTTTGGTTCCCTTTCCCTGGGAAAAAGTGTGCATTCACCCTATCGATGCCCCTCATGGTTTTACACACCTCTATCAATTCACCCGTCAGTCTCTGACACTCCAAGGAATACAGTCCTAGTCTGCCCAATCTCTTCCTATAACTCAGGCCCTCAAGTCCTGGCAACATTCTCATTATGAACCACTTAAATGTCCTGAACTGTGTGAAATGGACTATTGATCTTTAACCAGATACATTGTGATACTATTTCTTATTCAAAATGCAGTTGCATTTCTTTGCTCAGTCATGGTATGGTTGGTATCCGTCCTGAGGGCAATTGTAATGGGACGTCTAACTCGGACAAGAGCTGATTCTGGTTAGTGAAGCTAATTTGGTGTTAATGCTGGATCTAGAATGAAGTACCTTCAGCCCCTGAGAGGGCAGACACCTATCCTACACTGAGAATTGTGTAGTGGTGGGTTTGACTTTTTGCAGAGAGCATTTTAAAAATTTATTCCATCAAACCCTTGAAGAGTTTGGATACATCTATCGAGGGTAACTTTTGAAGCCTGCTCTAAAGGAATCTCACCCAACTTCTCTAATGAATGCACAGTAAATCGAAAATGGGATTAACATCTACGGTATTGAAGCAGATACAATTCCACTGTTTAGACGCACTTGGACAGGTATTTGGATAGGAAAGGAATAGAGGGACACAGGCCGGATACAGGAAAGTAGGATTAGGGTAGATAGCCATCACAGTGGCTTTGGACGAGTTGAGCCGAAGGGCCCGTTTCTGTTCTACAGAACGCTGACTCTGTGACGAATCAGCGGCGGAAGGTCGGCAAGTACTCAGGGCGCTGAACAGCTTGATTCCATGTTGTGTGACTCTATGGCTATCTGTATTAAAACTGTAACCCGTGTTTCGTAGTATAATTTTATTAAATTTCTCATGTGGCACGACAAATGCCTTAACATTTCCACTAAATTGTTGCTTTAATCGTTGAAAATAATCTTACTAATGGTTTATGAAGAGTTACCGTGCTGTTTCGTGTTACCTCGCTCATTAACTAATGGCCTTCTGCAACAGTTCCTCTCAGAGCTTAAACTCTCCCCATCAAATGATTGACCTTAAATATAATCCACAAATGACAAGCCAGTTTTGAATTTGTGCTCTACTTTATAATTCACATGGAAAAAATTATAGACAAGTTCCACATCTCCATTCGTCTGTTTCCTTTGCAGTGAAATTCGAAGATTCTACCCAGAAGATGAGGTAACAACAATGACTTCAATGATATATGGTTAGTAGCACTGATTGATAGAGAGATTGTGAGAGGCGCAGTTTACAGTTCCAGAAACCCGAAAACGATCCTGACTTCTGGTGCTGTTTGCACGGAGTTTGCACGTTCTCTCTGTGACTGAGCGGGTTTCCCCCGGGCGCTTCGGTTTCCTCCCACATCCCAAAGACGTGCAGATTGGTCGGTTAATTGGCTAAATTACCTCTGTTGTGTAGGTGAATGATAGAATCTGCGGGAATTCAGGGGAGAATGAAGAGGGTTTGGTGGAAATGGGCGCTTGATGTCCGCACGGACACGGCTTGTCTGCTGTTTGACTCAATGACGGATTGTAATCTTAAGAGAAAGGCGTGGGGAATAGAGGAAGATAGATACCAGTAGAACTAAGGAAGTATTCGCAAAACTATTAACAAAACATGCTTTTAATATTAACTCGTTCAACGTTGTAGGATGTCCTAAGGCGTTTCAGGGGAAAAAATCAAGCAGAATATGGAACATGTAAAACAATAAAAAGACAGATGATGAAAAGTTACGCTAAAGGGTTGATTTAAAGGGGACAGAAAGCTAGAACATCGGTAAGGTATCCGGAGGAAATTCCCGATTTTAAGCATTGGGAGTTGAAGGTGCCAATCACCCTGATGGAACAATTGGATTCGGGGCATGATCCCGAGGCCAGGTTAGAGGAGTGCGGATGTCCGCAGAGCTGGAGGAGATCACCTAACTGACAAGGGCAGGGCGTGGCCGAGGGTGACCTGACTTGGAACTTGGGTAGGTCAGAAAACACATTCAGCGAGAGAGTCTGGGAAGGGGCCAGAGCAACGAAACAGACGGAGGAAAGGAGAGAGGGCAAGAGAAATGAAACGAAGCCCGAGAACAGAAGTAGGACGGGGGAGAAGACAAGGGAATGAAAGGAGGAAGTTCAACAAAATAAAATGCCGGAGGGGGAAAGAGGGAGACAATAGAACCGAAACAGCGAGAGGAAGATCATGAAACAATTAAATAGAAACAGCAAGCGAAGGTCTGGGGAGAAAGTTGTAAAAATTGGTCGGGGGAGGGGGGAGATGTAAAAACTTAGGGAACGAGGGAGAGCAACAGAACGTACGGCAGAGAAAGCAGAGGCCGAGAGAAATGCAGCCACGGCCGTTGAGAGATTTCCAAGAACATACTCTCGGCATTCAGTACATATTCGGATAGTCCATCTGCCGACTACAATTGGTTCCACATCAGTTGGAACGTACAATTTACAGGGGAGTTGCGGGATCTAAAGGTTTTACTCGGTGGAGTCTGCAGCGCTGTTAATGCGGGAGGGGTCCGTCTAGGAAACGGTCAAAATGGCCTCTTCAAAGGAGCCGACCCAAAGCTTAAAGATGGGAAAGAGTCGGTTGGCGAATTTGTCGTGATAGGTGTGGAGGTGGGAAGAGTTTTCCGGGTTGTAGAAGGCTATCTTTCCTTCCTCGTAGTCCAGGTAAACCCCCACCTTATTCAACTCGACTACGACGATGGATGTTCCCAGGGTGCGGACCCCGCGACCCGGTGACTTGACGTTCCATAGCATCAAGGTCCAGTAACCGTCCTGTGGTTGCGGTCTGTTCCAGCGGCCTGTGGCCACGTGTTGCTTGGCCAGACCTATACTCCACACCGTGCCTGGACTCACAGTCACTTCCCAGTACTTGCTGCCCCCCGTGAATCCCTCCGCCCCCCACACGGTCCACGTATTGGAGTGCTTCTTCCAGGAGATGGGACCATCCTCCATAGCCTTATCCCAGAAAACGCCGGTCGAATCCTTGGACACGGTGAAGCGCGGGTCGGCTGTGTATCGGTCCAGCAGCACCGTCACTGCGAAAAACGAGACGGAAATCGAGCGTTAGTCCCATTATCATTCAACCTCGGCCTCGAAAGCTCCAAATGATCACAAACACAGCAATTTTCTTTTGGCCGAATTCCGAATAGAAAACAATACTTGCAGACGCATCCCTCAACAGATTAGCTCCAAATTTAAAATGAAGCCCCCTTTTTCGTGTACACGCTCCACCTCCCCCCCTCGGAAGAAACAGCAATCCCCATGAAGAAAAACAATCACTTAAAATTCTTTAATGCCGCTATAAGTGACTTTTACACTTTTGGAACTAAAATAAAGCAAGATTTCACTTCACGAAGTTCAATCGCTCGAGTCACTTATGTCATTAAATTTGTATCTTCCCACCCAGATTGTATATCTCCTGCCCCGATTAAAAGGTGGAGCCATGGTATTTCATTATGAAGTGTTCAGTTTATGCTTCCCAGCGATAATTTTTCAGCATATCTATATCAAATTGTACAAAGCCTCATGCGATTTGCTTCCTGATTTCCCATTTCAGAAGATCACAAGACAAAGGATCAGAAGTAGCCCATTCGGCCCAGCGAGTCTGCTCCATGAGCTAAACTAAAACTATTCCTATCTAGCCCCAATTTCCGGCCTTATCCCCATATCCCTTGATACCTTGACTAATTAGATACCTGTCTATCTCCTCCTTAAACGCCTCCAATGATCGGGCCTCCACAGCTGTACGTGGGAAAGAATTCCATAATTTCACTACCCTCTGGCTAAAGAAATTTCTCGTCATTTCTGTTTTAAACCGGTACCCTCTAATTCTAAGATTGTGCCCTCTAGTCCTGGACTCACTCACCAAGGGAAACAGTTTAACCACATCTACTCTGTCCAGTCCTTTCAACATTCTAAATGTTTTTATGAGGTCCCGTCTCATTCTTCTGTACTCCAGTGAGTACAGTCCAAGAGCCGACAAACGCTCATCATAAGTAAGCCCTTTAATTCTGGGAATCATCCTCGTAAATCTCTTCTGAACCCTCTCCAACATCAGCACATCCTTCCTAAGATATGGGGCCCAAAACTGCACACAGTATTCCAAATGAGGCCTCACCAGTGCTCCATAGACCCTCATCAACACTTCCCTACTTTTATACACTATACCTCTCGAAATGAATAGCAATATAGCATTTGCTTTCTCTACAGCCGATCCGACCTGGAGGTTAACCTTTAGGGTATCCTGCACGAGTATCCCCAAGTCCCTTTGTACTTCTGTAGTTTGAATTTTCTCCCCATCTAGATAATAATCTGCCCATTTATTTCTTTCTCCAAAGTGTACAACGGCACATTTCTCAACATTGAATCTCATCTGCCATTTCTTAGAAGCCTCTCTTTAACTTTCCGATGTATCCACTTGATACGGATGATCCTCTTCCTGAATAAATTATTTTTATCTATTAAATATTTCAAGTAGTCGTGTACGTAATCCATTAATCTCTGTGCAAGGGAACCACGCCCGATCTGAGTAACCTGACCCTAACAACTAAAAGGCCTTCCCAGTTACTGTCTGGGGTTCGACAGTGCATCTCTCCAACAGATTATCTTATTGGAACAATACTGGAGAAGTGAATTTCTAGGTGTCCCTTAGTGATTTTCCTTCTGGTTTGAAGTGTTTCACCTTTGAAGTTGATAATCTTCTTCCATTCTGAAAATAAAGTGAAGAAGTTATTAGATTGCCGTTTTTGGTCAACGATGTGCGAACGGTTTCTCAGGCTGCAGGGCACAATATTAATCCGGCAGTGAAGCATAGACCTAGGAGAAGGAAACCCATCGGTTTCTGACCCAGCAGCCGAGAGGGTTGCACATCGAATCAAAACCAGAAGATGCTGGAAACACTCAGTTAGTCAGGCAGCACCTCCGGCAAGGTACATATTCAGTTGGGGTGAACCTGGATTTCAATTCAGGAGCTAAAGGAATATTTAACATCAAATGAAATAAAACCCTGTAAGTAATGGAATTCTGAAATAAAATCAGAAAATGGTGGAGATATTCAGCTGGCCAGGCAGCATCTGTGGAAAGAGAAACAGAGTTAATGTTTCAGGTCCAAGATTCTGGGAAGGAGAGATTGAAAATGGCTTTAAATAGCAGAGAAAGAGGAGGGAGAAGTGGATAGGATAAAGGGAATATCTCCAAAATGGTCAGCGCAGGTCTTATGAAACGAGAAGCGAAGAGAACAATTACACTTTTTTGTAATTATATGTTGCTGACAGCAGGGCTGTGGGACACACCCATCAGGGCAAAGAAAAAGTGAGTGGATTTCACAGATGGGTATATTGGGCAGAAGTAGAAGCGTGGTGGGCTGTACTGGAGTACTGCATGGTTGTAGAACTATATGGTGTGGTACTATATGGTGGGCTGGACTGGAGTACTGCATGGTTGTAGTATTATATGGTGTGGTACTACATGGTGGGCTGGACTAGAGTACTGCATGGTTGTTGTACTACATGGTGTGATACTACTTGGTGGCCTGGACTGGAGTCCATGGTTGGAATTTCTTGGGCAGAAAATAAAAGATGAAAGTTATCTAACACATTAGAGTCCCGTGCAACTCAGTTCATGCTTTAAGCATTGCGTTTTCAAAATTGCATGCATCTTTAAAAATCTAAATCAATTTAGTCTGTTAGTCAGTACCTGTGCTAACAGGTACAAAGGTCACATTCATCGAGAGATAGAGCAATGGAAACAGGCCATTCCGCCCACCAGAACGCGTCGACAATCGATCACTCATTTATATCAACCTTACCTTAATCCATTAAAAATTTCCCCACACATTCTAATTATCTCCGCCATATCCTACTACTAGCCTACACACTGGGGGTAATTTACAGCGGCCAATTATCCTACCAACTCGCATGTTTTTGGGATGTGGGAGGAAACCAGAAAAAATCTGGGGAAACCTACGCGGTCAAATGGAGAACCTGACAACTCGCAGACAACACGGATGTCAGGATCGAACGGGTGTCTGGCACTGCGAGGCAGCGTCTCTGCTATTTGCGCCACTGTGCCACCTCTCGCTTGTGTCTGCAACCTGTCTGTCAGAGTGCTTGGAGGAAGAAGGAATTCCTGTTAATAAGAAAAGCCAGGACCCGAGTGAGTTGCTCCCGCTCTCGCAGGGTAAATCCACAGCCACCGGCCAGAAAACCTGCCCGGGACTGAACAGAAAGCCCAGTGGACTGCGATCTGCCAATAGCAGGCAACACCCGCCTTTTGACTGAAGGAATGGTTACAACACGGAAGAAAAACAGTTATTTACATTTCTGGAAGGTTTGGACTAAGCGCCGGGGGAAGTCGGAGTGGAACCGAGGGGAATTGTCAGTACCAAGGTTAGTCCGAACTTCAGTCACTGAGATGCAGACTGCGGGCACCGCTTGCACGTTCAAAGCCTGAGCTATGGTTCGATGTTGACTCGCGCACTGAAGCATATCGTGGAATTGGTCTGGCACTTAAACATCGACAGGTTCTCTACCAAACTCCTCAAAATGGCAAAACAGGTCCTCGACATTGCCCTGAAGAATGCAGAGTGCTTCCCACATCGCTGGACATAACCCTCAATGAGTGCAGACAACGATGCCTTTGGCGGGGCCTTCAGTGCACCAGCACACCTTCTGGGTATCAAAGGGAAAAAGTGTTTCAAGATCAAGACGTCAAATCTGGCCTAAACGTTATGATCCAAGAAGCAACTGTGATCCCTGCTCTTTCACATGCTTTTGCGATATAGATTCCCAAAGTAGTGGAGATTTACCACCAACGATCTCTGTACAAAACCCTCCAAATCGATTGATAGGATAAGCAAATTAAGCTGACGTTCTCCCTCAGGCCAACTTCCCAGCAGTGGTGCCTAATTGCCAGGTGGACATAGGAAAATACACCAGGATGGGTGGCACAGTGGAGCAGCTTGTCGAGCTGTAACCTCACAGCTGCAGTCACCCAGGCTCAATGCTGACCTCTGGTGCCGCGTTGAGTTTGCACGTTCTTCCTGTGACTGCGCGGGTTTCCATCGGATGCTCCGGTTCCAAACTCCACCCCCCCCCCCCCCCCCCCCCACCGGCCACTACAACCTTCTCCCCCCCCCCCCCCCCACACACACAGGCGTGCGGGCTAATTAGGCCAATTGTCCACTGTGAGTTGCCTGTAGTCTGTAGATGAGTGGTAGAATCTGGGGAATTGATGGTAATGTGGGGAGAATAAAATGGGATCAATGTAGAATTAGTGCACGTGGTCGGCATGAAATTGGTGGGCTGAAGGGCCTGTTTCCCTGCTGTATGACTCCATTATTCTACGTTCTCAAAGTTTCCTTAGAAATATGCAATATACTAGCCGACCCATGGAAACAAAACGAAGTCGGGCTGCACAGTTAACAGCAGCGCATCCCTTCCTAATGAGTTTACCGCATTCTATGCGCGTTTTGATCAGAAGTGTATTGTCACCACCCACCCTGACAGCCTCCAATGCAATTGAAACCGTGGTCACCGTGGAGGACGTAAGATCAGTCTTCCGGAGAGTGAACTCGAGGAAAGCATCTGGCCCAGATGGTGTCACTGGCTGAGTGCTCCTAGCTTGTGCTGATCAGATGGCGGGAGTATTTGCAGACGTATTTAACCTCTCCCTGCTTCAATTTCAGATTTCCACCTGTTTTAAGAAGACCACTATCATCCCGGTACCAAAGAAAAGCAAGGTGACATGCCTTAATGACAACCGACCAGTGGCTCTGACATCCACCATCATGAAGTGCTTTGGGATGCTGGTCATGGCACGCATCAACTCCAGCCTACCAGACAACTTCGACCCACTGCAATTCGCCTATCGCCGTAACAGGTCTACAGTGGACGCCATCTCCCTGGCCCTATACACAGCTCTGGGGCATCTGGACAGTAAAGACACCTTCGTTCGACCATTGTTTATTGACTTATAGCTCCGCCTTCAGTACTATAATTCCCAGCAAACTCATCACCGAAATCCGAGACCTGGGACTCAACACCTCCCTCTGTGACTGGATCTTTGACTTTCTGACCAACAGATCGCAGTCAGTGAGGATAGGCAGCAATATCTCCAGCATGATTATTCTCAACACTGGTGCCCCACAAGGCTGCGTCCTCAGCCCTCTACTGTATTCCCTATATACTCATGACTATGTGGCTAGATTCTGCTCTAACTCCACATTCGTTTACAGATGATACCACCGTTGTAGGCCGTATCTCAAATAACAATGAGTCGGAGTACGGGAAGGAGATAGGGAGCTTAGTCTCATGGTGCCATGACAACAACCTTTCCCTCAATGTCAACAAAACAAAAGAGCTGGTCATTGACTGCAGGAAAGGGGGCGGTGTACATGCACCTGTCCACATCAACAGAGCTGAGGTCGAGAGGATTGAGAGCTTCAATTTCCTAGGAGTGACCATCACCAATAGCCTGTCCTGGTTCAACCACGTAGACACCACGGCCAAGAAAGCTCACCAGCGCCTCTACTTCCTCAGGAGGCTAAAGACATTTGACATGTCCCCTTTGACATTCACCAACTTTTATCGATGCTTCATAGAAAGCATCCTATCTGGATGCATCACGGCTTGGTATGGCAAATGCTCTGCCAAAGACCGCAAGAAACTGCAGAGAGTTGTGGACACAGCCTAGCGCCTCAAGAAAACTAGCTTCCCCTCCATGAACTCTGTCTATACCTCTCGCTGCCTTGGTGAAGCAGCCAACATAATCAAAGACCCCACCCACCCCGGACATCCTCTTTCCTCCTCTCCCATCAGGCGGAAGATACAGGAACCTGAGGGCACATACCACCAGGCTAAATGCCAGCTTCTATTCCACTGTGATAAGATTATTGAATGGCTCCCTTATACGATGAGATGGACTCTTGACCTCACAATCTACCTTGTTGTGACCTTGTACTTATTGTCTACCTGCACTGCACTTCCTGTATAGCTGAATCACTTTACTCTGTCCGGTTATTGTTTTTACCTGCACTACCTCAATGCACTCTGTACTGACTCAATGTAACTGCACTGTGTAATGAATTGACCTGTACGATCTGTACGCAAGACAAGTTTTTCACTGTACCTCGGTACAAGTGACAATAATAAAGCAATACCAATACCAACACCAATACCAAAACCCTTGGCCAATGACCTCTCAACTTGGGATCGTATTGAGAACACTCAGTCCAGTTGTTGGGAGCAAACAGAACCCCAGTGTAATGAGCAGAAGGTGCACATCACCTTGCAACCTGCACAGCCATCTTGGCCGCCCAAGTGGTAGAGTATGCGGGTTCCATCGATCACCCCAGAACCCACAGAACATGAGAGCAAACAAGTCATCTTCGACTCCAGGGGACTACCTAAGAAGAAGGCGGTTAGGATAGGAGAAGGAGTAGGAGAGCAATGCAGGATGTTAGGAGGGATGGTGTTGACCAGCTGATGGGACTGAAGACTGAGGCAGCGAAATGAAAGTTTCTAATGTATTGGAGTGAGAGGGTTGGGCACGTGAGTTCGGAATAGCGCTACCCTAGGTTAGGTTCAGGGAACATTGTGTCTAAGCTGCTGTTGTACAAATTTCATATCACTTGCATGGGCACTCGCCAAATTCCGTAATAATGCTGAAGAAATTCCTTGCAAGGACCGCATAATTAGTTACAGACCGCATAGACCGCGCAGTTAGACCACTTCGGTTTCAGTATCACCCTCTCTACATAATGACAGTGGTTTAAATTACATCCGGGAGTTCAGAACAGGTGACAAGTTGAGGAAGCCCAATGAAGACATTTAGTCAGAGGACCAATGGCCAGGATCTCACCTGCAGCTTTAGCATTGCTTGTGCAGTCGGCTGCAATAAAAAGGCACGACAGATTTGAAAAATAAATCAAGAAAGATGAACATTGCTCTTTGAGCAAGCTCAGCCATTTCATCTAAAATCGTCTCTCATCGAGTGGTTGCGTCCACTTTCTTTCCTACTCCCCACAACACTAAATGTCCAAATAGTTCAATAGTCTGTCTGATGCAGCATTTAGTGTATTGGAGACTTCTGTTGAGATCGTCAGTCAGTTCGATTCCCTCAACATAACGTCAAGAAACAGATGGGATCACGGGATACAGAACAGGCAACGGGGCCAGAAAATACCCTGGCTGTTGCACAGAAGTATGGCACAGCAGAACTAGCCATGTCTTCAGCTAATCCATGCGGGTACCATTACAACACTGTGGAAGATTGTCCAGTCACATCCTCTTCAGAAAATGCGTGAAAAATCCATCTTAATATCATTATCCTTCAGGGAAACATCCAGGTAATCTATTACATGTGTTGTGGGGCTTTGTCTCCTCCAAAGTCACCATCCTCTCGGTGGGGAAAAAATCTTAAGCCTTTTACCAAGTATTTTAAACATGCCCCCGGTTTTGGACCCCGGGCTAAGGGAAATACATTCTCCCCGTTCATTATTTTCGACCCCTCATAATTGCATGCACCTCATTGAGTGTCTCCCCAGCCTCCTCTTTTCCCAAGTCTATCAAGCTTTCTTCACAGCTAAAAATTTCTAATCCTGGCAGCATCCTCAGATACGTCATCTGCACCCATTACAACACAATTACATGTTCCCTTTTATGTGGAGACTGTAAATGAGCTTTGCCTGAACAAAAATCGCATCCAATTCTTACATAATCTTTGGGCTTTTAGATTCTAAAAAGAACTGATTTCATTTGACTTTATAATCTTATCTACCTCTCTTTCTATTTTTGAGGATCTCTGGGAATAGGCTCCAAGGTCTCTTAATATACCCCCGCCCCCATATTCTCTATATTCCCTGGGTTTGTTGCACATTCCCAAATACATAACCGCACACTCCTCTGGATTAAATTATCCTTGAATTATCAGATCAAAGAAGTTACAGCAAGGAAACGGTCACATTCAGTCCACCCCGTCCACGCCTCCCGTGCCTATCTACTCTAATCTCATTTGCCCGCATTAAGCCTGCATCCCTCTCCGCCTTTCCTATCCCAGGACCTGTCCAAACGCCTTTTAAACGTTGTAATTGTATCTCCCTCCACTGCCTCCTCTGGCAGCTCGTTCCAGATATTCACCACCCTGTGTGTGATGACGTACCCCTCAGATTTCCTTTAGATGTCTCACCCATACCTTAAACCTGTGCCCTCTAGTTCTAGACTCTCCTGCCCCGGGAAAAAAAACTCTGTTTATTAAACCTACCTTTGCCCCTCATAATTTTTATAAAACTTTGTGAAGTTTCTCCTCAGTTTCCTGGGTTCCAGTCGGAATAAACCAGGCCTATGTAATCCCTCTTTATAACTACATCGCTGCATTCCAGGCAATATCGCTTTGAATGACTTCTGCACTCTCTCCATTGCTACCACATACTTCCTGCAGTACGGCGACGAGAAGTGTACATTCTGCACTGTAGATGTACCATGCTTCCTCCCGATCGACTATATTCTCTTGAACTCAACAGCTTTTCTCTTCCATGACAACCCCGTGACAAATTTTTGTGTCAACTGCAAATGACCCTAGCATGGCCAATTTATTGACGTGTACGACTAAAAGCAAAGGATCTAGTATTGCGCCTCATCAGATTTTACCAGTAACAGCTTTCCAGTAACAAAAACGCCAACCAATTGTTCCTCTCGATTTCCTTCTACTAAGCCACTATTGCATCATTTGGGCAATCTCCCGTTAACCAGATTGACCTTGTGAAAAGCCTTCCTGAAGTGCAGGTCAAATACTTAAAGTACACTTCCCTCATTCACCTGTCCTTACTGTTTCTTTGAAAAATTCAATCTTTAGTTGGACTTCCCCTTAAGAAATCCATACTTGATTCATCTGTCCCTTTCGAGAGATTCATTCTCTCTCTCAGAATAGATACCAATAGTCTTCCTATAACTGAGTTATGTTAAACTATCTGGCGTATAATGGCTTTGTTTTAAGACTTGGTAGCAGAGGGAAAGAGTTAGATATCATGGTGCACAAAGTTCTGAACTGCATGGGAAGGATGACGGAAGAGGTGCTATCAAAGGTATAAAAAGAACCAGCGTCTAAATAAAAAAAAACAAAACTCAAACGTTTACTACTTAAGATTACTGTCTGAGCCATGTGCACAATGACATAGGGCTGGGATCAGAGTTCTGGCAAATTGAAAACGGTTTTAAGCTAAGTAGTGTGAGACAGGTCATTGAGGGTGGAGGTTGAGGGGAAATTTAGGAAAAAATACCGTCAATAGTGCCAACGAACAACAAGGGTGATAATAACGAAAGTTTGACAGAAAGGTGCCCCTGGAAACGGCCAGAATAAGGGGATAGCCATTCTAGAGGCATGGTTGCAAAGTAGCCAAGGATTTAAACTAGACAAAAAGTTGTGGAGGCCCTTGCAGAGGGGTTTGCTTCATCTCTGGCCACAGGTGAGGTTCCAGAGGAGTGGAGGGTGGCTAATGTTGTACCATTGTTTAACAAGGGTAACAAAAACAAGCCAGAAAACTACAGGCCGGTGAGTCTGACATCGGTGGTGGGTAAGTTGCTGGAGGGGATTCTGAGGGACAGGAGCTACCAACATTTGGACAGACCGGGTCTGTTTAGGGACAGTCAGCACGGCTTTGTGTGTGGGAAGTGGTGTCTGACAGATCTCGGCGTTCTTCGAGGAGGTAACTCAGAAGGCAGATGAGGGGAGGGCATTGGATGTTGTCGATATCGACTTTAGCAAGGCCAGGACAAGGGTTCTCATGCCAGGCTAGTCTGAAAGGTTATATTGCATGGGATCCCAGGAGAGATAGTGGATTGGATTCATAATTGGCTCAGTGGTGGGAAGCAGAGGGTGATGATGGAAGGTTCTTTTTCAGCCTGGAGGCCTGTGTCTAGCGGGGTGCGACAGGGGTCGGTGCTGGGACCTTTGTTGTTTGCAATTTATGTAAATGATTTGGATGTCAATGTACAAGGCATAGTTAGTAAATTTGCAGATGATACTAAAATAGGTGGTGTTCTAGAGTGTGTAGAAGGTTATGAAAAATTACAGGGGATCTTGGTCATCTAGGTAAGTGTGCTGACGATTGGGAAATGGATTTCAATCCAGATAAATGTGAGGTATTGCATTTTCGGAGATGAAACCAGGGTAGGACTTGTAGGGCCCTGGAGTGTGTTATGGACCTAGAAGTGCAAATGAATAGTTCACTGAAAGCGGCATCACAGGTAGATAGGGTGGTGAAGAAGACGTTTGGCACTCTTGCCTTCATTGGTTGGGATATTGACGATAGGGAAGTTTGGGTTGCAGTTATGTTGGTTGGGAAGTTATGTTGCAGTAATATCAGATGTTGGTGAGGCCGTACTCGGAGTATTATGTACAGTTTTTGTCACTCTGTTATAGGAAATATGTTATTCAACTAGAAAGAGTTCAAAAAAGATTTACCAGGATGTTGCCTGTACTTGGGGGCCTGAGTTACAAAGAGAGGTTGTCTGCACTAGGATTTTCTTACCTGGAACGTAGGAGATTGAGGGGTGACCTGATAGAGGTATATGAGATCATGAGGGGCATAGACAGGGTGAAAGCACATCGTCTTTTTCCCAGGGAGGGGATGCTAAAACAAGAGGGCTCAGGTTTAAAATCAGAGGCGAGAGATTTAAAAGGGACATCAGGGGCATCTTCTTCAGGGAAAGGGTGACGCAGACTTGGAATGAGGTGCCAGAAATAGTGGTTGAGGCGGGCACATTAGCAAAATTTAAAAGCCGTCCAGATAGGTACATGGATAGGAGCGGTTTAGAGGGCTATGGGCCAAACGCGGGCAGATGGGACTAGCTCAATGGGCAACACAGTCGGCATGGACGAGTTGGGCTGAGGGGCCTTTTTCAATGCTGTATGACTCTATGACTTTAAATATGGAGACACAAGAGACTTCAGATGCTGGAATCCGAAACAACAAGCAATCAGGTCTTCCACAGATGCTGTTCGACCCGCTGAGTTCCTCTAGCAGATTGTTTGTTGCTTCAAAATAAATATTCTGCTGTGCCGTACATTTCGGAAAATATGCAGAAAGGAAAATTGATGAAGCTCTATCCATGAAGCATGAGATCAGTAGAATGGTGGGAGATGGCGTTGCTTCAGAATTTCTAGTTGAACTTTGTGCACCATGATATCTAGCTCTTTCCCTCCGCTGCTCTATTCTTTCCCAAGGAAACGTCCTGAATTCTCAGAATGGATGAGCAACACAGGGTTACAGGCTCATATTCACAGATGCAAAGAACATCATTTATCCACTGGTTATGCAGTCCCTTATCACTACACTACATTCCATTTTACTTCCCATCTTGAGTATCCCCTTCTATCAGAGTATTGTGGTCACCCTCCCCTCAGACTCTGCTCTTGGCCACACGGGCTACAAGAAGCTCCTGCTTGTTGGACTAACTGAAGTTCCTTTCACATCGCTGACCACTGACTAGGTCAATGGTCTCATAATGGACTACTTCCTCGAACAACATATCCAGGCAATTTTCGCCATCCTTAGGGCATTGTAATGTCAGAGTTGAAGTCCCTACAGCTGCACACACCCTCGTTGCCGACCTCTTTGCTGTTGATTACAATAGTCTCCACTAGCTCCCAAATGCCACAGCCGCTATGCCTCCATTGACCTGTGATGTCGATCATAATTTAATTTATTGACCTTGTAGCTGCGATTTCAATTGGCTATTAATGATTCTTAATTATACTGGACAAGTCACTTGGCAATTTCCTGCTCTTAATGCAAGTAAGTAATCACCATAAACAAACAATTTTATTGAGAAACATCATTATTCACCTTCCTCTTGAACCATTGACTGTAGCACGTTTGGCACCACTGAATAGCTGGCTGAGCCAAATGAGCAGATAGCATAGAATCACGCCCTTTGGTGTTGTTCTAGATCCATACACTGGATAAGGTTGTGGCTTGAAGAGTAATTTCCTCCCTGGAAGTAATTTCTAAACAAGATGGTTTTCTTTGCACTAACATGGCCACTTCTCGTCATGTATAATAACAAATTTCAGATCGCAAACTATTCAAGCTGTCATTATTAACCAACATTTGCAACATAACGTTCCAACCCCTGTATTCAATGCCCTGACTGATGAAGGCCAGTGTGAAGGCTTCGGGCATGCTCTCCTTCATCAGTCAGGGCATTGCGTATAGGAGTTGGGACGTTATGTTGCAGTTGTATAAGGCATTAGTGAGACCGCACTTGGAGTATTGTGAACAGTTTTGGTCGCCCTGTGATAGGAAAGACATCATTAAACTAGAAAGAGTGCAGAGAAGATTTACAAGGATGCTGTCAGGACTTGAACGTCTGAGTTATAGGGAGAGGTTGGGCTGGTAGGACTTTATTCCTTGGAATATAGGAGATTGAGGGGTGACCTTATAGAAGTCTACATAGATAGTGTGAACGCACATAGTCTTTTTCCCAGCGAAGGGGAACTAAAAGGATATAGGTTTAAGGTGAGGTGAAAGATTTAAAAGGGATCCGAGGGCCAACTTCTTCACGCAGAGAGTCATGCATATATGGAATGAGCTGCCAGAGAGTGGACGAGGCAGGTGAAAACAACAGCATTTAAAATACATTTGGATGTGTAGGAGTTTCGAGGGACATGGGCCAAATGAAAGCATGGTCGACATCATGGTCGGCATGGACGAGTTGGGCCGAAGGGCGTGTTTCCATGCTCTATGATTCTATGACTCTCGAGCAGCCACGGTGAAAAGTGACCTTATATTATCAGCATCTCTAGTCCAGCAATTTAACCACCACTCCTCAAAACGGCCAATATTGTTTTTGTAAATTAATTTTAAAACATTCAAATTATATTATCCGTCATCTTCTGAAATCAAAAGAACATGGGGTAAGTTTGTGCAATCTGTCCTTTTCGACTCTGCTGCGTTCTCTTCATTCTATGCTACATCCGCTTCAAGTTGTGCTCAAGTGTGTTGCCCAGAACTCAGCGCAGATGCTCAAGGTGAAACAGAGCCTGTGCAACCGTTCTCTCACTGCTATCACCTCACAACGTGAGATCTTAAGAGCAAAATATGGAAGCAAAGTCAGTCCTACCTAATCCTTCAAACTTCTCTTGAAATTCTGAAAATAATAGTGAACAATTTAGTCATCAAATTAGGACAAAATAAAACCATTTCCTTGTATCTATTACACACAGACCCAAGCATCAATGTAGCTTATTGTATATAACACGAACCTTCAAGCTGTGTCCATAGAAAGGCCAGGTTAATGAAGGTTTGGAGGAAATACGCTGTGTGCTGGAGGTGAGGGGAGGGGAGTATGCTTATGCTTATTCCTGTCCAGTTTCTAATGCCTGTTTCTGGTCTCGAAAGCATAGTTTACTGCTCCATGTGTATGCCTTTGGTTTCTTTCGATCTGTTATCACTGTGAGAGGAACTGCTTCCTTGACTTTAGGAGGACTTGACGAAAGGTCCGTGTGCATTATTGAGTTAAGTTGTAGACCAATAAACAACTCAAAACCAAAAGCAAGCACTGTACATGCTAGAAATCTGAAATTAAACACAGAAAATGCTGGAAATAATCGGCGGCTCAGGCGGCATCTGTGGAGAGAGAAACAGAGTTAATGTTTGAGGATGATGATGTTCTGATGAAAAGCGGAGAGGGTTTCAGATTTACTGCTGTTTGCATGAAGTTTCCCGATGATTGATCAGGCCACTTAATGGTTTAAGTTATTTGTTTAAGATGAAAGAAAATAGTTTGTCCCAACGTACCCCGTCAACACTTATAAAAATTTTAACACACCAGTCTTTCATATTCAAGGGAGTGCAAGGAGAGTCTATCAAAGTAACTTCATAACCTCGCCTTTCTACATGGTTGGTGAATTGCAGAGACATACGTGAACAAAAGCTAGTGACAGGGATAAAATGTCTGAAGGGATTCATGGCGCCAGAAACTCTCATATTTAGGAAGTATCTGGATGATCCTTTGAAATGTTATGGCATAAAAGGACACAGGACACGTGCTGGAAAGAGGGATTTCTATAACCAAGTGTTCGATGGCCAGCATAGACCCAGTGGGCCGAACGGCCTGTTTCTATGCTCTATGGCTCTGTGACTCAATGAACTGTTTGTAGTGGTAAAGCAGCTGGTAATCTGTTTGATTGAAAGTTCAAAGTTAAGGTAAAACTTAAGCCAGTAGATTGTTTTGAACTCTCTGAAAGGGCGGTAGGAAAAAAATGCAGACTACTGGGAAATTGGATAAATAATTCAAGGTAATCTAACTATACTATAGTTCAGGGTTGGTCAACTTGGATTGTACTGACCAAGACATGGTACTGGCTCGGTGGTATGAATATCTGACCTCCGTGTTCTTTTATAGCAGGACCTTCCCAACATGTTTCAGAATAAATGAAGGACATTTGTTCTTTATTTGTTGTCTTGATTGTGGTCCATGAAATTTATGTTCCACAAGATCTCATAAACGTCAAGGAACGATCAGGTTTCAGTGATGTTGGCTGTGAGATAAACAAGGTCTGACGTAATCATCTTCCAATTGTGTCCATAATAGGTCCATCTGGGAGCAGACATAAACTCTTTAATAAATGCACAGGTCCTTCGTGAGTGCAATTCCCTTACAAAACTGCTCTGAACTTTGGATTATGAGCACAACATTAACCCGTGGAATTTTAAGTTTAGAACATACTAAGTCTTACCTGATAGTCTGACATTGCACTCAACTGAGGAGACATAAGCAAGGCAGAACAGTTAACAAAGCAGTTCTGAGCCATCTCGAGAATGCAAGTTGCATTGAATACCAATAATCGACTGTGCAGCATAGAAACAGATCTAAATGACCCACTGGTCCATAAGAGTTAAAACCCAAATCTCCTCTCACCCTGGAAGCGCTTCTCTCTATTCACACCACGCACAACATTTAACCAACATTTAGTGCAACAACGTTTGGCGCTTTTGTAATTCCAAGGGACTACAGCGTCCGAGTTATCCCTTCATAAGCAAGCATCTCCTGATTTCCATATTGGGGTTCCGAAAAGAATCAAAACAGAAAATGTCGGAAACACTCAGCAGGTCAGGCAGTATCTGTGGAAAGCGACGCAGAGTTAATGTTTCATGTACAGGACCCTTGGTCTGTTTCTCTTTCGCTGTTTATTGTTGTTTCAGATGTGCCGAACCTGTAGGGTTTTTTTCGGACTTTGGGAATCTCAGCTGGACTGGCCTCCGCCACGGGACCCCTTCTGCGGATGTCTTGAACTTACAGCCACTTAAACAGCTAAATCTCAAGGGTTATCTTCGGACCCAGCAGTGTCAGCTCATGCGATCTGGGCAGGAAGGATTTTCTTTAATAATCCAATGCCTGACTGAGGCTGTACCAAAGAAGATGACACCAGCCATAACCGTGGGTCAAGAGTCAAGAATAAGCCATCTCTAACGATCCTCTGTGGCCCCAGGACTACAGAAGCAGAAGAATTCTGACGGGCATTTCAGTCTCTTGAAGCTTTTCCACTTTAAAGACCACATGGTCTTAAGAAACAGAATTAGGAAGAGACCATAAATCCCGAAACATGCCCCGCCGTTCAATATATTAGTTCAACATAGTCACAGAGAGTGCAGCACGGAAACAGGGCCTTCGGCGCATCGAGTCCGCACTGACCATCAACCACCCATTTACACTAATCCTACATCAATCCCATTTTCTCTCCACATTCTTGTCTATTTCCCCCAGATTCTACCTCTCACCGCCACACTTGGGGCAATTTACAGTGGCTAAGTAAAGTATCTACCTGCACGTCCTGGAGATCCTAATCCTTTAAACCCAGTTACTGCATAATCCCTATATCCACCCATGTGCTCAATATCCAAAGCATATGTCTCATACTTGGATATGTTACATAACTGACATCCCCTAAATAAAAACTTCTTCATATAGCAGTATTATATAGATCATGGTTATCCTTGTTTAATCTCCTCTTGTTCCAGAAGGATCTACCCTGTAATTCTCTCTGGTGTGGACATTCTCAGCGGGGTTCGCTCTCCGTATGAGCCTCTAGAAACCTGACAGGTGGCAAAGCGACGCTCAAACCCATGGAATGTGCCAAAAATGTTCACTGTTTCGGAATGTCCCTCACTTTAAAAACATTTAAAAGGATGAAATAAGCAATTAAATATTTTTAAAACATAAAAAAAGCCTTACATATCGTCATGACACTGCTCAATGTATTCAAATATCAAACAACACGATTTGACGATTGAAACATAGGCCACGCTGTTGAAAGAAGGAATTTTATCTGTCTGCTCATCCACCAGAGGGCGCTGGTAAGAGTCGGATGACAACACAGTTATCTCACATGGCTCTTAAAGTGCCCTCAGAACATACATTACCACGTGACATTCCCTTAAATTTGAACGAAAACGAACATAAAATACAGACTCAAAGTCCAATTTTACACGAAAACTATAAAACTAACATTTCTGCGTTTACAAGTTCAATCGATCTGGCGGTTTTGTGAAGATGCTGCCCCATCTGCTCTGCAACATCAGCAGCAGATGGTACAATCTCATTTTGAGGTTTGTCCTTCCGGTTTCCCCTGGTGTCAGTAATTATCGTACAAAGCTACAAGGGCCCCTCCAAAGAGTAACGCCTTTTCAATCCTTCATCATTTAGAAATGCCTTGCCTTTATACTTTTTCCCACAAGGCGGAGGAACTCCACTTTTTCCACATTATATAACATCTGGAATGTCCTTGCGCAGTCACTTAGCCTGAATATAACCCCGAAAGTCTGGCATTCTGCCTCAGAACGCATACTGCTATTGTAAATTCCCCCAGGGTATTGGTGAGTAGTAAAATCTGTGTGTGTGTGTGTGTGTGTGTGTGTGTGTGTGTGTGTGTGTGTGTGTGTGTGTGTGTGTGTGTGTGTGTGTGTGTGTGTGTGTGTGTGTGTGAAGGGCCATTGATGAAAATTTAGGGAGAATAACATGGGAGAAATGCAAAATGAGTGCTTCATGGTCAGCGTGGACTTGGTGGGCCAAAGGTCCTGTTTCGGTGCATATTTGCATTGACTTCCTTAAATATCTCCATTGCTCTGAGACCTATTTGCCAAAGTATCTGTTTCCACTCCACTCTCTCAAAATCCCTTCCCAGTAGTAGAAACAGCCTTGCCCTAATTTAAAGTTTACTTTATCTTTGGTTGTTTCTGTAACCGACTAACTGAATTGTGATAACTACCTGAAAACATTCTCATTTGAATACTCCTTCCATCTGCTCTCTCAAGGTCAACCAAGAATTACTGCTTCCCATGTTCTTGCTGGGCTTACAACATATTGATCATTTAGAAATTTGACGTGGTCGATGCTGAGAGGAGGAGAAATCCAGGACATGGGTAAGTATGGAACACTTGATCATTGTCTCAGGATACGGGATCGCACATTTTCGACAAAGATGAGGAAAAATTTCTGCCCTCAGATCATCGCGAATCTTTGGAATTAACTTCCACAGAGAGACATGCAGTCTGAATTATTGAATACATTCAAATCCCACATTTTTGGTGTATTTGGCAGGCAAAATTGGAATTGAGACAATGATCAGATGAACTCTGACCTTGTTGACCCGCGGGGCAGAATTGGTGTGCCATGTGGTTTATTCCTACCATTCTCTCTCGTGCTCTTACATCCTTCATACCAGTACCTCATGCCTATTAGCAAAATTAGAGTCTGAGTCTTTTGTATTCAGCATGTTCTCTTCTGTACCTTCCTGTCTCCGTATCACATCCTGCCACCACTGGCCATTGATCTAACTGAAAAATTCAATTTAGCATAAAACGAACAACTCCGGCCTCGACGCAACCCCCCCACCCTCAGATCAAACTATTCAGTAAACTGTGTCTCTCTCTGATGCATCGTAATGTCTACTTCTCTCTCACCAGCTCAGTATCATTGAACCTTAGTTCCTTTATATGCATCTACTCACTTCCATTGTGATAGCTCAGTGTCTTATTGGTCTTCACCGAACATCTCAATGTGTACGGCGAGGGCTCAACAGCTGCTCTTGTCGTCACAAGCAATTCTAACCTGATACCTCCAATCAGATGGGAGTAATTTAATTTGGTTTAGCGTCGTAAATTATCATGCATATATTATTTATTTAATAAAATAAATCATGTTTTCTGAGGGCTTTGTTGAAACTACAACCCTCCTAAAGTGCACGCAAGGGAATAAAACTCACCTAACAATTACCTTTTCAACTCGAGATGATATCACTTCGCAATTGACTTTTCCAGGTCAGCTATCTTTTGGGCACTTCACTTAAACTTCTGCTGAATTATTGCCGTGGAGTACTAGGTTCGCAAGTCTTTTATTCATTTCCCTCAAGTGACTGAACGACCACGAATGGTTCAATGTTAGTATTTTGGAAAGGGAGTCCTGGATACTTTCTAAAATAAAGTGTTTCCCAAATTACTTGTAAAATTATACTCCGTTATTCCAAACGTCACGACCAGAAAATCAAGCGTGATTCTATTTAACCCATCGGCTTTGAACATGTTAAGTGGATCACCTTCTCCGAGGAGAAGCCAGTGGATGGCATTATTTAGCCACTTATTCTGAACAGTTCATGGTCAGTTTTGACCGGCAGATTATAAGGAAAGTTTTCACCAATTTATCATGACGAAATTCGAAAATACCAACTTTCTCTTCCAGACTTCTCTACTAACTTGTGATGGTTACTCTGTCTCTGATTTAATGTCTTCTCCTCTTTCTTTCACCAACCCTTCCCACTGCTAAAATCCAGAACCTCCCCACCTCTCTCCCACTCCGTAGACGCTTACACAAGAATTTACAGTATCTTGGGGGCGAGTGACATAATGGAGGAAAGGGCAAACATGACCATTACGCCATAAACCTCTGGAAAAGAAAAACATTAAATATTTACTGTATTTCTGTTGGAGGAGGACGAGCTCTGAAAGAAAAGATAATTAATTCAAGTTTGTGAATTTCAAACACATTTGAAAAAGTAAGTAATTTTGATAAAATCACTACAGGTGGATTAACAAATTACTATTATTTTATGCAGAAGAATTTTCTTTACTTGTTTTTGTTTTACCTTTCCGGGTGTTGATAGAGTGGCAAAATCGATTTTACAAGAACGCTTAAGAGCACAAGAAAATAACAGGCCCCTCAATCCGGCTCCTCCACCTTTCAATGTGATTGTGATAGATATACACCCCGACCTCAACTCCACCTCTGTGCAAGATCTGTATAGCCCTCAATTCCCCAATGCTTCAAACATTTATCTACTTCCTCTTTAAATACCCCAATTATCCGGCCGCCACAACACCTTGGGGCAGAGCATTCCAGAATTTACCACCTTCTGCGAGAAAAAAATCCTATGTATCTTAGTTTGAAATGACCACCCTCTCACTTTGTAACTATGTCCTCACGTTGAAGATTCTCCTACTGGTGGAAATATCTCAACAATGACCCTGTTGTTCACCCTTATGATGTTACATGTTTCAATAAGGTCAACTCTCATTTTTCTAAACCCCAAAGAAGATAGGGATAACATTTTGAACTGTACGTTATAGGGCGAACTATTCTTTCCAGGAATTAGCCAAGTAAATCTCTTCTGCACCGCCTTCAATGCTTGTAGATCCTCAGTTAAATGAAGGACAAAACTGCAAGCTATTTCAATGATAGAGGTGTCACACATAATAATGCCAGGAGATGAAGGCCAGAGTTGACATTGGAATGACTGATATAATTAAGATAACAGATTTTGCCTGACCCAGGGGCTTCCAGCATTTCTGTTTTTCTTTCCGATCTCCAGCATCTGCAGGTACTTTTGATTTTCAGTTATTGCCCGTCCATTATTGGTCTTCACAAGGTTGGCGGTGCTTTGCATTCTTGAACTGCTGCAGTCCTCTTTTTGAAGTAATCACTCAATGCCTTTGTGGTAGGTTTCCAGGATTTAGACACAATGACAATGAAGGAACTGTGATTGATATCCAGGTCAGGCTGCGTAACTTTGTGCAGTTAGTGGTCTCCCCAGTTACCTAAAATTCTGCTTTCCCTCTTGGTGATAGAGGTTGCAAATTTTAGTGGTGCTGAGTAGCCAAGATGGCGACTTTCCTTGTGTAAGACAGCAGCGAGAGCAATCTTTTCTTGTCATCTTTTTTCCCCTCTGCGCTGTATAGCACAGCCACATTTCTTTTTGACTGTTTTGATTTTTTTCTGCTTCCAGATGTTCCCACTAATAGCCAGGTAACTAAAGGCTAGCCTGTCTTATGGAAGTGGTAGGGAAATGATTGGAGAAAATCCTAAGGGATAGGATTTATGTACATTGGAAAGGCAGAGGCTACCAAGAATAGTTAGCGTGGGTTTGTGTGGGGAAATCCTGCCTGGCTAATTTGATCGAGTTTCTTTTGAGGCGGTAACTCAGAAGACTGATAAAGGCACGGTGGCTGATGTTGTCTATGTCGACTTCAGTAAGGCATTCGACAAGGTCCCGCGAGGTAGGCTGATCCTGAAGTTTAATGTACATGGAATCCAAGACAAGTTGGCTAATTTGATCCAAATTTGGCTTGATACTGGAAGGTAGAGGGTAACAGAAGAATGATGCTTTTCAGATTGAAAATCTGCGACCAGTGCCGTACTGCAGGGGTTGGTGCTGGGTCCCTTGTTGTTTATAACGTACATTCATGACTTGGATGTGAATATAGGCGGTTTGATGAGTAAGTTGGTGGTATTTTGGATAGTGAGGAAGGTTATTTAAGTCTACAGAAGGATATAGATCAGATGGAAAGTTGAGCAGAGAGCTGCCAAATGGGTTTTAATCCCGAAAATTGCGAGGTGATGACTTTTGGGAAGTCACATAGAGGTAGGACGTATACAGCAAATAGTAAGGCACTTAGGAAAACGAATAAACTGCTGGAAGAACTCAGACGGTTAAGCAGCATCTATGCCGGGAAAGGCATGTTCGACGTTTCAGGTAGAGAGCGTACATCAGGAGGGGTGAGACAGAGACTGGCAGGTGATGAATGGAAACCAGATGGGGGAGACCGAATTATGGGAAGATCGAGCCAGATGGGGGAGGAGGAAGGGAGAGTGTTGAGTGTTTTGCAGAACACGGTTGCAGCCGTTTCAGCTTTGTGATTGATACTTCACTGTTGGGCGATCATCGAGGATGGTGATGCTCTTGAAGCCTCCTCACATTAGCTGATTAACTATCCACAGCTCAGCATGACAACAAGCAGGCGCACTATGTAGAACCGTCACTAAGATTCATGTTATGGTAAAACTCGTTTAATCTGGTACGATCGAGATTTTGGTGATACCGGACTGGCAGATTTTACAGACCATCAGATGTTATTCTATTAATATACAGACGCATTTTAAATTCAGTTTTTGAAATATGTTAGCAATAAAATATAAATAGTAATTGGATATAGGATTCACACTCGAATACCGTTCTGATAACGACGCCCATATTCCATGGGGAAAGTAGATATTTCAAACAAATTAATTTTATGCTGTTACTTTCTTTACCTTCCTAACTCTAAGAAGATATACGCGGGGTAGAGGCAATGTAGAACACATGTATTCAAAGTGCACATGTCCAATAGGCTTGGATTCAAAATACGATTCCTCCTACATTCACACCCAATTCGCTGAGGAAAATACTGTGCATAAATTGAACCTTTCACTCAAGGTGGGTTGGACGAACAGCAGGAGTTACCTGCATTCTCTTCTGTTCCTTCAGCTGAAAAGAAAAGCAAGAAAAAATAAATCGAACAATCGATTTATCGATGTGATCATATGTTTAACAAGAAATTCTGAAGCTCAACATGCCGTTAAAGTAAGATCATGGACCTAGTGCAAAAATATAAGTGTGCAGTTAAGTGTTTGAGTTATTTTAATCATTTTAAATACCTGTTAGTAGATACATTATTTTAATTAAGAAACGTTGCACAAATTTTAGTAGTTATTACGTTTTTCTTATTTAGTTGTATTTGAATACACTTATGAGATATACAAGAATACAAAAACGCTTCGACTGCAGAGTGCTTTCTATTGATAAAATCCCTGAGGTCTCTTCACAACTCAGATGATCAATCTGAATCATTTCTAAGGGACATTATTGTGAAACATATTATTTTTGCTGCACTACAGGTGATACTTTTAGTTCTCAGGATGAAGTAAGTCCAGAAGTTTTTTTCTTCAGCACAAGTTGTTACAAGACAACAAAAGCTCAGTTAAAATACCGTGAAAGCACATTAAAAAACCCTGTCAGTCCTGTAACTCAATATCAGTTTGTATTTTTGATCCCGTTATAAACTCAAAATGGACATATTAATTACCCACTGTTGTACAAATTAACAACTCAAATGGAAAGCATACTTATTAGGTTGGCATTATTTGATTACTTTCTGAAACATCTTCATTTTTTTAAATCCTTCCACACAAGACGATCCTTTCATCTCAGGAATCAATCCACTCAATCTTCTTGACGTCCCCCCTAAGGGAAATCTATTCTTCCTTAAGTAAGAAGAACAAAACTGTACATTCTGTGTGGCCTTTCTAAAGGCCTGTGTAATTGCAGAAGACGTTATTATTCGCATTTCAATCAAAGTAAACTTGGTCACTTGTGTCTCTGTTTAATATTTACTGAATAATGTCTGATTATATATCGGATAAACTGTTAGTGCCCCTCTTCCTTGCTAACTATGAAACTTCAAATGAAAATGTACTTTATCCTTCACCCCCAGCTTCCAGCACCGTTATTCAATGTTACTTTTTATGTGTTTGTTTTGGATAAATTTCTTTTACTGCAAAGAAGCAACAGTCCTCTTTAAGATTTCCCAAAATCATGCTACTGAAAAAAGTCTCACTTCAAAAATTTCCTGTCTATCTGATACGTTGTACACCTTATCTCCCCACAAATATTGGATCTATACACTTAGGAGTAAACTGGGCAGGCCAGGCTTATGTAGGGTAGAGTGTCGAAGAGTTAAAGGAGATTTGATTGAAAGACATAACATAATGCGTGGGCATGATAAGAGGGATTTGCTCTTTGGAAAATCTTGAACTAGGAGTTACTATTTAAAAATAAGGGTTGGCCCATTTAATGCAGATTAGATGTTTTTTTTAAATCCGTGAGTCTTTGCAATACTCATTCTCAAAGAGCGGTGGGAAGCAGAATCTTTGAACATTTTTAAAAGCTGCAGTAGATCGAAATTTGAAAATCTCTGGTCGGTGGTAACTTGACGTTGAGGTTACAGTCAGATTAGCCATGATGTTATTGAATGATAGGCCAGGTATGAGGGGATGAGTGGCTTATTCCTGCTCCTAATTCATATCTTTTCGTGTTCCTAAATTTATAAAAGCAAGACGTGAATGCTGGAAATCAACTATAAGGGTATAAAACATTAGAATCGCTCTTAACTTCAGGTTTTCCAAAGAAAAACTGGATTAATGTTTTATTTATCAACCTGAAACACCGACTTGGTTTTGCCTTCACACATACCGTCTGAATTGCTGAGTTTGTCCTGCTTTTACCATAACTTTCTTGATTTAGCACGTCGAGGTTATGTAGGGGTTGCAAGGATTTAGATACTGTATTTTTAATTCAGAATTGCTTCACACAGTAAAGGAAGGAATCAACATTCCACCAGTGGATTACGAAGATCACCGATCTACTGATCTACTTGTACCTAGTAGGAATAATAGAGTAATAGAGACATACAACACGGAAACGGGCGCTTTGGCCCACTGAATCCCTGCCAACCGTCAACCACTCATTCATACTAATCCTACATTAATCTCACTTATTATCCTTCCCACATTCCTATTAACTTCCCTCAGATTCTACCACTCACCTACACCCCAGGAGCAATTTACATTGGCCAATTAGCCGACCAATTGGAGTATCCTTGGGATGTGGGAGGAAAGTGGAGCATCTGGAGGAAACTCACACAGTCACATCGAGTATGTGCAAACTCCACATCGACAGCACCCGAGGTCAGGATTGAACCCGGGGTTCTGGTACTGTGAGGCAGCGGCTCTAAAAGCTGCGCCATTGCGCTCGCCCTTTGGGTAAACCAGAAAGGATCATCCAATGTGTCAGTTATAGCTTGAAATAACCTGCCTTTTGGAGGCTGCTCCCTGTAGGATAAATTTGTGTCTATTTGTTTGGTTTTAAAGGGAGACTACAGGATATCTGAAATAAAAACTGAAAGTGTTGTAAATACCCAGCAGTTCAGGTAGCAGGGGAGATCTCCTGATGTAACAGCATACTGGCTTAATTACTAGATTACAACCCAAAGACCTGGAATATGGCTTGGGAGACATGACTTTGCATTCCACCATAGCAGCTGAAGACTATACGTAGAAGTAATTAAGTAAACCTGGACAAAAAAACAATGCTAGTAATGGTGGCTGCAAACTCATCATTTATTATAAAACCGATCTGGGTTAGGGATAGAAATCTCCAACCCTTTCCCTGTCTGCACTATATTTGCCTCCAGACCTGCGTTTATTGCATCCACAGTTCCGGGGCAATTAGGAGTGACGAACAATGTTGTCCTTGTCAACAATATCCAATAGCAAATGAAAGAACAAATAAAACAAAATTATCAGCACTGGTTCAACTGACGATGGCAGAGATATATAAATCATTTTATCTCTTTACATATTCTTTCTTCCCTTTGTTATCTCAATCTCACCTGCACTTTTTTGACCTTTCTTCAGTTTATCAATCTCTGGAAGAAAAATACCTCCTTTAAACCTAATCTGTTTCAGTCAACCTTCAAGTTTTTGAGCTTGTTCAAAGATTAACACTTTACACCGTTTTATGTCGCACAGCACATTCATATGGCATAATTATTCTTGGCAGATCTGGATCAAAGAAATTGGAGTGAGACGTGCAGCAACTACGATTCACCACCTCCCCAAATCGTCAAATGCTGACTTTTTCCACCCAACCACTGCTCCAGTTTTGGTGCATTTTTTGAGAATGGGATATTTGCAGTCTAACGTGCATAACTTAACGTATGAAACTAAGTTAGTACCTTGGCTTAGGTAGATGGGAAACAAATGCACCTTTATTCAGAGTGAGACATGGCCAGATTTGAAGAACATGTGAATGTCTTGTACTTGCATCACCAAAGACTACCTCCGGAGAGCAGTTTGTGAGGAAATGTTTGAAGTTGACCTCCTCAAGCCTGACAAACAGATAATCTAAACAGACAATTCCAGCCTTGAATCCCGTTTACACGGAAATTTATGTTCTTAACGTTGCCCAGAGAGGAAACTGGCTAAATTTCAACCTGATCTTTGAAGCATGAAATTCTCATTGTGGAACAAACATTAGATTATACAAATAACTGAATGCTTGCTTCCATTAATTACATTGTTATCTATTGTAGTGAATAGAGTTAAGTTCATTGGACCCATGTGGCCAGTTACTGAATGGACCTATGCTGTTCACAATACCTCAAAACTGCATTGACTTTTAACTCACATTAACCGTCGACTCTACCAAAATGCGTTCACAGCAACATCACTTTTGCTTTCGGGGCAATTAATGCATAATGCTTTTCTACCCAAAACATAATGGAGGAATTAAAATAACACAAAGGATAGTATGAAAATTTACCCATGTCTTTTTCTCTGATTTCCTTCTCTGAAAGACATTTTAAAAGGCGTTTTGTTGTTTAATATTAAATCAACCAACTGGCAGCTAATTAACATAAAACTGAGGACCTTGAGCCATCACCACTATTTAACACGAAAATGACAGATCATTCACTTCAGTTTCTGCCTTTTCTCCATACCACTTTATTCCCTTCAGTCTACAAAACTTTACCTCCTTCATGAATATATTTAATGACTTTGCTGTTACTGACTTCGATGGTAGAGAATTCCACTGGGTGAAGAAATTTCTCCTGAATTTATTTGTAAATCAGAGATATAGAGGCTACCACCCCTGTTCTGGAATCGCCAGACATTGGGAACATCTTCCCTGTATCTAGTCAGTATAGTCATATTGGTCTTTTATAGGTTTCTGCAAAATTCCCTCATCTTGTGTACTCCTGTAAATATTGGCCCAATTGAACCGATCTCTCCTCATACGTCAGTCCTGCCATCCCAGGAATCAGGACCAAAAGTCTCTTGTGTCTCCATGCAATGGATCAGTCTAGTAATCTACCTTGCCCTCCCTCCATGGCAAGAACCTCCTTCTTCAGATAAGGAGTGCAAAACAGCACGCAAAACTGTAGCTGTGTTACCACAGGGCCCTATACAGTTGTAGCAAGCCATCCCCGTCCCAGTTTTCAAATATTTTGGCAAACCATTGGCTGCACCTGAATGTTTGTTTTCGGCGACTAAATCAAAAAATGCTGGAAACTGTCAGCAGGCCAGGCAGCAGCCGTAGAAGGGAAATTGAGTTTTTCTTTGACCTGAAATATTCACTTAGTATCTCCTTCCATAGATGCTGTCCAAGCTGCTGTGTGTTTCCAACATTTTCTGTTTACGTTTCATGTGTTTTTTTAAAAAATTTTCTTTCAGAGCCTGGTGTACTAAGACACCCAGGTCTCGTTGCATCTTGCTTTTTTCCAATCTATCGTTCTTCGGAAAACACTCTGTTTTTGCTATTTTTAGATCAAAAGTGGATAGCCTCACATTTATCCTCATTGACAGGAAATGGGACCACATCCGGAAGGTGCTACTTGTATTTTGATGATCTCTTTCCTAATTGGAGGTGTTAGATTGAATTAGTAATCACATTATCGATTCAATATTGGTTTCAATTCCGCCAGCTTTCGCGCTTTGAAATATTCAGTTTAAGACTTCTAACACCTTTATTTAACCTCACGTCACAAACAATGCATGCAAAAGCAACAGTTTGCTTGATAATTTCCCCAATTTTCTAGAATGTTTAAGTCAGGCAACAATTGCAGCAATCTCCTCCAGTAATGGAGTGCTCATTCTTGATGCTCGGTCTCAAATTGCAATATTTGAATATATTTTCAGAGAGATCTGCATGTGTCAAGCTTAGAATTCCGGAGATTCACGTTACTTACTGTACTGTTCCTGTAGCCGACCAAGCTCTGGAAGAACCCAAAGATTTTTCAATGTGAAATCCTTCTTCAGTACCCGTAGGTTCACGCTTACATCCAAATAAAATACAAGGGCTTCATATGGCACTTGACATTTTATCTGTCCAAGTTGTTTCACACAAAGTAATTAGCTGGCACAGACTTAATGGACTGAATAGCCTCCTCGTCTGTCATGAGAAGACGTGAGGAAAGAATGAAATTGAAGTAAATAAAGTCATTTTTGGACAAATACTTGATTAAGGATGCATGTTTCTCGCAGCTTTTTTTTAATGGGAAGAAAGGAATATGAACTTGCTCATGGATGACGAGGGCATTATTGAGGCACTAGATGAGTACTTTGCATCAGATATCAGCAGGGAAGTGGGTGCTTCCAAACGAATAGTGACGGAGGGCAAAATTCAGACAGAGGACACATAAAAAAATCACAGCACATAGGTATTAGAAAAGTTACCTGCAATTAAAGTTGGTAGTTCTCCAGGACAGGGCAGGATACATCCTTGGATTTTCCGGGAAGTATGGGAGGAAATCGTGGGGGCACTGTTGACAATCGTTCAATGTTCTTTGGATACAGGGGTAGTGCCAGAAGGCTGGAGAGTGGCAAATGTTATTCATCTGTTCAAAAATGAAGTACGGATAAACCCAGCGCTTCAAGCTAGTCAGTTAACCTCGGTAGTGAGAAAGGTTTTAGAAAAAAATGATCCAGCACAGGATTAATAGTTACTTGGAGAAAAATTGATTAATTAAGGCAAGTTGTGTTACTGGAGTATTGTCTTTACTCAGTTTGATAGAATTCTTTTCATGAGTTAGTAGTTATATTGACAAAGGCAACGCAGTTGATTAGGAATATATGATGTTCCAGAAGGAGCTGTTACACGATAGGACAATCAGTAAAGTTGAAATACACGGCGTACGAGGAATATTGGCAGCACTGTTGTCAAGTTGGCCAAGTAACAGACAACAGAGGGTCACCGCGAGTGGTTGATTTTCAGACTGGAGAAAGGTGAATTGTGTCACTCCCCAGATACTGGTGTTCGGATCATTGTTTTCTCCAATGACCTTAGGAGCGCAAACCACAATTTCTAGATTTGCAGAGGACACAAAACTTCCAGTGTTGTGAACTGTGAAGAGGATGGTGGTAGATGGCGCCAGAGCCTGGCGACTCGTTGAGGCTGCTCTCTGCAGATCTACTCATTACTTCTATTATCATCGTTCTACTCTTTTAAATCTACATTCAATGACTCTAAGAATTGCAGCACTTTATCTTGAATTTTGTTACTGTTTTCCCTTGTGCTACCTCAATGATTGGATATGGTGAAATGATCTTTATGGACCAACCTACTAATTTACCATTATATTGCCGCAGGATATAAACAGGCTATTGGAATGGGCGGATGGAGCTTAAAGTGGCAAAATGTGAGATGAAGAATGAGGAGAGGCAACATAGGATAAAGAATCTAAAAGGGTACATGAGCAGAGGGACCGGAGGTGTACAAATAACTGAATAATGCTGGGCAGGCTGAGCAAATGGTTGCTAAGGCATAGACAATTCTGTGCTTTATCAACAGAGGCACAGAGTTTAAAAATAGTGAAGTCATGCTGAACCTTTACAAAACACTGGTCTGGCCTCCACTAGAATGTGTTCAATTCTAGTCCCTGCATCACGGGAAAGCCTGAAGGCATTTTAGAGGCTCCTGAAAAGATATACAAAAATGATTCTTCTGAGGCGGTGTTACAAGAGCGGTTTGGAGACACTAGGACTGTTTTCCTTGGAGGTGTGAAGGCTGGGGGGAAATTTTATAGAGTATGTCTGGATGGTGGGACACTGTTCGCTTTGGTGGAGAGTCGAGGACCAATGGTCTCAGGTTTAAAATAAAGGAGAGGACCATTGTCATGAGGTAAAATAGACATTGCTTATGCAGCATGCAGCTGGAATCTGGAGTGGACTGACCGCAGATCTGGTGGTGGCAGGTTCTACTGTGGTTTCCAAAATGCAATTGAATAAATACATGGCAAGAATAATTTACAAGGTTATTGAGAAAGGGCTGATGGGTGGAACTAGAGAATTGCTCTGCTTGAGAGCTGGCCACGATCATTATGGCCCGAATGGTCTCATTCTGTGCCATAGCTGTCCTATGATTCTGCGATAGGGGAGGAGTGATGGAGGAGACTTAGTGGTACTGGCTGGGGACGGGGATTCTAGAGATAAGAGCTCAGGAAGATAAATGCATGGTGGAGCGAATAGCGTGTGTGTGTGTGTGTGTGCGTGCGTGCGTGTGTGTGTGTGTGTGTGTGTGTGTGTGCGTGTGTGTGTGTGCGTGTGTGTGTGTGCGTGTGTGCGTGTGCGTGTGCGTGTGTGCGTGTGCGTGTGTGTGTGTGCGTGTGTGTGTGTGTGTGTGTGTGTGTGTGTGTTGGAGAGAGCGAGAAAGCAACAAAGAAGAAAGAAAAAAAGATGGTGTGTGGGGGCAGTGGAATCAGTGGGCGATTGGGCAAGAGGTACAAAAGGCAACGACTTTGCGACGCAGAAATTCGGAAGAAAGACGTAATAAAGCAAGTTCGATACAGGAGATGGAGTTTTAAAATTAAGACGTAGCCGGACCAAGAACCCAGCGAGATCAGTGCTGAAGTGCAAATGAGCCTTAATTCGAATGATGATACTGGATGCCGAGTTACGCTGGAGCTGAGGTTTGTGGAGCGTGAAATTCGGAGAGCAGCATTGGATTAATTGACACAGGTGGAGGAGTATGATTAATTAAGTACCATCTAATTAATTAGTATATGATCATGCGACTACGACACAAAGATTGAAATGGGCAATCCAATCTCTCTTCCAACAGATACTGACCCATCACACTGATCTGCGGAGAGGTTCAATAGAACTTCATATCAACTGGTTGCATGGATCTTTATCCGTGTACATGGTAACAGTGAAGATAAAATACTAAAAAAAGTACCTCGGAGTATTGAAATGACCCCCTTTCTGTAACTGATGCACAGTGGTATCTTCCTTTACTCGCAACTTCAGACGAAGATTTATTTGAATAATGGTCCGGTAACTGGTGCTTTCGACGATTAGATGCACAAATCTTAATTATGATAGATTTAATGCAAACCTAATCAATTGCTCTTACGAAGTATTTGTTTTACTTTATATAATAAATACAGACTTGAAAGGGTCTTACGGAATTGTTTGGGGAAGAAAGGGCAGGGAGATTTTGTCATATTTCTGTCGCCTGGCTAAAGTAATGTCGAAGTGGAAATGTTCAGAAATGACAGAGTAGACGTCCATTGCAAGCGAATGGCCGGTCGGCTAATCTGTTTTACTCTTCATTAGAAACTCTGCAGTGTAAAGACCAAGTGTGGGTCAGATATGAGCAGCGAGGTTATTTGGTTTAAAACCAAAACACAGAGTGCACACGTGACGTCAGTCTTACCGACCAACTTCGTGCTGGCTTCAACTGGTGAAATACAACACAGAAACAACATCTGTCAGTAAATAGGCAATCAATTCCACAATGCTCATTGTTCAGTTATAGAATCGGACAGCCCCAAGGCAGGCCATTCTGCCGCCCGGCCCTTTTTAGCTTTCCGAAAAACTTCAAAGATTATTAAAACCTAATTTAAAATATTATTGATATTATTCCCAGCGCACCTTCAGCAAACATATTCCTGCTGACAACTCGCTGCACGAAAATCTGATTTCATCCGCTTCCCCTAACCTTGCCAAACCCCTCCCTTCTAGCAACTCCGCCTCATCACTATCAGCACCTCATCTAAAAAGTCCGTTCTTTAGCAGTTATATTTATACCACAGAGTTACAGAGTTCTACAACACGGAAAGAGGCACTTCGGCCCACCACGTCCATGCCGGTTCATTTTGTCAATCTACACTAATCCCATTTGCCCCCATTAGAAGCCTATTATTCTGTGCTTTGCCTTAGTCTAAATGCCTCTTAAACGTAGTAATTGTATCTGAATCCACCAACTCCCTATGGCAGGGCGCTCCAGATATCAACCATATCTGCCGTTTAGTTACCAAACTTCCCACTCAATAAAAATTGTTTCAGTTGAGAAAATACTTTGTAACTTCAAACTTTAATCTCCCTGAAAGGAGATAAATTTACGCGGCAGAAGTTTGTAATCGTGCCATTTAATTCCACGAAGTGCAGCCACGTAAAACAGCACAAACTAGAACCGTATATAGAAAGATAACGTGCACAATGTTCTGTTGACTCTCTGTTACACAAGGATTCCAGTTTCAATTCTACAGAATGCAACATGAAATAGAAACAGTGAGATTTGTTCAACTCGACGTTGAGTTAGACAACGTTTTGCAGAATATAGAACTATTCTGCAATGACCCCAACAGTCGTTCGCGAAAACTCGGTTAGTAAGACTATTGAGGGTGAAGAAATCTCGGAAATATGGAGAAGATGACACAAAGGGGGAATTTCAAGCAGTATTTTGTAGCGAAGAAGTAATTGACTTGGATTTCTTGCATTTTAGTTTACTGTATTTACCGTTCATAATGTGGTTTTTACTTCAATGGGGAAACCAACCGTAAAATGAACGACTGTTTTGCTCTCTGCAGGTCTGGCCGTAGCCTTTCTGTTGTCCGTCAATTTAATTCTCCCATTCTGCCATCTCTGTCTTCGACCTCCTATATCGCTTCAACGAAGCCTCAAGGAACCATACTCAATCTTACAGCTAACAACGTTACAGTTTTCTGCACCCAAAATTGGATTAAACAGTTTCAGCTAACTAATAATTCCTGCCATTGTGCCTAAAATTTCCAGATTTCTGTTACCTCTTTTGGCAACTTCGTACTTTGTTCATCGGCTATTATTTGTACCTCTGTTGGAGTTACCCTTTATCACCCATTAACCTTTATAACTCTCTTTCAGCTGGCTCAGCTACCACTTCTACCTTTCATTTTTTTTTCAACTCAGACCTTCCCTTGGGATCCCCTGCAGCATTCCACCCCACTCGTCCCCATCCCTCCGTTCCTTCCACCTCACTCGCCTCCATCCCACTGGGCCCCCGTCCCTTCTTTTGCTGCATCCTGTCGGGTATCCGTCAGTTTTTTCCGGCCCATTTTGTCCCTGACAATACCTTCACTTTTGGTATTCCAGACCAGCGTTTTTGGTTTTCGCATTGGACCAGAACAGTTTGAGAAAATATATCATTGATCATGTCAATACTTCACTGTATTTTTGTTGCAGGATCTTCAAATCTGGAAGAAATAGGAAAAGTCTTGAGAGCTACTGATATTTGTTAATTAACTTCCAGCTAAAGGCAGCTCTTAATAATCCGTGCCTTTGCTCTTCTTGAGTTACGGTCCCACGCTGAACTCGCAATGTCGGTATAACCCCACTCCCACACCGAGAAAGGCTTCAAAGTAATCATCTGTTTTGAAATTCCTCTTTGGCTGAGACACTTCTGCCTTATAGCAGTATCCAGTCCTGAAACCACTACTTCCCTGAACTCCGTCAACACTGCTCTCTCCAGACGCTGGGAACTGGCACACCTCCGATGAGAGAGCATTTAGGTGAAACTATACCCTCAACCTGACCTGTTGAGCATTTTCTCCACTTTCTGTTCCATTTTCTGACTTCTAGCTGCTCAGCACTTGCAACCTGCAACCTTCCGACTCAAAAGCGAGAGAATGACCTGCGGAATGCATAGACGACGTTACAAACAGCCTTTGGGACCTTGTGCAACGCCCATTCCCAGGCATCTTTTCCTACACAATCCATAAGATCGTCTGAATCTGAAGTAAGCATTTGAACGGCCAAATAGATAAATATTAATGGCTAATGAACCATTTACCTGCATTGTTATCGGAGTCTTACCTGTCTTTTTCTCTGTATCTAATTAAGTAAAACAAAAAAGACTTTTCATAAATGATCCAGTAACTTCATTTCACCGTGTTTGTAGTGGTGGAGCTGGTTAGCGGGACCAGCAATTGACTGGATTGGCTGTGTGGTGGGTTGGTTGTGGAATAGTTGGTGGGACATTTGAAAAAATACTCCGTTGGACTATTGTTAAAGTGAATGAATACTGAGCGAATTGATATCCCAAGAAGACACCAGCAGCAGTTAGCATTGATTTAATTAAAAAAAACTAAATGGTTATTTCTTTATTCAAATTTTAGAATGAATATTATCTACTATATATATAAAGCATTCGTTCGACCACGGCTTCAAGATTACTTTGAGTTTTGTCAACCACATTACAAGGGAGAAGTTATTCTATCAAGCAGATTGCAGAGAAGATTTATGAGGAAGTTGCCGGTATTGTAAAAATCTAACAACGAGGAAAGATTGGATGAGCTGTAATTTTTTTTTGGGAAGACTTTTTTGAGCTGCGTAACATGAAATGCTTAGAGAGAGGAAATGGGGAGGACCTGCTTTCCTTGGCAAATGAGTATAAACCAGTTGGCGCAGATTTTAAGTAATTGAAAGAATAGTTAGCGGGTAGATGAGGATGATTAATTTCACACGGGGAACATAAAACATCGAACAGTACAGCACAAAAGCAGACATTTCGGCCCATGATGTCTGAACCAGCCATGATGCCACATTAAGCTAATCCCATCTACTGGGACATGATGGACATGTTCATGTATTGGTATTGGTATTGGTTTATTATTGTCACTTGTACCGAGGTACAGTGAAAAATTTGTCTTGCAAACCGATCGTACATGTCAATTCGTTACATAGTGCAGTTACTTTGAGTTAGTACAGAGTGAATTGATGTAGAACAGGTAAAAACAATAACAGTACAGAGCAAAGTGTCACAGCTACAGAGAAAGTGCAGTGCAATAAGGTGCAAAGTCACAACAAGGTAGATCGTGAGGACTATTCGCTTAGCGTCTCACCTGTTTCACATTTGTCTTTATTCACTTTATCCAATTCTGAACAAAAAGAGGGGCGTATAATTTAGAGTGTACATCCAGAGTTCAAACGTTTTTGCATCTCCTTTTTAGCAGTCTTATACAATTGGATGACAGGCACTTATGTTTATATTTTGGATTGGCCACCAGCACAGAGGAAAGGACTAATCAAACAGTAGAGGACCTGGATTTCAAGGCGTCTCGTGTGTTTTTAATAAATGGTCATCGTTCTTTGGAACGCACAATAATTTGGCTTTAATATAATTATGGGCTTGCATATGGTAATGTTGCTTCAGGAATCATTCAAGCAAAGGAAATGAAAAATCCAATGCCGTAGAACGCTCCTCCTGGGTCATATTCCAGGCAAGGAAGCTTTGGAGATACAATTTGCTTTAATGGTAAATGAGGTTGGGAGAAAAGTAGTGCTGTTATAGTTTACTTTAGCCTTATTAAACTTATTTATTAGCGTTTTAACACATTTTGACTCTTCTTTGAATGTTAATACTTAAAACATATTGACTGCGATCGTAGGGTTTATACGTGTTCCTGAGTGCAATCCAGCTTTGATAGGTTGTGCGTTCCTTGGTGGCGCAGGCTTGCTTCTTGTCAAACATTGTTGAGGTGTGCTGGGGTGTGGCTTGAGCTGTTCGCCCCGATGAGGTGTGATTGCTGTGCTTGGCTACCCGATGTTGGATTTCAATTGGTCTTTGGCAGTTGGCCCAGGAAAGCGTAGGCCGTTGGGTGTAGTGAGCAATCAATATACAGGTCAGTTCAGTCCAAGGTCTACAGGTGAGTCTGAACCGTATGCCTTTCTTCCTTTTAGGAAGAAAGAGGAACAGCAAGATCCATAGAAGTCTAGTGGGAATTTCCAAATTCAGTCGGCCAGATTTCTGATTCAGAGCCGTCGATTGAGAAAACATGAGGGGTGGGCAGCGGGAAGGTGGGTGGCCGTGATATGTCAAGTCTGAATAGTGGTGACAACAGTCGGAAGTGAATCTTTGTGATTCGGAAGAGCCAGAGACAGACCATGTGAAAAAGAGCAGTGTGCAAGTTGGCAGCAATAGAGGGGAAACCTTCAAGGTCTGTAGGAGAGCAGGATACTGTACCAACGGTCATGATTTGATAGAGAAAAAGCTGAGAGTGGGATGACACAAGACAATTCCTCGCGTCCTATCAAAAAGCCATCACCGACCTGAAAGTCAACTCAGTTGCTCATTGCACAGATGCATCCTGAACTGCTAAAGACTTTCACATCTCTTTGTTCTTATTTCAGACTTTCGGCATTTATAGTTTATTTGATTTTCGAATAAACATTCCATTCCATTGGCTCAAGACATTTCAAGCGGCCATACAACAAAAGAATCAATTTTGAAATGCCAACGCGTCAAAACAAGATCACATATCAGTGTGGAGAAATCCATTCTGTTTGCAAAAGGGAGCCACATTCAGAATCTTTAGAGTATCATTTTGGATTCCCTCCCCATATCGACTTCAGATGCTAGTTGACAGCGAGATCCTCGAAGACCGTAGGTACAGAACAAATTCGGAGCACCGGTAGGCCACATGGCCTCTCAAGCCTGCCTCGCCATTCAATATGATCATGGTTAATCTGCCCCAGACACCATTTTATCTTCCGTGCCAGTTCCCCACACAATCAATTCCCTGATCTTTCAAAAAATTAACAATTTCCTCTTTCAATGCTCCCAATCGTGTGAAATTGTCAAGCGTGATGTAACGGGAAATCATAAATGGGAGGGTAGTCATCCTTAATCTAATTGAATATCTGAAGAGGCCAACTCTTGGCTCTGACATTCTTATGTCTTCTTCTTGTGGTGTAAGCAATCTTCATATCGTAATTCTTGACTAATTCATTTGCATTACTACCAGTGGGAAGGTATTTGAAGCCTCGAACCTATTTTGAACAGACCAATGAAGACTGAAGGATTTTGGATCATTACCTATAATTTTCTTTCTCAGTTGTTCTTCTGTTAAAAGACAAAACGAGTCAGAATAGCAATCGACTGAATTCTACAATGAATGCAAAGTCAATGAAAGAATTATGGGGCGAATGTCCATTTGCTGTCACGGTTTATTTAACCAGTAGTGAAAATTAAGTAACAAAATAAGGATGGATTGCTAAGTAGATAGACTGGCGGATACAGAGGTAGGTAGATAGATAATTAGCAATTAACTTCAGATATAATACGTATTTAGCAATGGATTAGTTTCCCCTCTTTGCCTTTCTCTTGTAGATCTTGTTTCAGAGACGCCAATTCTGACAAATAAAAAAAAAATCCATTTAGTTTATCCTTTCACGATGGCCGCACACCCAAATTATTTCACCATCAATTATGTACTTCGCTTACTATCATTTATTCATGGAATTTCGGCTGTAATTTGCATATGACGCCCATTGGGGTATAATCACCTCATGATAAAGAGCAGGTGTAATCATTGATTATATTCTCAGCAGAAGTTACCCCTGCCTTTCTTCTAAGAACTACCGTTATTTTCTTCCGTGCCCCAGATATTGCTGTTGGGTCCAGCTTCCTTCTATAATGTCCTTCGGGCTTAATTTATAAAATGTAGTCAACTCTGAGGTTGGGCACCAGGCAGTTGAATGTTGCTTATGCATGGGGAGATTTGCCGCTGTGCGAGAAGGGAAGAGGTTTAATAGAATTGTTTCCCAGATAAGGAGGAAGTGGCTTTACCCTGGAAAATGTATCTCAGCAGCCTCGTGCGCGGAGCTTGCTTGGGTCTGCCCACGGGAACAAATGATCTCTCTTGAAGGGCTAACAGGTCCGGTACAGATCCACCAGTTCAGCCGGTTCTTCTCAGCAGATACACCCACAAGCATTTGGGCGTGCGGATCGCGAATGAAAAAAGGAAGTCCGGGGAATACTATGTCAGGCAGCATCCGTGCAGTGTGATGTAGAGTTAACATTTCTGCTCGATAACCCTTTATCAGTATCTTCTTTCACCTGCAGAAATTTCCTGTCCTGTTGAGTATTTCCAGCAGTTCTGCTTTTATTTCAGATTTGCAGCATTTGTCGAGCATAAACTTTACCGGCCGAAATCCGGACTCTGGGGAGGATTGAGTTAATTGACGTCCAGAGGTTCCATAGCATCCCATGGCCTGCTCAATTCATCTGGCGCTTCGCGCATGCTCGGCCAAACTCGCAAGTTTGAGATGAGTTTGTGGTTAGATGCTCTTACATTGGATCTATCCCTACGTTGCTGGACGGATTATCCAACCACAGTTGCGGAGCACCAACCTTCTGAGAAGAGCAACCATCAGGTCTCCCCAGGCGTTTGATCCAGGATAACCAGTTATGTGGAGATTAAGTTGTCGAGTACTTTATTTTGATGCTTGTTCTATTTGTTTGTATTTTAAGGTGCATTAAAAATTAAACATATATTTTGTTCATCTACTTTAATGATGTGTCAAACAAAGGCTGCCCTGCCCTTCCAGAAGTGCAATCTCATTGGTAAGCCCCATGATAATGACCCGCCTCTGCACGCTTGACTGATCTATGTTTTGTGTGCAGAGCAATACTTCCTCATCAGAATGAAGTAAATGCGGACTGGCTGGCACTTCTACCACTGTATCTGGTAATGGGCAGATACAAAATGAACCTCAGCAGCAGGTCGGGTCACAGGAGATCCTTTATCGAATCGAGCTGGAGATTTGATTTGCTGGGAAGGTTTTATTGCGGCGTAGGTTTGCCGTCAAAAGTATGAAAAGTGTGTTCTAGGCTGCAATTCAGACAACTTCTAGGCAAAATATAAAAGCGGGGTGCAACAGCGATTCGAGGTGGCTCGTTTCAGCTGCTTATTTTAGTTCTTAAACAAAATCGGAGCGGTCTGTCAAGTGCAGGACTGAGGGACACACACTGAGTTGAATGAAACATTAATGTATGCTCCTTCTGAGCACACAACCCCCGCCCCCTAACCAACCCCGCCTCAGGCGCACTGTGAGACTATTTTTCAATTGCAACGTATGATCAGGCCAATGGCTGACCATCAGTTAGAATTACTAAAATAAATATGAAGGATCTCACGGTGTTAAAAGACATTCTGCCGCGTTACCGTCTTACATAAAGCACACATCAATAGTACAGAAAACTTCGGGTACGTTAGAATCACTTTTTCTATAAACTCAAATAACACCCGAGTTGAAGCAGGGATATAACGTCTGAAGTTTGCAATAGCTCTCGTTTTACATTAGCATTCAAAACTACTTCCCAGGGAGCATTTAAGATTTTACCGCCCATATACAGGGAAATTGAAATGAAAGTGCGTTTCTGAAACGTTTCTATGCTGATCAGCAAACAGCGATGCAAATCTTAATGCTCCCGAACAGAACGAAAGCAATGTGAGCCCAGCCGGAAACTGCTCCAGTCACTCACCGTCTGTGTTAGATTTCTCCGCCAATTCTGAAGAAAACAACGAGTTTTGGTGAGTATGGCTTTCCGCGAACTCATTAAACACAAAATACGCAGGATATTTAAGTTATAAACCATCTGTATATTTATCAGACGATCCCACCACATGCCTCATAATCCCAGAATCATGGGCAAGTACATCTCGTTCTGCTTTCCAAGAAATGCATGTTAAACCTCTTTGCCCTCCCTCCCCCCTTTATAATATAATCTTCTCCTTAAATCATTTGCCCAACTACCTTTGAGAAGCAGGTGTTGAATTTGAAGCCATTACTACACCAGTCAAAGGGATCCCAATCACAGAATCATGGAACTATTGCTGCAGAAAAGTAAAGAAGCAGGTTCCTTTCTTCAACCAAGGATAGATTGAAAGCGCGGTACGAGATCGGAATGGCGCCCAGGAACCTAAAATAACAACAACCTTGAATCGGTGCTCTTAACTTATTGAACTTTAGAATAATTTGTGCTTTACTGACGACAATTAAACCCATTCATTTTTAGCTATATTGTAAAGAGAACAACTTTAACTTGTTTTGCTTTACTGGCTGGAACTATTCTATTTCACTTCTCCCGTGCCTGTGAGACTAATGAGCCCTATGTCGACTTAATGAACGAACGTTTCATTTCACTCTAGTCTGCTCTTTCCACATGCACCAACAAGAGAAAGTTTTGTGGATATATCTTGGACGTTGATAGTTATACTTGTCTTATTCCTCAATGTGATTCTGATCGAAACAACAATGTATCTAAAAATTAAAGTGTCCCCCATTCATCCCTCCCCCAAGTATCATTGATCGGTTAGCGAACTATTTATCAGAGGATTCATTTCATCTTTTTAATCTCCGGATTATTTTTATGGCTGGGATGATTTTATTACGTCCCTGCTATGCGTGTAAGACTAACGGGCTTTGCCACCAGAAACGTATCTCAGCTCCTCCATAAAACAGAGGTGAGCCACAACAATGACTAACTTATAGTCAAGGTCCATTAGATCACATTTACCTTTTTCTTTCTGACGGAGTTCGTTTACTGTTTTAAAAAAGGTCACATAATTTAAATATTTAACCGATCCTGTGTTTTATGTTAATTGGACATGTACTAATGTTGTATTGCATCAAAATTAACCTCGATTCGGACAACGACGGGCGATTTAAGAAGATACAAGGATATATTAAGGAGAATGTTGTTTGATTCACCTGATTATGTTCATGTAATGAGAGGACAGAGAGACTATACAAGATATTATAGCTGATGTTTATGTATCTTAAACGAAATTTAACACGAACAGCGATGTAATATATTTTGGAATGAAAAGGTCCAATTTATGCTAATTGATATAGTTGCAGATATGCAAAAAGAGAGGGAAATCTGGAGGATTTCACCGGCAAATATGTACAAGTTATAATGGGGCTTAAGAAAACAGTTAATAACACCAATACGATGAATTGCTTCATCAAAAGATAAAAGGTGTTCAGAATTCAGGAACCACCCTCATACTCATTCTTGCTTCAAGTCAACATTCGCATCCGATCACCGCCGCACAAGCCTGCTTTTTCTCGCAGCTGCATTTTACTGTTTACGATTCCAAGTGAGGTCGAGCCCTGGCTGCGGCGTCTAAATACAGAATGCAGTGGGTTGCCAGCCGTCAGGTGGCAAATCCTGAAGCCAGCTACTGGTACAGCATGATGGACTGTGGCTGGCTGGCTGTTGTAAAAGGACGAATTACTTTTAATTTTTACTGATAATCAGAGCCACGTGAATTATTTAAAATAGATATCAGTATTTAGCACAAATAAAATATCATAAATTCACTTAAAATAACTTGAAATGTTCAAAATTAATTAAAATGTACAGGTAAACGACAATGAAGATTAATATTAAGACTGTTACCTCGTCTGGGTAAAGCACAAACGCAGAAACTGGAGGCAAGTTGACCCGCGAGTGAGAACATTTTCCTGTGATTGCCAACCAGAGCCGATCATATAAACACGCACAGTGCTCCAGTCATTCTACATAATTGCAATTCCTCATCTCTTTCGAAACTCAGTTGTATCCCATGAAAGATTTCACACAAACCCTAAATTATACAACTTGGGACCATGGCGTTAAAAGAAGAAGATGATGCGGGAATATGGAAAAAGAGAAGTTCGACGAACATTTAATAACCAAATAATGGCTGTGCTATTTTGTGATTGTATATTTCTATAATGGACCTGCCGTTGCCGTACTCATAGTAGAGGAAGTAAACTAAAGTGAAATAAAGTAATCTGATTATATTTTGCATACCTGTAGTGTGGTTTAAGTCAAACTATTCAATATTTGTCTTAAGTCTCTTGGACTTCTATCAACCTTAGTTTGATGTAATCTGGAAAACCTGCCATCCATGAACGCCCAGTCACACATTCCCACGGTTTACTTCCTGGCAAGTCCATTATTGTGGTGCACCCACTTCCAGCAACCAATAGGATGTGAAAAGACTCTTCACTAGCCGATTGGATTAGTCCTGACCATCAACCAAACAGATTTTGGCCTGCCTCAGATATTATTAATTCTAAAATGAATTCTACAACCACTGCCAAGAAAGATTAAACACAGTCATCATAATATTTTTCCTGTTGACTTTCTCGCGGCCAGGAGCGTAGAATAATTTGATTGTGTTCGGCCAAACTGTCCTGGAGGATTCACAACAAAACGATTTCAGAGAGAGTCATGCTAGGGATACATTTTTTTCGGGAAGTCGATGTGCTGGATGCCAGCAAGCAGGTCTAAAAATAAAACAAAATGTAATAATTCTTTTGTACCTTTCATTTCCAAGTCAATCTTCAGTTTAGCTATTTCTGAAATTGGAAGATTAGAACCATCTGGCAATAATATTTCCTCTTAAAATGCAGCATACTATTCAGTACGAAACTATATTGGAATTGATCGCTTGTGCGATTTTTGCAGAAATTTGGTATTGTTTAATGTCTTTGTTGTGGCATGCAAAAAATGCGCACTGTTTCAAAATTCGAAACTATTATCACCAAAACAGGAGACAATAACTTTGTGCCCAAATGCTTGATAAAAAAATGGGCAAGTGGGCTTACAAGAGCATCTTCAGATAGCTTGTGATACAAAATGGAAAACAAATAGTCTTTTATTTGCCCGGTAATTGGTTAACTTGTACAACTGGTTAATTGAAATCAGTTGACTCAAAAATGTGGATACTGGAAAAATAAATCCGTAGCTCCAGTACAGTGTGTTTTTAGCAGAGCGTCTTCTAAGTTCAACGTCCCTGGAGTGTGGGCTTTGCTAATTAAGAATTCTCGGTGTGGCGAGGGCGATTGTTGCAGAAATAAATAAATAGATTAATTTTAATAAGTATTTAAAGTCAGGCACGGCAGGAGAGGTACGAAGACAAAAGAGACCCCAGATGTGGGAATCTGGAAAAGTGATCTGTTGAGTCCGTAACACGTGGGAACTGATGGAAACCATTGCGAATCATGGCGGCCATATCTGCAGTCTGGAGTTTAATCCGTACAAGGGCAAAGTGTTGTACTTTGGGAAGTCAAATGGAAGAGGAAGTTATTCAGTAAATGGCAGGAGCCTTTGGAGTATTGATGTACAGAGCGATATTAGGTTGTAAGCACATGGCTTCCCAAAAGTGGCAACAAGTAGACAGGGTGGTAAAGAAGGCGTACTGCATGCTTCTCTTCGTCGGCCGACGTGCTGAGTACAGAAGTTGGGAAGTCATGCTGCAGCTGCATAAATCTTTAGAAAAGCCACATGTGGAGTATTGTGAGCAGTTCTAATCGCTGCATTGCAGGAAAGATATGGAGGCTTTGCAGAGGGCGCAGAAGAGGTTAACCAGGAAGTTGCATTGATTAGAGAATATTAGCTATAAGGAGAGTTTGGGCAAAACTGGATTGTTTTCTGTGGCGTGTAGGAGGCTGAGAGGCGACCTGATATAAGTGTATGAAATTATGAGAGGCATAGATAAGGTAGATAGTCAGAGTTTGTTTTCCCCAGGATGGAAATATCAAATACTGGAGGGCATAGCTTTAAGGTGAAGGGGAAAAGTTTAAAGGAGATTTACGAGGCAAGCTTTTAACACGGAGAGTGGTAGGTACCTGGGAAAGTGGTGAAAGCAGATAGAATAGCAACTTTTAACAGGCACATGAACAGGCAAGGAATGGGGGGATATCGGTCGTGTGCAGGCAAATAGAATGAGTTAAAATTGGCATCATGGTCGGCACGGTCATCGTGGGCCGAAGGGACGGTTCTTGTGTTGTACTGTTCTACGTTCTATGTTCGATATAAGTGACCGCAGCTAGAGGAACTTCAACTCAGAGTTGATGAGCTAGAGTCCGAGATTGGGACACTGGGATTCATCGTGGAGGGCGAGCTTTGTTCCGGGGGCAATCACAGCACTTAGGTTAACCACTGTACAACTGGTGAGAGAAAAGTGACAGGAGGGCATCTTTACGAGTGCGGCAGGCATGCGGATCCAGAAAGAAGCATTGTAGGAGCCGTGTTCTTGCACTCGTCCAACGGGTTTTGGATTCTCACAGCCTGTGCCGATGCGAGCAGAGACTGCACGGTCGATGAGAAAACTGAATACGACATTCTGGTACAGTAGGTTAGTCTAGCTGGAGGGGTGAAAGTGAATGGTGTGGTAATTGAAGACAATATTTAATATGTACTGCTTCCAACAGAATCAAGGAAGAATCCCTTATGCTGCATTTCCGGCTTGTTTAAAGACCAATTAAGGACATGTCCTCAGGGTCAGAGAGGAACTAGGAGTGCGTAGGAAAATAACCAGTTATAGTTCATGTGGGAACTGATGAAAAATGTAGATCAACGGACCTTCTGCTGAATGGAGAGCGGCAGTTATGATTCAAGTTAAAAAAAAAAACAAGAAGTAGAACCACAGAGGCAATTATCTCCTGATTACTAATTGACACGGGACGAATAAGATTGAAAAACTCAAAGATTGGTGTGAGGCAAATAGGTTGCGATCCCTGTGACAGTGACACCAGTACTGGGAAAATATGGCGCTGATCTATTGGGACAAGTTCACTTGGATCCGTCTGTGACCGCTGTCCTAATGAATCGATAAGCTACAGCCGCGGTTATGTGTTTAATCTAAATAGTATGGTGGAGAATTCTGGTGAGGGTTATTACTTTTGAGAAGTTAAATAGAAAGAACAAAACAATAGCAGCTAGAGTTGGTAAGGAAGGACGAGGCACATAAACATCAGAGTGTACCACCAAATAGGATCAGAGCATTGACGCCATAATATAAATCAGGAAATTAAAGGAGCATGTAACAAAGATTATACAATAAAAAACAGAATTATGGAAGATGTGATCTGGAGTAGCCTGTTCGGTCTTTCAATCCCGCTCCGCCATTCAGTACATTCATGACTGATGACCTAAATTCAATACCGTGTTTCTGATTTCTCCCCATAGCCCTTGATCCACCTTGCCCTAAAGACAAAAATCTAACTCCTTATTGAATATATTTAATGTGGCTCCAATTGTTTACAATAGGAGAGAATTTCCGAGGGGAGGGGGGAAAGAAAGTTTTCCTCAGCTCACTCTTAAACGACTTAGCTCTTTTCCTTATACTGTGATCCAGGTCCTGGAATCGCCCACCAGCGGGAATATACTCCCTGTATGTAGTCTGTCCAATCTTGTTAGAATTGTCTAAGTTTCCATGTATCGTCTTATTTTACGAAACTCCTGCAAATATAAGTTTAATTGATCCAACGACTCTCCATATGCCAGCACTGCCTCACTGGAATCAGTCTGGTGAACATGAGAGACGTTCATCCACATAGTCTGGGGAAATTAAATGACTGATCTTCGTGTGAAAGGGGGTCAAGGTAAATAGGGCATTTTCAAGTTGGCAAAATGCAATTATTGCATGCCGCAGGGATCAATGTGAACCTTCAAGTATGTGCAATCTGTATCAATTCCAGTTGCATGGATTTAGTGTATTGTCACCAAATACGTTGACAACACCAAGAAAGGCGAATGTAAAGGGAATACGAAGAGTCTGTAAAGTGACATAAACAGCAAAAATGAGCGTGCAGAAAAGTGGCAAGTGGGCTATACTATGGTAAATATAAGTCTTTGGGAAGAAGAACGGAACAACAGCATTTTGTTGAAATGGTTAGAGACTGCAGACCTCTGCAGGACAGGGAACTAGGTGTTTTCGAACATGAAGCACAAAGTTAGATGCAGACAGAAGGACTAATTAGGGAGGGAAATAGAATTCTGTTTTACTGTGAAGGGATAAGTAGATGGCAGTCTTGCCACAAACATACTGCTTATTGTGTGACCACACGCAGAGTTATGAGCGTTGTTTTGTTATCCTTATTGAAGAAGGGATATAGGCAGTGGAAGAATTCGAAGAAGGTTGGTGCCAAAATAATTGGAACACATAAGATTCTGTGAGAACTTGATAAGGTGGGTGACTGAGAGGATGTCCCCCCGGTGGGTGAATCCAGAAAAATGGGTATCATTTCAGAACGAAGTGAAATACTTTCACTAAATGAGTATTGTAATCTTTGGAATTCTCTCCTTCAGAGTACAGTGGATGCTGATGAATTGAATGTATTCCAGGGGAAGGAAGACTGAGGTTTGGTCTGTAGGATGTCTTGGATTATGGAGAACATACCAGAAATTGGACCTAAGGCCAATATCAGATCACCCATGATATTGTTGAGTGGCTGAAAAGGTTCAAGAGGCCTAGACATACTCTTGTTTTGTAAGTTCCAATGTAAACTAAGACTCTGTCGCCCTTATCGAAGAAGATGTAAAGGTCCCAAAGGCTCAGTTCTCAAAAGAAAATAAAGCAGCTGATAAACATTGCTCTCTTTAATATTTTCTTCTCAATAAACTCTGGCATTGAAATTCAACCCTTACGTTTTTCTTTTCTTTCTAACTTTATTTGTGCCAATTCTGCAAAAAAAAAGGTAAGTGTGAAAATCAGGAGATCTTTTATTTTCGCCCTTTTGGAGACTTGTATTGGCCATTTACCTTTCTTTCCCACAGAGAAAGCAAAGAGTGCAAATGAAATACTTTAGTATTAGACTCAACGTCCTCAGATGCAACTGAGATCTGGTATTTCACATCTGAATCCTAAGTTAAATATCGAGACAAAATAGAATTAGAAATTGCGTGATTACAGAGTTAATTTCCAATTGGCTAACAATTGGCGACTTTGGTGTGAATTCTTGAGAGCGGAGCTGAAGTGTCTGCTCCAATTTTGCTATCGTTATGATCGGATATGAAGCATAACCATATGCCCTCTCAATTGACTGCGAAGTTTCCACATAGAAATATTTCACGGGAGGGAGGGAAAATTCGCTCCGGTTCCCCGCTTGAATTATTTTCTTCAGGCAGCATCACTCAAACGGACTGTCGGTTGATTATCGCACGCCGTTTCTGTAAAATCTATACAACTTGTTGCCAAATATCCTGTAACAGCGAGGACACTGCAAATAAACGCCCAGCAGTGAAGGAGATTATATTATTACTATTAATACAGATTTTGTTTGTTTTATTTAACAACAGCTGCCAAAGAGTTTGGGATCATACACACATGAAGAGGAGCAAGGAAGGAGAGGGCGGTCTTGTTTTCATAGCACACAGGCATTACATATGACAATCCCTGTCGATAAAGTTATGAATTAAATTAGACAAAACAATCCTTCTGTTCTCTAACAAAAGACACAGAGAAGTAAACACTGTTTGCCCTTGAGAGCTTAATTCAATCATGATTAGGGCATGCGCGATAGCATGTGCAATGTACCGATTGTCAAAGTTGGATAATTGGGTGGCAAATCGTCTTGCTACGATATTGACCCACCGTTACGTGCCCCACCGCATAATCAATGTTCCAAATAAACCCAAATCAGTCGGATCATACCACATGTGATGGATGCAATTGCATTTTGAAATTCTACCTTATTATGATATTTCAGAATTAGTAACAGAAGAGGACCTAAGTGAGACGTTTCTTGAAGCTTTTGAAGTTGGGGTACACGTTCGGAAAAATAGATTCGGTTCAAGTGGAGAAATGAGAGCTTGATTCACGACCCGATCATACCCCTACGATGTTTAGGACTGCGTTACCGTCTGTCACCCTTGGCGTAATGACCCCCTAGGTTGTCGTCACAAATCCTACTCCAAAGACGTGCACAAAATATTGAAGGTTCTCCGCGGTGGCCGTTCACTTAGAGAAATGTAGCCTTAATAAAACGTTCAAATAGTTACAGAGGATTTATCGAAAGTTGGTGTACAGAGTATCAAAGTTTCATCTTCAATCATTCTGTTAAAGTGTAGTGTTCGTAATCAATCAAAAAGTTTGCAGGTTTTCCAGAAAATATTTGCAATATCCCAGTGAAAACTGGGCAGTATTCTTGTGAGCCTTTGTCGCCCATATTCTCCCCACTTTCTAATCAAAGGATACGGAGATGGAACAGCGTTTGGCCTTTGGGTCATCGAAGTACAGGGTAAAAATAAGCCCTCAGCTGCATCTAGGCCCAGGCGCTGTGCCACTAACATCCCGACCACGAAATGCCCCTGGTAACTTTGACAGAATATGAAGCTGGGGCGAAGAATTGCCCTGAATAAGGAAAGTTTAAAAGTTTTTAAGTGTATGTGACATTAGCGGCACTTTAAAACCATTAAAAGCGGATTAAATAATAAAATAATTTTAATACGAAAAAAGAAAACTGAAGTGAAATAAACGCGAAACGCTTACAAATAACTTAAAAACATCGGAAAATAATAAAAAAAATAATGTAATTCTTCCTTTCCATTCCGCTTTTAATTCACAGGCCGACAAGCCTCAGTGAAATGAACAATTTTTCATATCTTAGAACTGGTCAAACGGCATGTGATCCGTGCAACAATTCGGGAGCAAGACTGGCTCCTGGCAGTGATCTCCACATGGAGCGCAGTGATAGTCGCGACAGCTTAGACAAACATCACATATTATAGCCCACCACCAACACCACGGCGGCACAGTGGTGCAGCAGATAGTGCTGCCGCAAAACTCCAGCGACCCAGGTTTGATTCTGATCTCGGTAGTTGTCGATATGGAGTTTACGGTTTGTTCCCGTAACCGCGTGGCTTTGCCTCGGTGTTCAGGCTTCCTCTGACACATAACATTTGGCACATATGACTTGCTTGTACATTTTGCCGATATTGATAAAACATGTATTAGTAACAACTGGCCTTGCATTTCGTACACATTGCAACAATATCATTGGTTTTTTTTTGCATTGTTACATGCCCTTGTTGCAGTTTAGGTCCATCTAAATCAACTGCGCAAGCAAACCGTGCATGCATTCCATGACTGAACTATATAATCTCTCACTTTCATCAGGATAATTTCATCCACTTACCGTCCATTTTGTTCTTCTGCTGGAGCTCTAGAAGGAAGGCAAAAATTTTCTATTTTGATTGTATGCAAATCACCTGCGTTAAATGCTGCGAGCAAGTGACTTGGTGTCTCTTCACATGTCAAACCGTCACCTGTAGGACACGGTTACCTGCCTCCTTTGCACGTAACATTTCCTCTGTTGAATCAAAGGAACGATAGTGGGAAATATACGACCAATATAATATCAGCTCTCAAACTGGTGGAATAGACTGTCATTTTAAGCAGAAGCCCTAATGTCATTGTTTTCTGTAATGTTCCTTCAGACGCAATATTGATCTCAAGATAATTCAGTTTAGGATAGGGCTCGGGGAGCGGATTTCGGTTTTTGAGTAACCATTTGGAGCTAACAAAGAGCAGATATCCCTGCCCATTAGAAGAGAGTCATTTTAAATACTTCAAAAGTGTGACAGCTTCTGGTAACTCGCAAGTAAGGGTCGATACGTTGTAAGTATTGTAAGTAAAAAACAATAGGCAGACAAGGCTGCTGGGGTTATCTATGGCTCCCAAACAGTTGTGGTGCAAGAGGGTTTGGGATTAAACAGGGATTTAGGTACACATGCAATGAATGTACAATTGGAATCATGAGATAATTTGGTCTATATATCGGTTTGCCAAAGCATATTAGTAGTAATATTGCGGAGTTCCCTTTCAGTCACAAAGGGGAGAATTTATCAGTGCAAAGAAACGACAGAGCAATTAATCTCAAACTTTCCTTCTATCTTGAGAGATAGTTAGAGAGATAGATATCCCCCTCGATCTCCTCGGCAACAGGATCATAGCTGATCTAACTGTAAGTTACCCCAACAACTGGAAGTATTAATTTTATAATTTTAAGTGGACAAATGATGAAAGAACATTTCTAGTTTATCGCTCACCTGCCGCTTCAAGATCATTTTTCAACCTCGCTATCTCTGCAGAGAGAACAGCGTGGTGAGCAGAGCAAATAAATAGTACCTGAAATCAGAACTCCTGGTAAAATTCCGTTGAGTAGTATTTGGTTCTTCTCCCCGTTTTCTTACCTATCTTCAACTGTAAATTTCTCTTCTTTTTTTGAACATGAGGTGCAATTAAGTTTCTTTTTGAAGTTTTGTCACAAATTTCTGTATCTTAAATGGGCTGAATTCGCTGAGTTTAAAATGCAGCGCCCAGAAATCCCCCATGTCCTTCCCCACTTGAGTCTTACGCGAATTCGCAGGAATACAAATTTCGAGCGTTAAAAGATGTTTAAGAGCTTTACACTAACGTTACCAGCAAGTCACACAAATTCTGCTGGGCTTTCAGGCAAGTATATTTTCTGATGTGCTGACGCAGCTAAAAGGAGCCAGGGCAGGGTGAACTAATCAGGATGATTATACCCAAACAGGCAATACAATGCCCGTGTGGAGAGCAACAGAATTAACATTTCGGATGGAAAACCTTTCAAAATCGATGAAAGCTTATCGGTCAGAAATTTTAATTCTATTTCTCTCTACGCAGATGTTGCTCTACCTGCTGAGTAATCTTGCTATTTTTGTTCATAATTCTGATTTCAAAAATCTACAATACTGTGCATTTGAATTACCTCAGAGAAGTATAGTTGAAGAAATACCTATTCCTCTACGCCAGGCCGTTCCTGACGACCGAGGCTCCAAGGCGGCAGTTCAGTAGTAACGTTCTTCCATCCCAAATGTGATTCATTCAATGAATTTTTTTCAGTGTTTAAACTTATCTTCAATGCATTGGCAGCAGATTGCCTTCAAATCCAAGTGCTCTGGACTTTGCTTAATAACCTCTTGTGTTGCTCCTTACCTAATAACTCGATACAGAACACCTGCATGGTCTTCCAAGAAGGAAACTCCACAATGGACAGTGCATTGTGCATTACAAAGACTGATGAAGAAAGCAATACGCTTGGTTGACAAAAATAGCTAAAATAACATTAATCTCTAAAATAATGGGTCTCATCAAATTACTAAATAACAGCTGGAGAAAATCTGCATGGGGTAATGGTACAGTCGTGGAACTCATGTCGATATCTACGTTCTATCACAAGGTGTAATCACAGTTTTTATAACTCATACATGTCAATACAATTCATCGAAACAGATGACAAGGTATAAATTGTTCTCTGTTGAAGAAGTAACTGGAAGTATAGATGCAGTGCCCTGATGCAGGGTCTTGACCCGAAATGTCGACGATCTCTTTGCCTCCATAGATGCTGCGTGACCAGCGGAGTTTCTCCAGCAGTTTATTTTTTTTGCTCCAAATTCCAGCATCTGCAGCTTCTGTTGTCTCCACTGGGCATATTTTGTGGAGTAGATACGGAAATTATCTTAAACTTCAGTCAATGCCTAAATCTCTGAACTCAGCCGCGATGTTGCTCTCACATCCAAACTATCCTGACTCAAACGTGGAGAGAGTAATTTGTTGAGCCTGACCGGCCCAGCCAACAGCAGCGTAGCCTGATCAATGGCGAGGATTCCACATGGTAAAGCACAACTCATTGACAAAGGTGAATGCTGTTAAATCTGACTGACGTGCAGCAAAGTTTTTAAAAGGCGATGAAAATTAAGTAAATAGCTGAAATAAATGATTTGCTTCTTAAAATGAAGAGCGTAAGAAAAATATTAGAATGTATATAAATGATTTCAAATATTAAATGAAACTGAAATAATTCCGATTGATGGAAATATATATTCGTCTGTATGAAGATTTTCTGTAATTGTATGATACTAATCAAAAACATTGGTATTGGTATTGGTATTGCTCTCTCTGTAACTGGATCTTTGACTTTCTAACAAACAGACCGCAATCAGTGAGAATAGGCAGCAATACCTCCGGCACGATTATTCTCAACACTGGTGCCCCGCAAGGCTGCATCCTCAGCCCTCTACTCTACTCCCATTACATTCATGTCTGTGTGGCCAGATTCTGCTATAACTCCATTTACAAATTTGCAGATGATACCATCGTTGTAGGCCGTATCTCAAACAGCGATGAGTCGGAGTACAGGAAGGAGATAGAGAGCTTAGTGGAATGGTGTCATGACAACAACCTTGCCCTCAGTGTCAACAAAACAAAAGAGCTGGTCATTGACTTCAGGAAAGGGGGCGGTGTACATGCACCTGTCTACATAAATGGTGCTGAGGTCGGGAGGGTTGAGAGCTTCAAGTTTCTGGGAGTGAACATCTCCAACAGCCTGTCCTGGTCAAATCACGTAGATGCCACATCCAATAAAGCCCACCAGCGCCTCTACTTCCATAGGAGGCTAAAGAAAGTTGGTTTGTCTCCTTTGACTCTCACCAACTTTTACCGATGCACCATAGAAAGCATACTATCTGGATGCATCACGGCTTGGTACGGCAACTGCTCTGCCCAGGACCGCAAGAAACTGCAGAGAATTGTGGACACAGCCCAGCGCATCACGTACACCAGCCTCCGCTCCTTGGACTCTGTCTTTACCTCTCGTTGTCTTGGTGAAGCAGCCAGCATAATCAAAGACCCCACCCATCCGGGACATTCTCTCCTCTCTCCTCTTCCATGGGTAGAAGATACAGGAGCCTGAAGGCACATACCACCAGACTTAAGGACAGCTTCTACCCCACTGTGATAAGACTATTGAACAGTTCCTTTATACAATGAGATGGACTATGACCTCACGATCTACCTCGTTGTGACCTTGCACCTTATTGTACTGCACTTTCTCTGTAGCTGTGACACTTTACTCTGTATGGTTACTGTTTTTACCTGTACTGCATTAATGCACTCTGTACTAACTCAATGTAACTGCACTGTGTAATGAATTGACCTGTAAGGCAAGCTTTTCACTGTACATCGGTACATGTGACAATAATAAATCAATACCAATACCAATACCAATACCAATACAGCTGCAATTTTGGGACCTCCCCGTTTGATTATGCATGCTTAAACGTCCAGAGATTACTTCCAGTTCAGTTGTTTCCTGCGAATGGCCACTATTTACCAGCATAATCGCTGCCTATAAAACAATATTATGAAAACATGATCCATGATGATATATTAATTACTACACCATCGGAAATAATACAATGCTGTTACCTCTCTCCTGCTGGCGCAACAGTTCTCCTGTGTGTCAGAGCAAACAGAAAATTAGTTTCCACATGTTACCTTGCACTGTCCTCTACGGGACAACACTTCCCGATCTTCAGAATGGCTGTAGTTCCGATAAGCCCCCGAGTATTCATCCAGTTCTGGGTTTGCATCATCTGCTATTTCATTGTATCACTATGGTTATCCTTTAGTACAACTAACATAGTCAAACGTCTCAAGCAGCTTCATTGGTGTGCTTACGAATACATTGATTGGCCAAAGCTGATGTCAGCAGAGGCAAGCCAAGTGGTGGATTTTCTGCCACGACATAAAGACGGGTTTGCGAGCCGTACAAGTCACGCAGAAGGGCAATCCACAACTCAATTACTCCATCCGATGGAAAAAGTGTGTTCAATCTGGCACAAAGTTTTTGGTCTAAAGACAGCTGCTATCTCCGGCTTCCTCTGCATATCAGAAACCTGCAGTTTCTGTAGCAGGAATCTCGACATGCTGTACAGATATCAACGCTGTGTTCACAAAATCCTCCAAGCCCACTTGCAAGATAAGTAAATATGCCCAGTATGGAGGATCTAATGCAATAAGCCTACTCCGATGGTCAGGCCATGTTATTTTTAATCCAGATACCAGACCCTTGAAGAAGGCAACTCAACTCCAAGGTCCATAAAACAAGTGATTACCAGAAGGACAGGAGTTATGTCTCAAAGACATGATCCACATCTCCACGAAAAATATTGTAAAAGTCTTAATGGCCCATGGCTGACATAAATGGCAAAGGCTCAACTGACGTGGTACCGCAAACTTTACCGGGAGTGTGCAGAAGACCTGCAAAGAAAGGGGTGAGTTCACCTTCTCTTATGGTACACACCCAGTCACCCCATCCAGCACTATCAACACCACCTGTGGCAGGTATTGCGAGTCCCATGCTAGCCTTATTAGCCATCCCAGAATCCACACAAATGTTGGGTTCAGGACGTTACTCTCCATCCCAACCAGTGCCATTCCCCAAAATGCACACCATATTACGTGTACGTTCTGGGAGAGCGTAATTTTCCAGCCTTGGCAACAATCCCCCCTACCATTTCGAATGGCATTGCTTCCGTCTTGTAGTATAATGACCAGAACTTTAACTGCGGCCTAATAACGATTTCATAAACTTCTGGGATGATATGCTCTGTATGTTAACGGCAACCATCGACTGTGCTTCTTAATCAATTGTCTTGCTACCTTTAAGGTTCTTTGGATGCACCCATGATTATTGGGACGTCCTCACATCAGTATAATGTTTCTGCCCGAGGCTTTTTTACAATATTTGCCATGATTCTTATCCCCACCACAACCAACCATTGATATTTTTCCGTACTGTGGGACTAACTCACTATCAACAACAACAAGTAAAACGTGGTTATGATCAGAGAACTTCAAAATCACTGCCATTATATTTACTTCCAAATAATTAATTGACTTTAATGAAAAATAAGATATTTATGAACCCGCACGTCACGATGCTACCTGCAACCATCCGATCAATAGGACTCCCGTTGCTATATTCCTTTGAGCTGCATTTCATCGTATTGGCATTTTCCTGCTGCATCCTATGAGATTTTATTTTACTCTATTTGCACCCGTGGGATTTCATCAGGCACTTTGATAAAATCTAAGAATACTGCATCAAAGGCATTACCCCAAACGGTATCACCAGTATCTCCTCGCGAAATTAAACATGCCAGTCAGCTAGATTCTCCGTACACTAACGGTCCTCGAAAATCCGGTGCTTATCTAAATTCTGTTTTATATTGTTACTTGATTTCCCTGCAGTAACTTGCCCAACATTAATTCTTGGCTGAGTTATCTGTAAATATTTGGACTATCTTTCCCCTTTTTGCAAACAACACGTTAGTTTCCATCGTTTTCTCTGGCACAAAGCCTGTAGCAAAATTGGATTCGAAAGAAGCGGTAAAAACCTTTACTATATTTTCCCGTCCTGGTTTAAGGGGCATGGAACGAATTAATACATGGCCAGCAGAAATTTCGATAGCTGGAAATTCACTGAAGGTCCATTGAGGCCGCTCGTAGATGTACTGTGTTGGTTTAGAGAAGAAATGAAACGGATAAGGATTAAAATCGTAATTTATCTGAAGCAGGGAAAGAGTCAGATATGAAGGATACTCGGTATTGATTTTTTCGTAACCTGTTGTAAGTAGATCATTTTTCAGGCTCTCTATCTCTGCAGCGAGAAGAAATAAATCAACAAACAACGTCAATACAAATCAGATTGCCCCTTGTTCTTTCACAGGGTTTAACATATAATAATTACCCGAGAAAAGCATTTTGTTCTCTGTCACATCACACAAAGGTAATTGGAGGTTGCAAACTGATGACCCAGAAAATACTTGGCATGTGGGAGCAAACTGTAGCGCGTGGTTGAAACCAAGGCATTCATAAAGATAACATTTGAAGTTCACATAGGCAGCACTCGAGGACAGGATTGAACCAGGTCTCTGGAGCTGTGCGACACTACTGCCCCACTCTGTCACCCAGACGTCCATGACACAAAAATGACATTCATTGGAAATACCATAGCTGAATCCTGCAACATTAATATCCTGCGTGCAAAATATTTGACCAAAAACTCAACCAGGTCTGTCACACAACTAGCGTGGCTAGAGTGGCAGGTTATAGGCAGAATAGCCTTTGACGACCACTTCAAGTCCTGATATCGAAAGGCCTTCCCCCATCTACAAGGCGCGAGTCAGGAATGTGATGCATTACTCTACATTTGCTTGGATGAGAGCAGCGCACCTCCCGACTAACGAATGCATCTAATTAGAAATGACCCACAGGGCGGGTTTCCATTAGAGTGCAGATGGTGAACTTTGGTGAAGTGTGGGATGGAGATGCGGGAGTGGGAAACGCGTGGAAATAAGATGCTCCGTTGCCATATAACAATAAAATTAACAGAAGTATCAACAATAGTTCAAATTAAGAGACTGATGAATGTGTTAAAAGTGTGATATTACTGGAAGATTGGTGCATGATGCCGTTTTTTAAACTTCGATTTTACAAGGTGATTGTCCTATGCAGAGCAGTTAGAGGGTTTTCGATTTATAGCATCTGTTCACGTATTAAGTGCCTGCATCTGAAGGAATTTTGATTCAGAATTAATTATTTGGAGTGTAAGTGATCGGCACTGCGTTTCTTCAGGATGGAATTCCATACTTAGATCAGTCATTACAGCAGGATGTCGCGTCCCCGAGGTTAAACTCTGTAGATGTGGTCTATGGAGAGGAGCACAAATATATGGTCAAGGGAAAGGCAGGAGTGGAGATCCAGAGGGTTGCAGTGGAAGAAATTCAGCCGTGGTACTGGTCCATGAAGGACGAAGAAAGGCAACCACAGCACAACAGCACAGGAAGACATTTAAGATGCCGAAGTAAATTCAGTTCTGGTGGTAAAACTGCAGATAGGCGGATACATTTTATTCTCCATAGCTACGTCTGTGAGTGCTGAAAATGTCACAGTCAAAGAAATCACTCTGGCCTTGGAGTGAAACGGATTGGGAGAAGAGCAGTCCAGTTTTCATGTCTCACACGGGCGCCAATGACATAGATAGTATGAGGTTCTGCTGACCTATCATGGGTAGGTAGAATCCAAAATAAAAGCAAAACCACAAAGGCAAATGTGTCTACATTGCTACTTGTCCCACGTCCAAGTTCCTGCTTATATAACATTTCCCGTCCCATTACGACATTTATTTCACTCTCCTTTAGCATTGTGGCTCGAATATGCCGGGCTCCCCTTGTCTTTCTCCAAGGCAAGGCATCGTTAATTAATTTGCTGAAGACTGGCATCTGAAATATTGGAGACCACAGGAGCAGGTTGAGCAGGATTATATGCAAAACTTCTGCAAAATATCTCATGGGAGTGCGAAAAAACGCGGTTGCCTCTTGGAGAACACCAGTGTAATCTTACTACTCAACTACCAAACATCAATGGACACCCGCCGTCTTATTGCTGAATAATTCACTGTCTTATTCTTATCGGAGCATTAGTTTATGTTTTTTCTTTGCAAATAAACTGCTAATTGCAAGCATACAACTTCCATCGGTTCATTCTGGTAATCTTTCTGCATAAATAAACCAAAGAGTTCAATCTACTTAATTAGGAACGATTTGACTTTAAGTCATCTCTGCCGATTTCCCTTTATACATCCAGGATTTAAGAAATGAAAGCTTTTCGCGTTCCACATAATGATTTTCCATAAATGTCGTTGGAATGTAGTTTGCTAGTTTCTACATTTCTTTTAACTTGTTGCGAATATATCTCTAGAAATTATGTAACTTATCTTCAGGTCGGTATAAAATTAGTACTAAATGATTCCGCCAGATATTTCCTCGTTTTACACCCTCGTTTTTTTCTACAGTCTTCGTTGTAGGGCAGGGCGACTTTCCAGCACTTAATAGTGGAGTGTTAAGCTTTTTCGTTTTTTTTTTGTTAATGCAAATACGTCTCCTCTATTTTTGTGTGACCTTCATATTAGCTGCTTGTTTTACGGAGTGGATGACACGTAATTTAATATTTTAGGATGTCTTCTATCTCTTGATGAAAGATACTCTTTGGATGCACTTTCGACACAACATTTCTGATAGAAGAAAGTTTACACAACAAAGGTACACAAACTGGACCACAATTCTTTGTGCCTTGTTATCTCCTCTCGTAATTTGAGTTTGCCTACTGGAGCTCTTTGTTTATTTCATTCAGATCACCTTGTATATTGAAACCTTCTTGGTTTTGGCATTTGTGGTGAATATGCCTCCTATCCTTTTTTGGCAGTAGGTTGTATTTCCGATGTTATTAAACATAAGCTTTGCTATGCTTAATACGTTCTCCTGCGAAGACAATATTTCTGTTGTATTTATAATAATTTTTCACTAAATATCTTTGAGTACTATTTCGTTGCGCCGTCTCGGAGTCTGTATATTGAAAGTTACATTTCTTCTGAAATTACCATATTTCATTTTCCTTTGATGAGTATTTTTACCTGCACTCACTGTGCTCTTTCCATAATTACACTAAGTCGAGGCATTCCTCCTGTAAATCGCAATACTTAAATTCACAGAACCGAAGTAAGGAAAATGAAAAGCGTTAATTGATAAAGTTCATCTGGATGAACATAAGAAACCATTCTCTTCTATTATCCATTGCGATATGCCTTTCTAGCTCACACTAAACTATTTTTAATGAATTTATGTTGCGTATCTTTGAAAACTTCCAATACACGTTAGACTCATATTCCAAACTGTTTTATATTATGCAGCCGAATGGAATGCCTTACTTTCATTTTGTGTCTGCCATTCTTCCCCTTTGAAACAAAAGAAGAGAAATGAAACAGAGAAGGGCATTTATATTTATGTCCTATATTGTTATTACCTTTTAGAAGTAATGGAATACACGAGTTTTGGAGAAGGTCGGTGCATAATGTTAAAATGAAACAATTACATCAGCATATAATACGTCTGCAAGGAAGTATATTCGGCCTGTTTTTGAGGCTACACGGTTTTGTTGTGTACGCGTGGCTGCCCTGAGAGACGTGGCTATTAATCAACAACTGATTCCAAGGGGTGGTAAATGATAGTAAGAAGTTGGAGCAAATGGGTAGCATTATCTCTAAATTCATTTGGGTGCCACACCGAACATTCCTCTCATAAAGAGAACTATGCAAGATAGCAACATATGATTACACACCTGTCCTGGACTCAATAGATATCCGTTGTCACTTACTTCAATGTATGAATGTCCCTGCCCCATTTTATGTCTGTAACCTTCTTCACTACCGTACTCCAGGACCTCTGTGTTCCAATTTCGGCCCGTGACTATTCTGTCTGTTTTGTACCTTTCAATGGGATATCCTATATAATATGACTTTCTCTCTCTGTCTTCATTGACATGAACATTTCTGTATCCTAATACTTATTTCTCTTCAGAAATTTACTCTTGAATGTATATCCATAATCCCCGTGACAACTGCAGATCGTTATAACCCGTTTTTAGAATAATCTATTCAAGTTCTCTTTGGTTTATTTGGGAACTGTCCTGTTAAGTCTCTGGTTATCCAAAAATGTTTACATGTTTGTGCTTCATGAATGATCCAATACTTTTGACACCTTGCTAGAGCCAGCTTTGTTATCTCCTCTGTTCTATAATTTTGCAATGTGACTGAATTCAATCAGCCTTGGTATCAATTCCATAAGTTTCTTCAGGTTCTTTTCCAGTGCATTGACAGACTTCCCAAGGTTTTATTTTGAAAACCAATGCAATAAACCAGCCGAGGCAGAAACTGAAAGGATTGCTGAGAATGGGGGACTATTATTCCGTAATGTTTATTAATAGTGTGGATTTCCAGAAATAACTTGGACTTCAGAACCTGTTCCTCAATTTATAATTTGTGCGTGATAAAATGTAACCCGTACAAACCTTCACTTACGAAGACCTCCTCCGTTGCTTCATTTCCCTTCTCACGACATTGACGTCGGAATGAAGCTCTCTGTACAGCTCATCAGCATGAGTTCCCAGACAGCGTGTGATTACTTCACTCGCATTTCAGACAGCTGAGCGACCCCATAGTTCCAGCACATCACCATGCCAAATGTCAAAATTAACGCTCTCCACCAGTACATCTCCACAAGTAAGCCCAATTGCCGCAAGTCTGAAGCTATCTTGAACCATCTTTCTCCCAAGGCTATAATCGGTGTTATTATATTTCTCCCATATTCCATTGCGAATTAAACGAAATTAATCTAGTTACTGTCCCTAAGCGGAGTGTTTTAACTTTCTAAGTTTAAGTCTTCACCACTTGATTGCTTTGATACTTTTCCCTAGTTGGATTGCAGCTTCTTTCTATCTGTCATTTCCCGCTCTCCGCCCTACAAGAAAATATAGCACATTATTGAGATGATGTTCTTTAGCTCTGCAACAAGGAAGCAATGCGTCGGCAGGGAATTACAACTTCGAACCGTTATCTTTTTCTTCTCTATGCTCTCCCGACTGAACATCAACCAAACTTCCAAACTTTACTGAACAGATGAACAAAATTCCCTTATTTCATTGACATTTTCGACAAAACATGCAATTTGTATCTTCAGATTAATGATATTTTTGTTTTGCGGAACTCACATTTATCTTTTACATTTAGTTTATCTGTTGTTAAAATAAAGGAATAAACATTAAAGTACATTGTTATCATTTTCACCTTGGAAGAAAGAGGTGGGAAGAATGATCATGCAAAGAAAATTGTGAAATAACTGGGTACCAAAATTCGCCATGGACCTTAGCACTGTACCGGATGTAAAACAAAATTGTTGGAAATACTCAGCACGTCAGGCAGATTTTGGAGAAATAGAAAAGGAGTTAATTTTCCAAGATCCTCAATTGTTACTCAGTTCTGTACATTAGTGCTGGACTTTAGTTTTCTGGTACCTTCAATATCTTGCTTTTCTTTTTCATTACCGAACAGCTTTGCATCCAGTTCCCATTTCAATTTGATAACTATATTCATTTTCATTCCACCTTGCCGGAGAGGCGCCTAGTAGGTCGTGAATGTGACACAGCCCATTGATTATAATTCCAGCATTATTTCATCTTTTTTTTCATTGTATGTGCACACCAATCTAGATTTCCAGCAGCAACCCTTTATCCGCTGAGAGCCCAATCTCCTAGATGGTCTCAAGGTTCATCAGTGTTGAATAACACTGTTCATCCATGCAAGTAGATAGCGTTCTGTCACACTACGCTCTTGTATCTTGTAGATGGCAGAAAGGCTTTGTGGCATTAAGAAATGAGTCACTCACTGGTCTTTGATCTGGTCTTGTAGCCATAGTTATTGGGAGGCTGAAGCAGATTGATTTCTGATCAACGTGAACCCATCGGATAAAATAAAATACAACGCAGCTAGTACTAGAAATATAAAATGTATACGAAAAGCTATTGGATACACTCAACAGGTCAGATAACGTTTGCTGCGAGAGTTCACTGCACAAGCCCCTTCTATGAAATGTGATCAACCTTCTCCTATCTCCAGTGATACTGCCTGACCTGTTGAGTTTCTCCAGCGTTTCCCTCAATGTGAATGCCATTGATTATCAAGAAAATTCATCTGATCCAGTAGAGTATCGCTTCCAGTCTCTGTTACAAAGCATGAGGCTAATTAATGACTAATGCTCCCAGCAATGTGCGTGAGGGACCCATAATTTTCCACAGCTCTTGCTTTGATTTGCAGTATGTGAATGACGTTAAAGAAGCTGTTCAAAATTAGGATGAATTCAACCAGAAGGAGAAGGGTTATGGGGGAAGGTGGATTGGTCGGCCCTCTTGTTCAAGGAAGAAGGAACGGGCCCTCAGTCTTCCTGTTATGACGTGATATATTCCACAGTGAAAGTAACTTAGGCGGAATCAGAGAATCTACATGGGTCCAAGCAACTCTCATCTCTTTGTGGTGCACGTGGAAGAGTGCACATGTTCGTCCTCATGTCACGCATTCTTCAAAACCTAATTCTACCTCGCAGACTCCCTCAGCTGTCTTGCCATCTCGTACCTCGTTTCCTGAAAGAATCCCATTCCATTCTCCCATCAAATTCATGATGGCCCTGCTGCTGATTACTCTTGCCCTCCGAGCTCGAAAGATTAATCAACTTTGCATGCAATTTACACTCTGCTCTCACGTTCACACGATATATTTCTGACTCGTCCCTTTCACTTCTTGCCTTTTTTCTATCTCCAGCTCCAGGTTACCGATTACAACGTATTTCTACCTCTCAGTTTCGCTCAGCTATATTGGCGACGCTTGGCGCCTTGCTTCCTGTAAGAATTGCATTCCATTCTCGCAGTTTTTCCAGTTCTATCGCATCTGCTCCAATGATGAGACTTGCCACGCCAGGTCTTCGGCGTAATACCTTCTTTTGTCTCTAACCGTGGCTTCCGCTGCGCCATTATTGATTCATGTGTTCAATAACCCACACTTCGGCTTTCATCAGCTTTTCTCACGCCTTTTGTCTTTAATTTCCTTTCCTTCAGCCTCCACATTTAAGTGATCATCTTCCATAATATTTACCACCCTCAGCGATCTGCCACCACATTTTCTCTTCCCCATTTATTTCACTATTCCGAAGGACAAGTCTATCCGAAACTCTTCCACCTCCACCAACACCTATTTGCCTTCTCATGGTATCTTCTCGTACAAGCGCACGGGAATGAATCAACGCTGTTTTACATCTTGCCTTATCACCATTCAGAGACTCAATAGTATTTTCAACTGAGACGGTGATTCAATTACACTTATTTCAATTTGGTGCTCTGAATTTGGAGCTTACAATGTGGTGTCCTCTACTTTGGAGGAACACAGACTGGGTGATGGCTCTATTCAGTCCTTTCAGTCTGCAACGGTGACCATGTACTTTCTGCTGCCTGTCATTTTAATTCTACATCCAAATCCCATCTAACCTTTCTGTCTTTGACTTTTACACTCTTTCAACGAAACCCACTGTAAGCTTGTGCAACAGCAATCCATATTCTGTTCTGGGAATGCTGCAGACTCTGGAATTGAACTCACCAATTTCAGGTAACTAGTCTTTCGATTTTATGTCAGAATTATCAATCTGTTGCAAGATCATCAACATCGTAACTCTGACTCAATTTCATCTCCAGACCACCTGGAATTCCCAGCACTATCTTTCTTTTTAAATTTCCAGTATCTGTTCTATTCTGTATCGTAAGTGTCCGATATCTCTCTCCTCAGTGCTCCCTCTATTTACACATTCTGCGAATATATTAGGTGCCTTCAAGAGGAATTTTAACACAGTCTGTTAGCCGGCAGCAATCTGTTACATCAATTTTCTCTTTGCCCCTACCTTATCATTACCTCTTTGTTCTCTTCAAACTTTTCACTTTCCTGTCACTGAGACATGCCTGTTTTCTAACTTTTCCTTACTCTGATAAAAGGTCATCGACCTGAAATGTCAGCTGCGTTTATCTCTCCACTGGTGCTGCCTATCCTTAAGATTATTTCCAGCATTTTCTGTTTCCTTTCTTATGGATTGTGGACATCTGCAGGCTTTCTTGTTTTTGTGTTTAATCAATTGATTAATTTAGAATCTAAAATCATAGAATTTTTAAGTAGAAGTGTGTTAAAATATGACGGGGATAACGGTGTTACAGACTGTTATGTTTTGAATGGCCTCCTGATATTCTTACGTGAGTACTTTGAAATAACGACGTTGGAGACAACAAAAACATGGATGCGAGATTCGAATCTCATTTTATCTTCAGTTTTGAGAGACACGAGAAGGAACATAATGTTTTGCTCACCCGTTTCTTGGATCTTTTTTCTGAGCGTTTCAATAACTGGCGAACCAAAGCAGAATAAAAGCAACACGTTGATTAAATTGGCACGTTTAACTTTAAAGTCACGAGGGGTTTTTGTACTGCACCTTGCCTTTCACTTTTTTTAAGAACAAGAAACAGTAGCAGGCTTTCTGGCATCGTTGTTACCTGAGACTTACTTGCCTCTTGATCCGATAGTGGAAAGGAGGCCATTGATGAAGTAGCGGAAGATGCCTCGACAAACTCTGCATTGATGTTCTGGGACTGGAGTTAGTTATCTCCAGCAACCACAATCATCTTCCTTTGTGGAAAGTACGAACCAAACCATTGAAGTGCTTTTGCACATGAGTCCAATTACTGCCGTTTTATCAGGTTTCCTTTCAGATTCAGGGAACAGTACAACATAGGATCAGAGTCTTCGGCCCTCAATATCTGCATCGAACAAGATGCCAACCTTAAGTAAACCCATCTGTCTGCAAAAGGTCCATATCCCTCTATTCCCTGATGAATGTCTCGACCCGAAACGTCGACTATCCTTCAGCCCCCATAGATGTTGCCTGACCCGTTGATTTCCTCCAGCAGTTTGTTTTATTGCTCCCTCTATTACCTGTCCGTTCATGTGTCTGTCCAAATGCTTCTTAAATATTGCTATCGTATGTGCATTTATCTCTCCCCTTGGCAGCGCGTCTAGGCACCCACCACTCTTAACTTGCTTCATAAATCTCTCTTAACTTTTCCCTGTCTCAACTCAAATCTATGCCCTCTGGTATTTGACATTTCCATTCTGGGAACATGCTCTGTTTTACGCTATCTATGCCTCTTATCATGTTATATACTTCTATCAGGTCACGTCTCTACCTCCGACGCACCAGCGAAAACAATCTAAGTTTATGCGACATCTCCTTGCCAGTAATACTCTCCAATTCAAGCAACATCCTAGTGAACCTCTTCTGCACCGTCTCCAAATCTTCCACAAACTTTCTCTAATGGAGCGACTGGAACTGGACACAATACTCGAACTGTGGCCTAAACAAAGTTTTATGCAGCTGCAACATGACTTCCCGACTTTTATACTCAATGCCTTTATGTCACATTCGGTCAAATGTTGTCTTGATACCGAGGCTTGTCACTCTCATCTGCAGTCTGGAATTCGGCTCTTTGGTGTATGTTAGGAGCAAGTCTGTAATGAGGTCAGGATACAAGGGGTTCTAATCAATCTCAAAGTTTTAATCAATGGGCGGATTTTTGGTGATGAAACGCTGCCTGAGAGCATTGTCAAAGAGAGATCCAATAATTTTTCCAATGATTGAGGACAGATATTGGGATTGGATTTGTCCTGCATTTAGTGAACAGGTATTTGCCAAAATCTTCGCATTCTTGTGTAGATGCCAATGTTATAACTATCCTTGGGCAGCTTGGTTAGAAGTCTGGCTACTTCCGGAGTGTAGGTCTTCATTACAACAGCCAGGATAGTTCCAGAGGCGATGTGCATTCAGTACTCCCAACTATTTCTTGACATCTCATGGGGTAATTGGGATTGACTGCACAGTCTGTTCTATGATGACAGGGATCTCAGGAGAAATCAGAGATGGATGATCCACTCGGCACTTCTGGCAGAACGTGATTGCGAATGCAACAGTCTTGACATTAGCACTTACTCGCGACTGTATGAGATTGAGATGATTTTGGAGGCTTCTCCTCCCTTTAGTAATGCATTATTCACCAAGATTCACGATTAGCTGTGGCATGACTACGGAGCTCTGAGATGATCATTTCGTTGTGAGATTGTCTTTATTTTTCCACTGCATGCCGATTTTACTGTTCAGTAAGCATGTGATCCTGTACTACAGCTTCAACAATTTTCAACGATGTTTCTCAATATGCTTGATGTTGCTCTGAAACAGCATCCGCCTTTACCCCTCGTTGAAACATATTTGAATCATTGGTCTGAGTAATGATGGAATGAGGGATATTCTGGCAGATGAGGTATGAGTTGTGGTGTTCTTTATTTCTTCCACAGCAGACGGTTCACAAGCTCATGTGTCTTCAGCTTTGAATAACTCAAGGAAGAATTCATTGGGATTCCGATCTAACTTCTCATTCTCCTCATATTTGTCACCCTCCTTGTAATTTTAGTCTATTTTCATGGGGCAGTTTGTTCCAGTTTCCTTCTGTTCCCGCTCTGCTTCAGATTGTTTTCTGCATAAATTAAATTTCGCTATTCCTGAGTTAACTGTGAGTCCCGATATTCATACAATAGTTTTCCAATAACATTTTCTGTGTCAATTCAGTTAGCAGGGTCTATGCAAAATAAAATTAACGTAAAGGATCCCAAAATTCAAATGCAACGGTTATTTTTAAACAGTGAGGATGAATTGTTGAAAGTGAAAAACGAAAACGTTGTAAGTAGATATTTGTGACAGTAAATTTAATGAGCAATGCTTCTCTTTCTCTGTTTCTATGTACTATTTTGAATTCTCCTCCCCCAGTCTGCAAACTATTCACTAATCCAATAGAAGTGCAGAATTGTGCCCATATAGACCTTGGTCGATGTTTTATCTCAACAGTCTCTGTATGAAATAGTTACCATCTGTTTTCTGTTCTTAGGACAAATCTTAAATTCTTTATGAAATGACTATTTGGTTCAATGATTTTCAGTTTTGATAACTAAAATATTATGTGAAACAATATTCAACATCTTCATAAACAGTATCTATTTCACTCCCTTACAAACCTTCCCTGATAGCGTATCAAAATCCAACCAAGTTAAATAACGACTATCCATCCTGAATGCTCTAAGTCGGACTGGCTATTTTTATAAATCCAAGCGTCCATCAGTTTTTAGCTGATCGATGTTTCTAAATGCTTGCTTACAGCCACAGTTAAAGTGGCAGACCTACAGTTGCTGGATGCACTTTTTCACTCATTCTGAACAAAGGTATCAAAATTCTCCTTTGGTTCCATTGACACTTCATTTGATCGATGGAGGATGGAAAACTTATGGTAAACCCTTTTGCCATCTCCATGCCCAAACTAAGGTCCATCCCATCCGTAGCTTATTTAATTTATTTTTGTCCCGCCCTTATAACTGCACTTCTAATGAGATCTTGACAGCATCTTTTCTTGAAGATAGGTATAAGGAACTAATTAAACAAGGCAGCCTCGACCTTCACCTCACAAATAGATTGTGGCTCTTAGCAGTTAGGTGCTAAGCGCTATATCAGATAATCAAAATTCAATATTTTGAACAGTTTTGTCAGCTCGCTAGGAAAGCTGATATCGAAGTACCTTTCAGCATTCTTATGTGGGCAGGGCCATGAGTTTCCCTGGTCCTCTGCCCACATCCTTACAGAATACCTAACCATCACCTCTGCCCCACCTTCTTCAGCACCCGAATCCTGAACCCACGGATATTTACGCACGGAAGGAGTGTGAGGGCACCTTATAGAAAGTTAACAATAAATAGAAGTTACGTGCGCTGAGAAAAGGCGAATCTGCATCTGCTTCTGGCAGGAAAAGAGGCCAATCTAATTATATTCCTTCCTGCCTGCTTGGGTTCACGAGTTATGTTAAAATACTTGCAATATTTCTGATCTTCTATCACACGTCAATAGCTGCCTAGTTACGCAAAGCGATTTTACCAATATGTACACGTCCTAGCAATTAAAAATACTTATCAAAAGATTCAGGTGAAATAAAGATCCAAATTGTACTGATGTATTAACATGGTCATATATACCTAGATCTTTTTTCAGTAGTTCTTTCTCTGTTTAAAGAAAGATAAATGTTGTAAAGTATAATTCCAACAACACCATCACATTTGCATTGAAACAAGTCGTCAAGTCCTATGTTGCTCTGCCAAAAACAAATTTGTGGTCTCAGAGATAATTGCGATGTTGTGCCTATGCAGAGTTATGGAGCCGTGATTAACCGATGTTAGAGAACCAAGACCAGACCAACCACCCGATCTCAAAACGAAAGTTGAACTTTCATTTATGAAGTATTTTTTTCGGGTTACTGTTTTTGTCACCTGCACGAAATCATGCTTGCGACTGTGGGAATATCGGATACGGTGAATCAGTTCTGCTGAAATGTTATTAACCTAAAGAGTTATCTGCGTTTCTGTCTTCAATCCTGCTATATTTATTGCATTTCATTTTTTTACACTTCCGTCGTGATTAAGTTACTTTCAGCAAACAAGGATTAAAGTATGGTTTATTCCATATTTTAAAGATGCTGTTTTACTGTTTTACAGATGGTACGGCTCTGAGTACGGCTTTCCTTCCCCTACACGAACCTCTGCGTTTGTTGAGATCAATGGCATCTTAACAACGTGATGCCCCGAAAACATGTATCGGACAAATGAGGTAACTTCCCATACGTGCGCTGACGATGCCTTGCTCCATATATCTCTTTACCTATATATCCTCTGGAATTGTGCCATTGGTCGCAGTGTAGAGTATGCGGCTACTTAAGAACGGGAGGGCAGGGAATGAGGGAAACAACTGACCTGCTGGCGTAATGTTACTGTCAGGGAGATTGGTAAATATACTGTATATTGAAAGATGTAATAAGAGAATATTTGAAACGAATAATGGGACTAAACAGAGTCGGCATACGTTCATGAAAAGAATTTTTTTTCAATATTCTACTGGAGTTGTTTGAGGATATATCTTGTAAAATAGACAAGGGTAAATCAGTGGATGCGATATATTTCGATTACAATTAGGTTTCCAAAACGTAAACAGAGAGGATGTTGGTTAAGGATGTTAGAGCACAACGAGTTGGGGTAATACACTGGCATAGATTGAGAATTTTGAACATAAAACAAAGTGTTTTTTAATAAATTAACCTTTCCCACTTTGGCATGCTGAAACTCGTCCGGTACTGTAGAATCAGTAGTTGGGACGCAGTCATTCATAATTTCTATCTACGGTTTTGCTGAGGGGTCAAATGCCAGATGTTTAAGTTTTATGATAATACAAAACGATGTGGGATTGTGAGTGGCGAGGAGGATGTAAAACCTTTATAACATGATATAGACGAGCCGGTTGAATGGTAAAGAACATGGCGGATACAATATAATATGTGAAAATGTGAAGTTGGTGCACAAGCATAAAAACGGAATATCTTTTCACGGTGAGAGATTGGGTGACATTGATGTTCAAAGTGATCTGTGTGCATTTGTACACAGCTCACTGGCCTCCAGCATGCAGCTGTGCAGTCAATTAGGAAGGCAAATTGTGTTTGAGGATTTGAGTACAGATGTAGCGATGTCTTCCTACAATGAGGATGTTGGTGAGGCCACACAGTTTTGGCCTCGTTTCGCTCCCCATCATGGAAAGGCAGAAAGGATTCACTAGGTTAGTTTCAGGGATGCCAGTTTGATGCAGATGGTGAGAGTAAATATTTTCTCGCGTATAGAAGAATGAGAAGATATCTATGAAACTTACAAAATTCATACTGTGCGGGATAGGCGGGATGCAGGACGAACATTTCCACTGGATGAGGACTCTACAACCAGGAACTGAGAGGAGAAGCAATTCCTTCATACAAGGGTCCGTGAATCTTTGAAATTATCTTCTTTGGATGGGTTGTGCAGGCTCAGCCGTTTGAAGCAATCTGATTGATTTATGAACATTAAGGGCATTGAGGGAGGTAGTGGAGGAAAATAGCATTGAGATTGGAGATCATCCACGACTTTGACGAACGGTAGTGCAATTTCCAAAGTTCAAATGGCCGACTCCTCCTCCGATTTCTTATGCATTTATATTCTTATGACAGCTTGGCAGTTCATTATTCGACCAGCATTTCGATAGAGTGGAGACGTGCTTTCAGGCCTTGGATATATAAATGGATAAAACGGATAACTGAAGGATTATTAGCTGGAAGATACATGGATAGCTTGGTAGTATGTGGATGATTTAGACTGTTGTTGAATTGCAATGCTGGAGTGATTTGTCTCCAGGTTTTCAAAGCAAAATCTTTTCAGATGTCAACACCCAGGGTGAATGCTTTGAATTCCCGTGGGTCTGGAGCGAAGCAAGCGTGGATCGATATTTCAGTATAAATTTAAAGCCACCTAAACGTCAATATATAAGCTGGTATTGCGGCACTGTACGTTTCGCACAACAAACTTCCAAAAGAAAATTATTTAGGAATTTCGCCTTTCAGTCATGGAATGTTGCGGCGACGTTTAACTAAGTTCCAAGGTAAATTGTGCGCAAAACGCAGTTATTTCCCTCTGAAGCAATCTCTCAATTATTACTACGATTGAATCCAAAAAGAATAGACAGTGCTGTTATATGATATGAATTGACAAGAGGTTTTCGGAGATTTAAGATTTCACCTTTTCAATCTAAATGTGTGCTATTCTGAATCTGGAAAATCAAGCCCTTCAATTTTCACGTACCTGTTCGTTCCAAGTTCATTTTCATTGTTGCCGCTTCTGAAACATATGCGAAAGTGTGATGCAGTTAGCCTCACTTATTTTAATAGTTTACAGTTTTATTTCCTTTGTGAATAAGGTAAATTAACAACGTTACAACCAGCAAGTTGATAATTAGACATTCATACACTGGGCACCTCCACTGCGAGAGATACTCGAAAGACGAACAGAATAGTAATCTCTGAAGTAACAGCAGTGTGTATGTTGGAGGTGGGGGAAGGATTTAGGATTATGGGAGTAAGAAAGGGGTATGGTTACGAAGCGACATACACGAAGAAGCTTCACATTTAATTCCAAGCCGCGGATGGCGGCAATCGATTAAAATCAAGGACTTTATTCATCAGGTGTCATTAACATATGTCCAAGGTTACGTGTAAACAGCAGAGTCGGTGTAAAGTTGGGGAGGGAAATCCAAAGTATGCTGCAACTGATTTGCTCATCTTGAAATTTACCATCTCAGTTTTGACTAAATTTGGGAAACACTGGAATCAGAGGGAATCTTCAAGCTGGATGACTCTCGAAGGGCGCGGGCAGTGATTAGACATTCAATTGAATGGATTCTGAACAAGCAACAAACAGAATGGGGATGCGTGGGATGACAGACGAAAAAGGTGATGAAACTTACCTCGGCACTTCCTTGTTCTGTTATTTTATTTCTCCGTCCAATTAGTTAACGTTATGAGCAATGACCTCGGTGATAGATTGAGACTATATCGGTGAGATTCAGACTTCACACCATAACTTAAACATATCACCTTCTCACTATATTGGTCATTTTTATAACTAGGTTTGCTTCTTAGGTAGTCCCTGGAATCAAGTCTGACGTTCCCATTCAGCTTTGTGGGCTTTCTTGATGAAACAATGAGCAATAGTCTATTCTACAGATGGGAGAAGAGCAATCTGACCTGGTGAGTGGCTGAGTTACTTGTGGGGTGTCCTTCTTCCTCCTTCGCTAATACTGGGCTTCTGTGTACTCCGGACGTTCGGAATCGAGGTCCACAATACCATCCCAAATGTTCTTTCTCCATTTTGAGCGGTCATCGGCCATACGTTCCCGGGAGTAAGGGGGGATGTGGCACTTCTTCCGGGAAGACTTGAGCACATCTTTGAATATTTTCTCTGCTCTCTTGGTAATCTCCTTCCACCACAGAGTTTGGAATTGAGTGTCTGTTTCAGGAGTCTGGTGTTGGGCAAGCGAATAAGGTGGTCAGTGCAACATATCCGACTCAGAGTAACTAGGGCCTGGGAGAAGACGCTGATGTTAATGTATCTTCCCAGAGGAAGAACAGGACGATTTTGTGGAGCCAGAACTGATGGCAATTTTCCTGTACCTTGAAATGCTTGCTGCAGCTATTCCAAATAGGAAGGTTGTGGTCACCGCTGCTTGGTCGAGTTTTCCACCTGGTCTGAGATCATGATCTTCTGTTTCCCTATTCCTCAATCAATCAAAAGCTGTGCTGGTGCATTTAACACGGTGGTAAATTTCATCATGAATGTCTGTATTCACTAAGAGGTGACTGTTGAGATATGGGAAGCGATTTACACTTTCCAGTGTGTTGTCATGAACTTCACTATTCAAAGGATGTAGCGGAGCGATTTGGTTGATGAACTTTGTTTTACAGATGTTAAGCGTAAGAGCCATCCTCTTGTATGGTTATGTGAATGAGCTGACGATCTCTTGAGGCTCGGCCTGTGTGCACTGAGAAACACAAGCACGGTCTGTATACTGTGCCCGATTACCAAGGCTCAGGTGACATTGGTTTTAGAGTATAGTTGCCTTAGGTTGAAGATTTTCCCACTATCTTTGAAGATATATTTATCAGTAACATGTACATCGAAACACACAGTGAAATGCAACTTTTGCGTAGAGTGTTCTGGGGGGCAGCCCGCAAGTGTCGCCACGCTTCCGGCGCCAACATAGCATGCCCACAACTTCCTAACCTATAGCTCCATTCTCACGGGAAATTTGTTGAAAGTGAAACTTCCAGCAAGAGAGTTTGAGAAACGTGTTGAGGCAAGGATAGGATCTTGTTTGACATTGGTTCCGTTGTAGTATCCAACTTTGCGTATTGTCGTGAAGCCAATGAAAGACAGAAACGAATTTCCATGGGTAGCCAAATATGAGAGTGGGGGGAGTGTTGTTTCACACATTTCACATATAGGAGTCTACATCTTGAGTGAGGTAGAGGAAGGAAATCTACAGTAGATGGTGATGTTCCTGCACTTTCTTGAAGTTGTGCTGTGAATGCTGTGAAGATCCCATCGTCTGTACCCGTAGATTGACACTGTGATTCAGGGAGCAGCTCTTTGGCCTAGGGAGAAAGAGGATCCTAGTGATGACTTTCATTTAGGTAGACGGCACAGAGGCTATTCTGTAGTTATCACGGTCAGATTTGTCCACATTTTTTGCACACGTCTTTGAGGCCTCCTGGTATATCTCCCTCCCATCAGATATGGACGATGATATTGTGCATTTAGGATTGAAGCTTTTCAAGTTTTAGGATTTCAGTGGTGATTCCATTTGTTTCTGAGGTATTGTTACTTTTGAATCGAGATTTAGATTTATCGACTTGTTTGGAAGAAAAAGCTGCAAGTCTGGGTCGAATAGGTCGCTGTACCTTGCAGTGCAGGGTACTTACATCAAGGACACAGTCGTTGTTGAGGAAGTCCACAAAGTGTGGACTCACATTCTGTTCCAGAGCTTGGCTGTCAGTGGCGCTTGGTCTTGGGTTTTGGGCTGCAGCTGGATTTTTAACCATGTTATGGCTGTCAGCAAGTTGTTCCTTCTGCGCTCACTTTACCCACTATTTGTCCATCACATGATTTCCGCTGACACTCTGCCTTCTGCTTCCTGATGAGTTACCGGTTTTTACCATGAGTAAAGGTAATCATTTTACCTTCCAAACCAGAAACATTTTACATTTACAGTTGATTATTTTGTCCATCTCATGGTCATTCTCATCAAACCAGTCCTGGTTTCTCTTGGTAGAGAAACTAACAGACTCTTCACAACTGCGGGTAATGGCGAACCAGGCCAGCCCATAAGGGGTGGACAGTCTGCAGCTTCTGAGGTATGGTATTGACTCTGAGGAACTTCATGCGAAGTGTGGCTTTGGTGGGGTCCTTGATCTTCTGATCGTCTTGCAGCAGCACTTCTGCTGACGCATATAATTTGGAGCTAATAGAAGGGATTAGGTGGTGGTCAGTCTAGCAATTATCAGTGCTCATCATGGCATACGTGATGCAAGCATGTTTGTATTCCCTCGCTTCGATAATCACATAATTTGACAAGTTCCCGTGTTCAGACAGGGCGCGACTTTTCCTGTTTGTTGTTCTGGTGAAGAGTGTGTTTGTTACAATGATTTTATTCTCCAAGAATTTTGTCAAATGAAGGACCTCACTGGAGTTATTCTTTCTTGTCACTGACGCCTTGGCACAGGGTGGTATCCCTTCACATCCTGGCGTTGAATTCACGTAGTAAGATTAGTTTCCTCACTTTTGGATGCATACCAGGGTTTGGGATGTAGAGATGACTGTAGTATTTTGGTTTCATGTTAGAGTGATCCAAAGGATCATATGGTTTTGGCCAATTCCACAGACAGAGTCGCTGATACGCCAAACTAACCCATTCTTGATGGCAAAGCTCAGTCCATGAACACGGTGTTTCTTTTTCAGTTTGTCGCCCAGAAGAAGGTGCACCCACCGCCCTATTCTGTCAGCTGTCCATAGCCTGCTGACCTGTCTCCCTCAGTGCAGCGATGCTCACACCAGAGTCTCTGCGTTCCAAGCTGTGATAGCAGTGAGCCTCCAAGTCTGACGCTGTTGGGACTGTTTATGAGGCTCCTGACATTCCAAGTCCCGGACTTGTGGAGTGGAAGTCGCCTGTGCATAGGTTCTGTAAACATGGCGTAGCCGTTGCCCACCAGCTGTCACACCGGCTTCTCAGATGATAGCCTTGATCGAATGACAAGGGTTTTAAAAGGACTGGAGACTTGGCTCTCTGCAACAATGTTAATATTCACACCTACAGGTAGCTCACGCTCACCTGAGGCACGAACACTGCAAGCCTTGTCCACTGCTTCCCTCCTCGGTTCTCACTCGGTCATTCCGTCCCGACCCCGGCCGCAGACCGGACCATACCCAGTCCTCGGATGTTCCTTGCTCAAAGTAGAACATTGCGGTACAATCAGATAATCTGTGATGTTTACCACCCATTGTCGGACTCATTTGCTGAATCCTTTGCATTTTTAAAGGATGATAATGGTATTGTTCGGGGTTAAGTCACACTTCAAGTGGAGAAACCTGTACCTATACAGGGCTGCAGAATAATAGGTCACAGCTTTTTGTATAAATCTTGTGATTGTATGAAAGCCGGCACCTTCATACTGTTTTAACACGCCTCCAAATTTTACTTCTCTCACAAGATATTCGATCAAAAGAATATTTATCAGATATTTGATCGCGTTTGAATATGCTTCCATTAATTGGCCCTGCATGATAATGGGAACAGCTTGTGGAAAAAGAAAAGTTTCGCAATTGCCGCCATCACAATGGTTTCACCTCGGTCACCCGCCCTCCCCGCCCAACTTCACTCACTATGCCACGTTCCAACCTGGTACAGCCTCTGCGTCTTTATGTGCTTACCTCACTGTCAGATATAAATAATTCTCCCGATCAACTCTTTGGAAACACGTCATAATTTGAATATATCTCCAAATTTTCCTTTAAATTTCTTTGCTGTAAAGGAAGAGCCGGGCCTTCTCTTGGGCTGGCCGTAACTTAACTCGTTCCTTGACTCTAAGTTGGCGTTCAGCTCACCTCTCACTTTGGCAGACAGCTGTTCTCCTGCTCACAAAATAAATGTTCCATTTGTTAGAAAAGAAATGAGCAGCTTCATCGGAAAAACGTAAGTAATTTCACGGCCAACTTGACACTATCCAAACTTGCAAAAGGAGAATGCAAAGGTGCCATTATGCAATTCTCGGCATCGTTCTAAAACAAAATGCACGAAACTCAAAAGGACAATCCACACAAACAGGTATAATTGCCGTTGTACAAGTGCATGATTAAGTACCTTTAAAGGAGGTACCTGAAGCGACATAGGGCAGTGGAAGGTCCAAAGCTAAAGTCACAGAAGCCCGAAGGTTCAACTCCGCACACTCGAAACTCATAGATATGCAGTCGGTCTATTGCGAGGGAATAACAATTTCGCTTTGGGCTGTTGGGAAAAGGGAGTTTTTAAAAGCGTTACTGGGTTATACTATGGGTGCACCTCTCACACAATAATGAGATTTCTAACAGTGAATCTTTCCGTTTTACTCGACTATTTTTGAGCGCACCTGTTTCTTGGGACTTTTTCTTCAAACTTGCTAACTCTACAGCGGAAAGATCAGAACAAGTCACCGTGATGTTTCCGATTGCCTAACGTTCAATCAGAAGTCGCATTTTTGTTTTGCGGGAAAACTTTGGATGTCCATTGCGTTGATAGGCTGCAACGTTAGACCCATTTCCCCTATGTATAACACAGAGTAAAACACGTTAAAGTGAAGCAGTCAATGCAGCATTCAAACATAATAAGTTGAGAACAGCGTTTTACTTAGAAGGTTATTAGTTCTCCCGTTATGCGCAAGCTATGAAAAATAAATAAAATAACATGGTAAACCTGAGAGAAAAGTGCTCAGAGGAGAGTCGATCGCGGTTAACGAATTTGAATTCATACCATTAGGAATCAAGTTAAAAATCACTTGATTTATCCAAAGGACGGGTTTGTTAAAGGAAGGTCCAGTCCAATTAATTTGGCTTCTTTTGAGGAGATGAGAAAGAGTATCGAAGAATACAGTGACATGCAAAAGTTTGGGCACCCCTGGTCAAAATTTCTGTAACTATTAATAGCTAAGCGAGTAAAAGATGACATGATTTGCAAAAAGCATAAAGTTAAAGATAACATATTTCTTTAATATTTTAAGCAAGATTACTTTTTTATTTCCATCTTTTACAGTTTCAAAATAACGAAAAAGGAAAAGGGCCCGAAGCAAATGTTTGGGCACCCTGCATGGTCAGTACATAGTAACACTCCCTCTGGCAAGTATCACAGCTTGTAAACGCTTTCTGTAGGCAGCTAAGAGTCTTTCAATTCTTGTTTGGGGGATTTTCGCCCATTCTTCCTTGCAAAAGGCTTCTAGTTCTGTGAGATTCTTGGGCCGTCTTGCATGCACTGCTCTTTTGAGGTCTATCCACAGATTTTCGATGATGTTTAGGTCGGGGAACTGCGAGGGCCATGGCAAAACCTTCAGCTTGTGCCTCTTGAGGTAGTCCATTGTGGATTTTGAGGTGTGTTTAGGATCGTTATCCTGTTGTAGAAGCCATCTTCTTTTTTACATCCTCCAGCTTTTTTACAGACGGTGTGATGTTTGTTTCCACAATTTGCTGATATTTAATCCACTTCATTCTTCCATCTACCAGTGAAGTGTTCCCCATGCCATAGGCTGCAACACAAGCCCAATGCATGATCGATCCACCCCCGTGCTTAACAGTTGGAGAGGTGTTCTTTTCATGAAATTCTGCACCCTTTTATCTCCAAACATACCTTTGCTCATTGCGGCCAAAGAGTTCTATTTTAACGTCATCAGTCCACAGGACTTGTTTCCAAAATGCATCAGGCTTGTTTCAATGTTCCTTTTCAAACTTCTGATGTTGAATTTTGTAGTGAGGACGCAGGAAAGGTTTTCTTCTGATGACTCTTCCATGAAGCTCATGTTTGGGCAGGTGTCACTGCACAGTAGAACAGTGCACCACCACTCTAGAGTCTGCTCAATCTTCCTGAAGGTCTTTTGCAGTCAAACGGGGGTTTTGATTTACCTTTCTAGCAATCCTACGAGCAGTTCTCTCGGAAAGTTTTCTTGGTCTTCCAGACCTCAACTTGACCTCCACCGTTCCTGTTAACTGCCATTTCTTAATTACATTACGAACCGAGGAAACGGCTACCTGAAAACGCTTTGCTATCTTCTTATGGCCTTCTCCTGCTTTGCGGGCATCATTTATTTTAATTTTCAGTGCTAGGAAGCTGCTTAGAGAAGCCCATAGCTGCTGATTGTTAGGACAAGGTTTGATGTGTCAGGGTATTTATAAAGCTTTGGAAGCTGCATCATCTGGCCTTTCCTAACGAGGACTGTGAACAATCCATAGCCCTAATAAGCTAACGAAGGTCTGAGACCTTGGTAAAAGTTATCTGAGGGCTCAAACCTCTTGGAATGCCCAAACTTTTTCATGGTGCTCCTTTCCTTTTTTTCCACTCTAAAATTGTGCAAAACAAAAATAATACGTTAATCTTGCTTAGAATGTTGGAAAAAATGTTTCACCTTTAAATTTATGACTTTCGGAGATCAGTTCATCTTCTACTCACTTAACTATTCACAGTAACAGAAATTTTGACCAGGCGTGCCCAAACCTTTACATGCCACTATACAACGCAGTTGATGTCCTCCGCATGGAGTTGAGTAAAGCCTTTGACATGGGAGACAGAATAAAAACGTATACGCTCATGGGATGCTCTTGGCGTATAAGATCGGACATTGTCTTGGTGACAGGAGGTTGACGGTGATGATCGAGAGTTGATTTTGCGTTTAGACGCCTGTGAGCAGTGGTGTACTGTAGGGATCTTGCCTGGGACCCTTGGTGTTCGTTATGTACATTAATAAATTGGATGTGAATGTCGGATGCATGGTGAATAAGTTGAAAGATGACTCGAAAATTGGTGGTGCTGTCGGTTTTGAGGACGGCAGTTTTTGGCGACAGAACTATATTGATGAGTTGGTAAGATCGGCAGAAAATACTAGGCTGGACTCAACCGTGAAAAATGTAAGGCATATTTTGGGAGGGCGAATAATGCTGGATAAAGACAATGTATGGTGGGACCCCAGGAAGTAAAGAACAAAAGAGATCTTGAAGTGCAGGTCCAAGGAGCCCTGAAGGCAGCAGCACAGGTAGAGGTGTCTAAGAAGGCACGCTGGACACTTGCTTTCATTAGCCGAGGTACAGGAGATAAAAGTAAATCGGGTATCGGACAACTACAGAATACATTAGCGAAGCTACAACTGTGCGCAATTTTGGTTGTCATGCACAGGAAAGATGTGGTTTTCCTGGAGACCGTGCAGAGGAGATTCACAAGGATGTTGCCTGAGAAAGAGATTTTCAGCAGTAAGAGAGTATAGAAGCTGGATTTGTTTTCATTAGAGTAGAGAATGCTGAATTATGAGAGGAAGGCACATGTTGGAGAGTGAGGAACATTTCGCCTTAACGGAGATAGCTTCGACCATAGGTTTAAGGTCAGGGATAGAAGACTAAGAAGGAATTTGACCATGCACCTCAGCCACCTATTCCTAAACCAGTCTCAGATATTTGCCAAATAGCCTTGGATCACATGGGATCATATCTTTTCGATTGGTCTAACACATTGGACTTTCTCAAACTTCTCACTGAAGTCTACGTACATGAAGCTACTCTGCCCTCAAGGACACTAGTACCTCTTCGAAAAGTTCAGTCAGATGGTGAGACAACGATCCTCTTAAAATGACACGCTAATCATCTTTGGTTAACCCCCGCCCCTTCAAATGCAGATTAATCCTCTCTCTCACTCAGAATATTTCTCAATATATTTGCTACAATTGATGATCGGTTCACTGACCTGTAATTACCTGGCTTACTCCTGCTTCCCATCATGAATAAATGTGCTAGATTTTCTGCTCCCCAGACATTTGGTACCTCTAAAGGTTTTCAGGGAAATATGACCTTCCGTGTTAAGAATTCCACTACCAGAAGGGATACTTCCCACCTGCGTTATCAGCTACAACATTTTGCAAGGTTTATTTCTCCGTTTAAGCTTCTTGGTTGAATAGAGCATACAAGTATACAACTTCTCTAACTCGTTGAAGCATAAAAAGCAATCGATTGGAAATGAAGGCGGAACACCAGTTAGCTTATGCTGCGTATATGTAGATTTATTTTAGGATTTTGTCTTACGAAATATATAAACCGTATAAGTTGAGAACAGCGTTTCACTTAGAATGTTATTAGTTCTCTGGTTATGCGCAAGCCCTTAAAAATTAGTAACGTTTTCTTGGCTAAATCCACTGTAGTAGGATACCGGATTGGTTTGACTTGGTGATGTTGGACTGAAAGTGTGCAGTATTTCGACAGTATAGAGTTGCATTTTGTAACCAAGCGTCATCCGCCGAAAACTTCAATTCTAACACTTTTTAGAGGAAAGCCACCTCATGTGCTGGCCATATTTGGTCTTTATTTCAGTATTTTCAACACCCTTGTTGGTTTGCACACAGTATTTTCACAAACGGGGCAGAAGTGGTTCCCGAAAACATTCCCCTTTTATTAGAACTACTTACTGAACATGAACAATTCTAGATATGTTTTACCAGAGAGAACTTTTTTTAAAAAGTTGAATCGTGATTAGATTTTTCTCACAAAACCTATTGAACGCAGCGTTATTTTACCTGAGATTTTTTCACGCAGCTCTTCCTCTATTAATTGTCAGTAGAAAGTAAATAGCAATGAAGTATAAAACGGATTGTATTGTCAAGTGTACTACACATACCAAAAGATTATTGCCCTTTCAAATTGTCTTAAACCAAAGATATATAGTTTTTATCTGCGGTTACTGTTGAAATGCAGGAAATGCAGCAGCACATTTGCTCACAACACGCGGTTCCAAACTGCTATGCAGCAATTACAAGAATATTTTTGTTGATTTTGCTTGAGGAAACATAGAAAGGCAAGTCATTCAGGATAACAGTAACTATGCATTATTTTTTAGAATACTTTATGCGACAGTAAATTGCTTTAGAACATCCGAAAGAGGATAGATTTGCGCTCATGGAACATAAAGTGATACATTTTCTTTAGCAACGCTTTGATCTCCTGTCCCGATCGTGCCGAAGTCATTTTGGGAAACGGGTGATATTGGATTATTTTAGTTCGACTACAGTCTGAGACAATGCCCGCTGTACCGTATTGTCTGAAAAATGACACCATTGAACGTACCAATCCTTCAGTACAGCATTGGAATATCGGCTGAAAGTACACTGGTATCAGAGTCTGGGATAGAACAATTCAGTTTTTAGGTGGGGCTGCAGAAGCCGTGTCTTATCTCCCTGTAGCGGAGAAGGTTAAGGGAACATGACTAAAATATATAAAATTACGGCAGGTATGGATACGGTAAACTGCAGGAAACGTTTTCCCATATCAGAGGTAGATAAAATTAAAGGACGTAGGTTTATGGTAAAGGGAAAGAGATTCATAGATGGGGACCACCTCCACCCAGAGAATGGTAAGTACTCGGAATGCACTGCCTGGGAGTGCGGTTGAAGCTGGGTTGCTGAAAATATTAAAATGTCTACGTGAACGCTTGAATTGCTTAGGTATGGAGGGCTCTGGACCAAGTGCTGCATGGTCGAGGTCGGCCGAAGGACCCGTTTCGGCACAGTACGACTGTAAGACTCCATGCCTTCCTGTCTATCGAGGCCTCGATTGAACGTTTATGTACAGCACCTATCACCGCTTTACTGGATGGTTATGACGGTGGAAGAAATGGTAAAGGGGAAATTTACAAAACATTCCAGAGTTGTAAAACTGTAAAGCTGAAAAGAGATGCAGGAGAGCTTTAATTGAAGAGCAAAAAGTGTGCGATGCCTGGACAGGTTGAATAGAAGGAATGTTTATCCCAGACGTGGGAGGAAGTTCTTCTTTTGTGTGGCTGATGTCAATAGAACTTTATATTGGCTCCAGCGACTGCTGTGATTGAAGGCCGACTGTGATACAAAATATCACAACTCATAAATTTTCGAGCTGAAAATTGGAGGAATCTGTTCTATAGCCGCACAAATATAATAGGACCCTGCAGTGCCCATGTATTGATACACATGCACTCACATCCGCCATTGTACTTCATGTATTTTCAAGCTGGACCTAAGTGCTAAGCAAACACGGCACAGCATCTGCAGGATGCTACAAAGTACTAGAAATAAAGAAAATATACTTTAAACTATTGATCTATCCAAATATCACACTGGAAAGGGAAAACATCGTTGTTACTTACCGTCAACTCGGCATTTGGATTCAAATTCTAAATAATTATAAAATATAATTATAAATATATATTTATTCCACACATCTTAAGCACTCTGTGAAGATAATCGAGAGAAGACCTAATGTGAACCCGGTTAGTATTTTGAAAAGTCGCATGAACGAAATATACGATACATTTGGAATGGACACATTTAGCCACTTAACACACACATTCCACCATTCTCCCTGTTTAATGGGCCTGCGTTCAGAGGATGACGAGAGAGAGAGCTGGGTTAGGAGTAATTGTGGTTGATCCAGTCAGAATGGAAGTTAAAACATCACAAAGACATGGATTCACTTGAGACATGGACATGAATCACTTACACATGTCACACACGGAGTGTGACACTGACCCGGAGTACTTGGGCTGGATTGATCTGACAATGAGTCTGTGATTTACACGGAAAACTAATGTTGTACGATGCGACTTCTGCAAGCGTGCACATTACAGATGGATGAATTACGAAGATCTGACTTTCGGCATTGCCTCTGGACTGATCACAGAGGCAAGTGGCACTTCCCAATATACTGGACCGAGGGAGCAAAATACGCATATAACCCTATGCTTCATACTGGTGCATCTGACTTTACCACATTCAGTAGAATATGGTTTTTAGTCTTCACTAAGCTGGTTAGTGAAGATTGTATATTAATTTTAATTCAATATTAGTGTGTACTGGGGATGAGGTGGAAATTAGGAAGTTGAAGGCAAAAGACGGGGCGATAGCCCAGGGTAGCACTGCGCTCACTTCGAATTCAAGATCCTCCTCACCCACCAAACTGGCGAGGTAAATTATATAGAACTGAAAAGTGACTTGAATTGCCCTTCAAGATGCGGCTTAAATTTACTTGGGAGACCAAGTTCAAAGACAGATCGCATAAATTATATCTGACCGGAGGAAACGTTTTGAACGGGTTAACAATTATTTGTTTAACATGTATGTCGTAGATTATCGATAATCGTTAAGCCAAAAGCCAGAGATTTGTCTTATAACATTTTGGAAACAGGTTCAGCACATGGACAACACTGTTCAAGAAGTTCCATCAGGCCACCAGGATATGCTTTCAAAGGAAAATAACAGAGACAAGCACACGCAGACATTGACACTCAGGTTCGCATCTCATCTGTCGGTAGTTAATGTTTACGTGCTTACACTAACCTTTGCCTTTGCTATTTAATTGACTTTCTGCAAAGGTAAAAAAAAAAATCACAGACCTTATCACCGGAATGACAGTAACAGCAACGTGCCTTTTTATGCAATAGAGACGTCCTAAGGCTCCTCACGGGAGTAAGTTTCAATTATCAAATATACAATTTAATGGAACACCCTACAGGAGGAAGGCGAACTTGAGAGTTGGAGCTGTTTTCGTCGTGAATTCCATTGGTTCTAACTTTGGGAGCTGAACGCAAGACTGCTTAATTCCAGGTTGGCCCAAGAGGTCAGAATTGTAAGGAGGGCATAGACTGAAGGATTGTCGGGTAGAAAAAGGCATCAGAGGTAATTTTGGCGAGCTCATTGATGTTCAAAAACCTTGAAAAGTTGCAGCTAATTTTTTTTATAGGAAACCGTTCAGGTTAAGAAGAATAGGTCCGCTGAGCAAATGTAATTTCCTAGGATAAGATATCCCTATTAGTCACATGTACATCGAAACAGTGAAATGCATCTCTTGCGCAGAGTTTTCTCGGGGCTGCCCGCAAGTGTCGCCATGCTTGCGGTGCCAACATAGAATGCCCACAACTTCCTAACGCATATGTCTTTGGAATGTGGGAGGAGACTGTAACAGTCGGAGGAAACCCACAGGGACACGGGGAAAACGTACAAACTCCTTACAGACAGTGGCCGGAATTGAAGCCGGGTCGCTGGCGAGTCGGGTTCAATTCCAATCACTGGAGAGGGTTAGCTAACAAGCGTGCGATGGGAGTAAGGTGAATAATATCATGGGCGAGAACCTCCGTAGTAAATGAGAAGTTTCGGAATTGGGTTAGTTGGTGGCTATAGGAATTTTAAGGAAACAACAAAAGCACTGTTAGATTCGGAATTCATTAGGTGCGCAAAAATCACCTAACGGTTTAATATGACGTTAACATTGCGAATAACTAGCTCAGTTTAGGATAGAAACTAAGTAGAGGGGTGGAATTCTTGGGAATAGGATGCCATATTTGGTGCAGAGTCAGCGCGAAGTTTTACCCTTCTATTTTGTTACAGGTGACTGAACGAACAAATAATGGTGAGGTGAATAAAGCAAAAAATTGCAGGAAATACTTAGCAAACCAGGGAGCATAAGTGGAGTGAGATCATAGATAATGTTTAAGGTGGGTGACCTTTCATGCCTGGCTTGCTGAGTAATATTCAGTTTTTCTTGTCACTGTTTCTGATTATGTGTAGGTTTTTCTTGCTCTTCGGTGCTGAGATAATGTTAAGTGCCATATTAAATAGAAACTGATGCCACATTCTCATATTTTCCAAGGCGTCCTCACATGAATGAGAAAAAGTGAGGGGAAAATTCGAAATAAGTTAAGCAGTAAGAACACCAAATGCTGCAGATATTCAACAACAAGGGAGAAAATGAGTAAGTCATTGTCTTCACAACTTCCAATTCTTCCGTGCAAATACGAAGTGCATCTATTGGGTCCTGATGATTTATCTTTTCGGTCAATATTTCAAATACCGCCGTGGTAATATTTATTACCAATACGTATTTAGTGTCTCAACGATCTCCTCCATCTATTTTAGTCTTGAAGTACCCTCTTGTCACGTCTGAAAGTGGTCCATGTCTGCCTGCATCTCGACATGGATTATTTCATTTGCCGAGAAGCTGCGAATGGCATTGAATATTATAGAATCGCTAAAGAACCACTTCTGACAGAAAGTTAATGATGTGACAGCTATAGATGCTCCTGCTTAAGATTCAACTCTGATAATCTCTTGGAGTCTGTTAATTGACCACCGGCAATTACAATCTTATTTTGCGTGGGATATCATTTCACAATAGAGACCATAAGTAATATGAACAGAAGTGCAACATCCGACCATTCAAGACGGCTATGCCCTTCAGAAGGATCATGGCTAATCCAAATTTCCAAGTTCACTTTTGCACTCTCTCCCTATAATCCTCGATTCACTTAATGATTAAAAATATCTGTCTCAGCTTCGAATATATTCACGAATTCAGACTGCTTAGCTTTTGGTGACAATGATTTCCAAAAACCCACAATCCTTTGAATAAAGAAATTATTCCTAATCTCCTACTTAAGTTGCCCCCCCCCCCCCCCTATCCCGAGACCATACCTTCGGGTCCAAAGCTCTGCTGCGAAAAGAAACATCCTCCAGAATTTACTCTGGAACAACGGCAATAATTTTTGAATAATGTTCATCCTCATGAAACCTTTCTGACTCTGCATCATCAGACTATGGCTTTCCACATCTATTAACACTGCTAGAATTAATTCCAGTATTTTCCAAAAATAATCAACATTAAGTTAAGTAGCTTCTCCCCCCCCATCCATTTTGAATAAGGACATTGTATAGGAAGTATAACTGCAGCCAATGGAGTATTTTGTCTTTGAAGTTCATGGACATCACTTTTACCTGGACAAATGTTGCGTCTCTGTCAAGCTTATCCACACTAAATTCTCCTCTATAATTCAACTCTTTGTACCACAGCTGACAATGTCTGGAGCCGAGTAGTCCTGGCGAAACCCAAACTGGGAATCAAGGATTAGTTTATGGGTAAGTGCTGTTTGATAGCTTTGCCGATCACTTCCCTCATTTCACTGATTACCGTGAATCGGCTGATTGGGCGATAATTAGTGGGATTGGTTTTGTCCTGTTTAATGTGAACAGGGCATACCTGGGTAATTTTCGGCATCGTTGTATATATGCCATTGTTTTAATGGTAGTGGAACAGTTTGGATTCGAGGTGCAAGTTCTGTAGCGCAGGTCCTCAGTACCACTAAACAGGTGTACTTTTGTCCCACAGCTTCCAACAGCCCTGCCTTGATATCATGTAAAATAAATTGAATTGGCTGCACACTGGCTTCTGTGATGGTCGATCTTACAGGAGGTGATCCACAACCGAATCTGTTTTCTGCAACGAACACACGGCACCAAATTAAAAAGGAAGTACAAGTAAATTGCTACTTCACCTGAAAAGAAAGAGCAGGCTGTTGGAAAGTGAGGAGGTGAAACGCAAGTATTGCACCTTTTGATTCTTGGAAAACGCTACAAGTGAGAGTGCAGGCCGGGAATATGATATAGCAGGTTTTTTTTCTGCCGAGAACTGGAAGTGGAAAGGCAAAATAGTGAATGTGATAAAAAGGGAACATCACCCTATTCCTCTTGCTGATTACAATCTGAACGAGTGGTTGGAAAAACTTTGAAGATCTGGTCAGTTTATTCTGTGGAAGTGGTTCATTTCGTATTGTGTAGCGAATAATTATTCGATTATGATGTTCGCTCAGTTGTCAAATACGAACTTGTACCGCGTTTTCCTTCCTTCTATAATCTGCAAAGCCAACGTCTTCTACTTCACTTCAGTAACTTGTCCCCAGTTGATCGACAGTAGCATTTTCCAATCCCTCTAGATTAGTAATGTTATATCTCGTCCTTTACACAATATCCAATCCGCCCCATCTGTCTGTTTTGATTTTAACAAGTATTTTCTTCATTTTGATTTCATTTGCACAGATCCATCCTGTTCACCCTTTCGCTGGCTGACGCATGTTCCCATCTGGTCTGGTCATGAGGTAATTTTAAAAATATTGGCATGTCTAATCCCTCCACAGTTTCGCCTTTCCATGTCTGCAAAGCATTCTGAAAACTCCAAACATCTGCGATCCATCTTTTCGGTTCTCCTCGCTCCACCACATTCAAGCTAACCCAAAATAAATCACAGCCTATTTTCTATCTTAGAAGTGATTATGATGACAACCCTTTCCTTGAATTAAAATTTTGGATTATCTCTCCTTCTTTCGCTTGCTGCCAATAATTGTTTTGTGTAGTATGAACTGAATTGGTGGGTAATTATTGGTCATACTGGAAACGAGATTTTACACATGCTACTTTAAACGAATGTTAATAGACACCTTTAAACCGAATTTACATCTTACCCAACTCCTTCAACTTTTTCAAAGTATTCTTTATTTCTAAAAAAAAGACATAATTCAGGTCATAATTTTTGAAATACAGGAGCACTTAGACTCTTAGAAATATGATATTAAGCCCTTACACAAACACAGGCTTAATATTCTCCTTTATGAATAACTGAGGAATGAAGGCACCGGCAAAGAAGTGGCTGAATGTATAATAAATTTGCTCAACGAAAATATTACCACGCTAGATATAACACGCCTCTGTGGGGTCAAATAAATTTTGCAATTTGGCTGGAACTAAAAATAAAGCAAATAGTATAGCAGAGATTTTGGAACCAATACGCGACCCTATTCATTTTGTCGGTTGCCAATTAGTTGGGAAGAAATTGAGGGAACTGTTTGCAAAAGAAAACTGCTGGCTATTTGCAAAATGTATCGTGCATTGATCATGGGAAATGTTAATTGACCGAAACTTTAATTGTGCCGAAGACAGAAGGGAGATATGACAACGGGCATTATCTCTGTGTTTTTCAATCCTCCTAATTCTTAAGCCCAGAGGTAGGCCACAGATGCTGCACAACTTGCTGAGTCTGACAGGCAATTTTGCGTCAATGCAGACCCATTTTCTTACTTGGTCCTCTCCGCAGTGGTGCCAATATTCTGGATATTAAGCTGCTCCAAGATAAAAACACATTTTTAAGAAGCAAATTACAAGAGATTCTTTCTTATTTACCCATCTCCTTTTGAAATAATTTCTTTTCTGTTGAAAAGGGATGGTGTGTTATCAGTTAGTCAATTTTACCTTACAAAACAAAACGGCAAAGACATATTGAACTTGTAATCCTCGGGTAGGAGAAACAATATTTTGGGCGACAGAGCAAAACAGAGTCAGAAAATTGCAAATCGACTTCGGAACTAAACATCTATTCAACACTGAACATACAAACTTACGAATGTGGAGGAGTAGTGGCCTCCCGAGACCAATATGACTTTTAAGACGACAATGGCTGATAATTACAACTCAGCTCTGCATTTCCAAATACCTGATGTAACTTTTCATTCCTTTGATAGGTAAATATCAATATAACTCTGCCTTAAATATTTACAAAGACTCTACTTCTAAAACCATTTAAGGAAGAAATAGCCAAAGACTGAATTTCGCTTCATTTCCTTCGTAAATTTTGTTTTCAAACAGTGACAGCTATTTCTAGACTGTCTCACGAGAAAATATACACTTCACATCCACTATAATTTACACACTGAATCCTGGAAATTGGATGAATTTTATATCACCGCAATATAGGTACAATATTTTGCTGATGAGATTTACTGGTGACATAATATTTTCAGCAAAATTGGATCAGGTACTTCTATTTTCTGTTCACGTTAGCACACCTGATATGATTTGGTGTCAACTCGCACCTAACCCTGCCGCTATTCATTTGATGCGCAATTCATTCTTTACTGACATACGTTAGAGCTCAATCTGCGGCATACAACAGCCATAGAACTCTTTTGGTACAAGGAACACATTATGCCACATTTGTTCAGTTTATTGCAACTTAACGGGGCCCTGCCAGCTTTGGGATCTGTGTTGCTCTGGAACTGATTCTAGGCTGCAGAGACACCTTCCATAGTCCACAGATGTCTGGTCCCTGCGATTTTCACTGTTCTTCTCAGAATTAGTTCCCTTTACAATATTAAGAATATTCTGTTGAGATTTAAAGCATTGATGGAAAGAAAAACGAAGATTATGCGAGACTCACAATACAGAATAAGTGGGAGGATAATCAATGGTGTGGACGAACAAGCGCAACATGAAGTGCATGTCTAGAGATCCTTAAAGACAACCTTGCAGGTTCAATAAGTTGGTTAAAATAAATGCTCTCCTTCAGCCGTTACTCAGATTGAAATGCCCTGGCATTTCAATTCCTTAGTTAAACGCTTCTTAAAATATTGAGGAAGTACTTGTCTCCACAATCACCACAGGCAACGTGTTCCAGATTTCAAACATTCTTCAAATTCCCGTTGCATATACTACCCTCGATCTTAACACTATACCCTCTGACAATACTCACTTCTCCTAAGAGGAAATATTTACTTTATCTATGCCCCTCTTAACTTTATACACCATCAGTTTCCCTGACCTTGCTCATTCCAAGTAATAACCCAGCCTATCCAATCTCTATCACAAGTGTTATCCATCCCAGGCAACATCTTGACCAATCTCCTCTGCATCCTCTCTGGTGCACATCCTCCCTATTCTGTGTTGACCAGAACTGCATACAGTATTTCAATTGCAAATGTTTTATGTTGTTGTATTATAACCTCCCTGTTTTTATATATCCCGGCTAACGAAAGCAAATACCCCGCATGCCATTTCAACCACTATATATGCCTGTGCTGCTGCCTTCCGCGATTCTTGGACTTGTACATCAATTTCCCTTTGTTTCTCAATATTCTATGGACTCAAAGGAGATTGAAGGTAGTCTATGAGCATAACGCAACACCTCTAGCCCAGCGTGTACACTGAAGTTGTTTGCAGCGCAAACCACTTTTACACCTCTTTTACTCTCGTGGCCAGTTATTAGCCTTTAGTTTCCAACCTTTTCAATGACGTGTTCCTCACCTGTCATTTGCAGGGCTGTTTTCAATTCTTTAATTTCTGGAAGAGTAGCATATTTTTGGCGTCAGCCAGCATTGCCGACCAATAAGTCAAGGGGTTAAAGACATTGTTCGAAACAATTGGATTTTGAGCAAAAGGTATACGGTTATAAACTTGAATATACCTCAGAGAAAAAGCAGATTTATTATTGTATGTTAGAGTTATTTTAAGGATGAGGTAATAAATACCATTCAGCTCAGTAGGTTAGTGGATTTGTTACTAGATAATGATTGTAGATGCGCTTAAGACTTCTTCATTAAAAACTCTCCATGACATTTCCGAATTTGAAGATTTACATTGGCTGAAAATTCGGAAAATAAAACCTTGCATTGAATTGTCCAAAATGCTATTCGGGCGAATAGCTTAGTTTTGTACAGTGAGTTGTTATATTACGACTGCAGAGTGCTTTACCATTAATCATAGTTGGCACAACAAGTCGTGATGCCTTCAAAGGGAACCATCATAACACTTATATTAGGTGGATAGGATTACAGCGGTCATGAATTTTACAAAACAATACAGAGCTGGTTCAAACTAAGAGATCATCTTATCGTCCTCTTCATGTTCCAGTATTGTCAAATCAGAAGAAATAATCAAAACACGAAATGTTTCATTTTTACCTGCATATTTACTGGACAAATCTTTGACTGTAGAAAAAGTTTGAAATTAAGTAGAGAATTGATCCAAAACAAAACTCGCAAATGCAAAGTGCATATGCCGATTGTACACTGTAACCACATTCAACAGACAAGGGGACAACCAACGTCATCATTACATGAACCCACCTTACGATCTCTCACTGTCTCTCTCACACACGAAACACACTGCGCATACTGTGTAGTTTCGGCAAAGATTATGTCCACATGCGAGGATGGATGAAGCCTTGGTTTAACCTCTTAGGGAAAGGGTTTCATCTCTGGCAATTAAGCCTTCATTACCACACTCCTACTATTACTGTGAAATCCACCAAACTGATTTTCAACAGACTTAGTGGCAGAAATTGCACATATTGAGCTGCAACTGACCAGAAATGAACAAATTCTCCGTGCACACTGTTCAGATCACTCTTTCTGACTTCTCCGAAATCAAGTGCAAACGGATACTTCAGACATGAAGAAAAAACGTGTATAATCTTCATGGACTTTTCTTGGTGAGACATCGCCGTTTTAAAATAAAAATAATGGTTCCCGTCCCCCCCGGCTGGTGCGCTAACCAACTGGTATGAAATCATCTGTACCATTTTCATTATTTTGAGCTTCTTCCTTTCTTAAAGTTCAATGCGCATGAGATAATTATCCGGCATTGCAAAGCACCTTTGTACTTGATTGCTTTTTGTGATTGCATTCAATAGAATTAGATATCAGACAATGTGAGAAAGGGGCGGCAAATCCAATTCCACCTTTCTCTTCCCCCACCACCCTTCTAACCCCATGTCAGAGAAATAGTTGTTGCCCTGGTCGTCAAATATCTGGCTGAAGTAATTTACCTCCTTCTTTCTGACGCAATTTTTCTTCTGTTCATGCGGAAAGTAACAATGTTTGAGATTAACTACCGGTTGAAACTCCTGCAGAATATTTACTACAATTGTTGGAATATTTATCCAATTATTGTAAACGCAATTTTTTAAAAAGAGGGAGAATAGATATAAACGTTGCTGGGAAACTCCTGTCAGTTTGTGGCATGCTCCGTGTTTGCACATGACGTGATGTACGCAATCTCGACGTACAGTATGTTGCAAACTTGTTTGTTGTATGCGCTTGTAAGCCGCAGTTGGAATGCATCCACAATGAATTATTTCATTTGCTGGACCATTTCAATGCTGTACGTTCTCCTGCACTGGAATTGACAGCAATGAGTAAAACTGGAATTGTCAGTGAAAATTAGGTGGAATATCAGAGCGGAGAAGTTACAGGCATTTGTTAAAATATTTGTGTTTATATTTGTATTTTTATGAAAATGACCTGAAATACACCGAGAGGCTCGGCAATTTAATAACAGGACATCGCTTCTGTCTTTAAAAGATGTAAAAGGGGAAAAATGGAGTGAAGGGAGGGAGACCTGGTGTAGAAATCGTTTTCACACCTTCCACATTTCTCGATTTGCTGCTGGTGCTGGGTCCCATGTTGTTTGCCACATATATTAACAATTCGGATGAGAACGTAGGTGGCATGAGTAGAAAGTTCGCGCACGACAACAACATTTTTGGCGTGCTAGACTGAAGAACGTCGTCTGAGGTTACAACAGGATCCAGATGAAATGGGAAAGCAGGCAAAGGAATTGCAGATGAAACTTAACTCAGACAAGTGCGAAATGATGAATTTTGGAAGTTAAACCGGGGCTGGACTCGCACAGTGAATGACAGGGCCCTGGAGAGTGTTGTAGAACAGAGCGACCTAGGGGTACAAGTACATCGTTCTGACTGTGGATACACAGGTAGAGAAGGTGGTGAACAAGGCGCATGCCATACTTGCCTTCATCAGATGATGCATTGAGTACAAGAGTTGGGATGTCATTTTATAACTGTTTAGGGCCTTGGTGAGACTTTACATGGAATATGATATGCTGTTCTGGTCATCATAGTCTAGAAAGAACGTGATTAACCCAGAGGGTGCAGAAAAGATTCACAAAGACTTCGCCGGGACTGGAGAACTTGAGTTACGAGGATAGATTGGATAGTTTGGGTCTGTTTTCCCTGCAGTAAAATAAGTTGAGGGGTGACCTTAGAGATTTATAACATCACAAACGGCACTGACAAGGTGAACGGTCAGTCTCTTCTTCCAGGGGAGTGTACAACTGGAGGGCATAGATTTAAGGTGAAGAATTTAATGACCTGAGAGTCATTTTTTTTCCACATAGTGTGTGGTGGGTATATGGAACGAGCTGCCAGAGGAAGTGGTAGAGGTGGGCACAATTACCATATTTAAGACAGTTGGACAGGTTCAGGGATAGGAAGGGTTCGAAAGGATACGAGCCAAAATACAAACATATTGGGCTCGATCAGGAAGATACCTTGCTTGGCATCAATGAGTTCGGCTTAAGGACCTGTTTACGTGGTGTATAACCCTGTGATTCCAATATAATTGGAGGTTATGTTCAGTTTTCTATTCAAAACCTCTTAATATGCTCTTCGCCACTTCAATTGCACGTCGTACTTACAGGTTCACTTTCAGCGATTGTGTACAAAACCAACCAGCTTCACTTCAACATCAATATCTCCTAATCTCTCAACATTTGGAAAACAAGCAGCAATTCTGTTTTGTTATGCACCAAAGGGAATAACCTCGCATCTTTCCATGTGGAAAGTGAATCCAAACCCTCAATTTAGTCTCACCCGGAACTGTCGATGGACCCTCTGGCATTGGTAGTTTCATGGGCATAGTTGCTGATAGCTTCTCCGTCATTAATGTCACAGCAATCTCCGGTCTAGCCCTGACATAAGAAACAGGAGCAGGAGTAGGCCATTGGCCCGTTGAGCTTTCTGCGCCATTCAATAAGATCATGGCCGATGTGGGGGTGGACTCAGATCCACATACTTGCCTTTTCCCCATAACCCCTAATTCCCCTAACTATTCAAAAATCGAACTGTGTCTTAAATATATTTAATAAGGTAGCTTCTACTGCTTCCCTGGGTAGAGAATTCCACAGGTTCACTACTATCTGGAAAAAACAGTTTCTCCTCATCTCCGTCCTAAATCCATTCCCCCAAATCTTGAGGATATGTACCCGGGTTCTAGTCTCACCTACTAGTGGAATCAACTTTCCTGCCTCTATCTTATCTGTCTCTTTCATAATTTGTATGTTTCTGTAAGATCCCCTCATTCTTCTGAGTCCCAACGAGTATAGTGTCAACGACTCGCTGGGACTCCCCATAGGCTCACCCCCTCCTCTCCAGAATAAACCTGGAAAACCTCCTCTGCACCGCCTCCAAAGCCAGTATATTGTTCCTCAAGTAATACCAGAAATGAACGCAGTACTCCAGGTGCGGCTTCACCTGTACCCTGTACAGCTGCAACATAAACTACCTGTTCTTGAATTCAATCCCTCCAGCAACGAAGACTAACATTCCATTTGCTTTATTAATAACCTCTTGCACCTGCAAACTGACCTTTTGCAATTCATGCACAAGCATTCCCAAGTACCTCTGCACAACAGCATGCTGCCATCTTTCACTACTTAAATAACCCGATCTTCTATTTCTCCTTCCAAAGTGGATGACTTCGTATTTACCAACACTGTACTCCCACGTGCCAGACCCTTGCCCACTCACTTAACCGACCTATATATTTCTGCAGAATCTCCACATCCTTTGAGCAATTTGTTTTTCCACTTACTTTGGTGTCATCAGCAAACTTAGATGTTCTACATTCCGTACTATTTTCCAAATCGTTAATGAATATTGTGAACATTTGCGGGACCAGCACCGACCCCTGCAGCATCCCGCTCACTACTGATTGCCAACCAGAGAAACACGCATGTATCTCAATGCTCTGCCTTGTTTTGGTTAGCCAGTCCTATATCCATGCTAATACATTATCCCCAACTCCATGCATCCTTAACTGATGGATGTCTTTTATGAAGCACCTTATGGAACGCCTTCTGAAAATCCAAGTATACAACATCCACCTGTTCTCGTCTATCCAGTGCGCTCATTATATCCTCAGAACTCTAGAAAATTTGTCAGACAGGACCTGCCCTTCCTGAACCCATGCTGTGTCTGCCTGATGGAACCACTTCTCTCCAAATGTCTCGTTATTTCTTCCTTAATGGTAGCTTCAAGCATTTTCTCGACTGCAGACGTTAAGCTAACTGGCCTATGGATACATGCTTTTTACCCACATCCTTTTTTAAAAGCAGTGGCTTGAAGGTCGCTGTCTTCCAATCCGCCGGGACATGCCCAGTGTCCATAGAATTTTGGTAAATTATCAAAAACGCCTCCACTATAACTTCCGCCATTTCTTTCAGTACCATGGGATGCATCCCATCGGGACAAGGGGACTTGTCTACCTTTAGGCCCACTAATTCGCTCATCACTACCTCTTTAGTGACAGCGACTGTATCGAGGTCCTCACCTCCCACCGCATCCATATCATCTCTCCTTTGGCATGTTAGACGTGCCCTTAATCTTGAAGACCGACAGAAAAAAAATCGCTCAAGGCCTCTGCTATTTCCACATTACCCAATACCAATTCCCCGCTCTCATCTTCCAAGGGATCTACGTTCACGATAGCCACACATTTTCATTTTACATAATTATGCAAACTTTTGCTGTGTTATTATATTTCGTGCTAGTTTACTTTCATAATCTATCTTCCATTTCCTTATTGCTTGCTTAGTGGTTCCTTGTTGTTTTATAAAGTTTTCCCAATCTTCCATTTTCCCACTACACTTGAAGACTTCGTATTCATGAGCTTTTAGCTTGATGCCTCCTTTTATTTCCTTAGTTATCCAAGGCTGGCTCTCCTCACCTTACTTTTAACTGGAATATGCTTTTGTTGAGAACGTGAACACGCTCTGAAAGTCTTCCACTGTTCCTCAACTGTCCCATCATATAGCCTGAGTTTCCAGTCTATGCGAAATAACTCCCTCATCCTGTTATAGTCTCCCTTGTTTCGGCATAATACACTGGTTTTAGATCGAAGTATTTGCTGCCTCCATTTGCATGAGAAATTCAATCATACCATGATCACTCTTTCCAAGAGGATCCATAGCTACAAGATCGTTAATTTTACCTTTCTCATTGCACAGGACCAGATCTTAAGATAGCATTTTCCCTTGTAGGTCCACTGACATGCTGTTCAAGAAAGCTATCACGGATACATTCTATGAAGTCCTCCTCAAGACTGCCTCGACCAACTTGATTCGCCCAATCTGTGGAAGTCAAAGTTCCCTATGACAACTGCCGTTGAATTCTGACATGCACCAAATATTTATTGGTTTATTGCCTGTGCCACTGTAATGGTATTATTCGGTGGCCTATAGATAACTCCCACCAGTGATCTTTTACCTTTACTATGCCTAATCTCTACCCAGATGGACTCAACATTCTGCTCCTTAGATCTTATACAGTCTCTCACTATCGCCCTGATCTCATTCTTAATTCAGAGCGCCACCCCATCTCCCTTACCTTCCTGTCTATCCTTACGCATTATCTGATACCCCTGGATATTTATTTCCCACTCATCTCCACCCTGCAATCACGTTTCTATACCAGACAGTGAATCATATTCCTTTGTACTGATTTGTTTCACACGTTCACTGAACTTGTTTCGAATACTACGGGCATTCAGATAAAGTGCCCTGACACTCATTGTCCTTTTAGAATCCAGTAACCTTTGTGTCCTTCGCGTTTGACTTTCCTGTACTCCACTCTCACTTTTCTTGCTTTTGCTCTGGTCTCTGTTTTGCTTCCCTCTGTCTTTCTGCATGGATTTCCATCTTCCTGCCATATTAGTATAAACCCTCCCCAACAGCACTAGCAAACAATCCCCGTAATGCATTGATCCTAGCCCTGCCGAGGTGTAGAACGTCGGGTTTGTACTGGTTCCACCTCCCCCAGAACCGGTTCCAATTCCGCAGAAATCTAAAACCCCACCTCCTGAACCACGACTCAAGCCACATATTCATCCTAACTATGCTGCTTTCCGACTTTGACGAGAACGTGGTACAGGTAGAAATCCTGAAATTATTATATTTGAAGTCCTACTTTAAAAAAAAATCCCCTAGCTCCTTAATTCGGCTTGTAGGTTCCCACTTTGTCCTATATCGTTGGTATCCACATGCATCACGGCAACTGGCTGATCACCCTTCCCTTACAGAATGCTCTGCAGCAGCTGAGACATCCTTGACCCTTGCACCTGGGAAGCAACACATCAACAGGGTGTCCCGTTTGCGGACGCAGATGGTCCTGTCTATTCGCCTTACAATGGAATCACCTACCACAATAGATCAGCTACAGTTTTTCCTACCCTCCTGTCTAGCAGAGACACTCACGGTGCCATGATCCTGGCTACTGCTGCCTTCCCCTGATGGGCCATCTCCCCCAGCAGTATCCAAAGCGGTATAGCTGTTTTGGAGGGAGATGACCACAGGGGATTCCTGCACTACCTTCCTGCTACTGCTCTGCCTATTGGTCACCCATTTACTCGACATCGAAACTGCGGCGTGACCAACTCACTAAACGTGCTATCCACAACATTCTCAGCATCGCGGATGCTCCAAGTGAATCCATGCCCAGCTCCAGTGTCGTCATGTGGTCTGTCAGAAGATGCAGCTGGAGACACTTCCTGTACATGTAGTTATCAGGGACACTGCCAGCCGCCCTGAATTCCCACATCGCGCTGGAGGATGACACGGGTCTGAGCTCACATGCCATGACCAAAAAACTTTGAAGGAAAAGAAAAATAGCATAAAACAAATAAGCGACTAACCTCACCTTCGTGTTGCTCGCCCTCCTCACTGAAGCCTGGTATTCACAGGTCAGCATTCACTCTCAAAATGGCCTTTCTAAAATGACCACTCTGGTTGACCCTAACTTTTTATTAGCTGCTGATAATTAGCCAATCACCTATTAACCAATAAATAGCTGACATACCTGTTAAATTCCTGCAAGTGAACCTCACAAGCAAGGAGACTCACTTCTTTTCAAATCTCCTGATCTCGCTCCAAGTCGCCAGCTCCTTGGTCTCCGCCTCTTCTCGCCGAAGCCTCTTGAGCCAAAGCCTCAGCTTCCCCACTCTAACACTGACGCACTCCCACAATGGCCGCTCCGCTTGAGCCTTAGTTTTTATTGGCTGCTGTTAACTAGCCAATGAGCCGATCAACTATTAACAACTCGCAAATGTATCTCTTTTAGACTCCTGCAAGGTGAGCTTCCCAAGCACAAACAAGCACAGAGACTCACCTCTTTTCAAATCTCCCGCTCTAAATCTCGCTCCAAGTTCCGACGATTGATTGTAAAATAAGTTTGCGTCCCAACTACTCTTAACGACATCGAAGGCACGCCACTGTGTCTATTCTGCGAAGTGGCTCGGACGTTGAACAGAGTCCTCCTCAGACAGTGTGAACGAATGAGCACATGACATTTTGTGATGTCAGAAGACCTTTTCGAATGTTTTGAAATATATCAGATGATCAGTAACATTTGAAAAGAAAAGTGGAAACACGTTTAACTGATCGTAAACAAAACAAATATTTCAAAAAAAGGTAAAAATATATTTAAATCAGTTTATGTAAGTTGATTACTAATTTGTGTTCGAACGTGGCTTACTTATAGTACATATTCAATGAACTTTGATGGCCCATCCAGAAGAACGGGACTGTTCTGGTGTGGGAGCCGAACCTACTGTAAATCTGAATGATGGGAAGCTGGATTGACCTGATCAATGGGGCGCTATATTTTCGTTGCGGCCTCCCTACCAAGGCGCAGCGGGCTGTGAGGGACGCCTCTATGGACAACCCTGATGTCGTTCGGGAAGCTTGTGGTGTCAGAAGTGCTTCATAATTCTTTACACGTTATGGATTTTCAGAGACAATTAAAACAGTGGAATATAATTGCAAGCATTAAATCGTTTCATAATCATTAAGATTATTTACGATTATAATTTCATTTAACACAGCACGAAATTTCGGATAGATATTGAAATAAGCCAAACTTAAAAATGCCAACGAAACCTTTAAATGAATGTCAGTGACCCATTTTCCTGCAGAACCGAGAGGCAACTTTAAATTGTACCGGGCACTCAGTTCAGCGTGTGACAAAATAAAATTGAGTTCAATAATGAATCAACAGGAAATCAGATATTCATGTAACTGACCGCCATGTGTCCACGATTTCTGATACAGGTGCGGAAGTGTGATACGCACTTGCACCTAAACTGCAGTTAGACTTTAGTAGAGACACAAGAAAGACTGCAGATATTGGAAGTCTGGAGCAACACACAAAATGCAGTCCGTCAGGCAGCATCTATGAAGGGAAATGGAGAGTCGATGTTTCGGGTCGAGACCCTTCCTCAGGATTGAAAAGAAACAGGAGAGATGCCAATATAAACGGGTGGGGGTGGAGGGGGTGGAGCGAGAGTTGGCGGATAATAGGTGGATCCAGGTGAGAGAGGGAAGATGGGCAGCTGGGGGAGTGGGGAGTCGGAATGACTTAAGAAGCTAGGAGGTGACAGGTGGAAATGACGAAGGACTGAAGAAAATAGAAAGTGCTAGGCGAGAAGAGTGGACCATGAAATAAAGAGATGAAGAGGGGAACCAGAGGGAGGAATGTGTGGGTGATGTGCAGATCGAGAGGGCGCGGTAGGTGATAGACAGCCTGCAGTTCTCTGCCAATTACCAGATCGCCAACTGTACTCTGCAGGTTCTACTTTGTCCATAATTTCAGAAAGGCAAGGAGCTGTTCTGGACAAAGTGCGGAAGTGGCACTACGGTGAAATGCGCCGTGTTTCTCCGTCTATCGGTTGCTTCTCCAGAGAATCTCCCTCTACTCAACAATGCGGTCCAACTCACGATAATTTATCTGAATGACCGAATGTTGGTGAGTGCGATCGCTTTAGAACAACAGCAAACAATGCGTTTTTAAAATACGACTGACAGCACTGTTTTACATATACTTTGATGATTGAAAATATTAGCATTTCTTTCCCCCGACCTGTTTCTAGCAGCTTTCTTTTCAATGCTGTGATTTCTGAAATCGAAAGAAGAGGTTCTTAGGCATAAATTAGAAACAGAACAAGATCATTTGGGCTCTTAGATTTATTTCGTGTCTAATTAAACTGTACAATTTAGTTCCATTCCAATTACCCGTCTTTGTTCTTGATCCAACAAATGCTACCAATTTTATTCTGGGGATATCCAATCAAAATTGCGATGGAAAATCATCCAAGATGCTGTTCTTCAGGATTTTATTGCCTATCTCCACCTTTTTATCACTTGCACAAGGAGCATCATTAACTCCCCTGCTGCCTTTCTTGACTGCTCTATCCCCATCTGAGTGGACAGGATCGTGAACAAAATCCATTGACTGGTCACAGATCCCATCTTTGACTATGCCTCCTTCCACATTGCTTCCCGTGATGACGTGATTCAATTTTCCCAGTTGCTCCGGTTCCAACATATCTGCTTCTGAGATTCTTTCTTTTTTTCCCTTAACAATGGCTCATCCTCCATGCATCCTTCATTTCCGAATTTTCTGGTTTTATCTTTGCTCTTAGCCAGAAGAAGGATATGGGTCTTTGTGTCCTCAACATCCAACGGAGTAGCCCCCATTTTCTACCAATCACCCTCCATCATATCCATCAACTTCAACTTGATGCCATCATCAGGCGCGGGATGCCTGGGGCTCTATTCATGAGGCGTTGGAAAATGTAAGCATGAGCGATGTGCAACCTTTTACAATGCTGAATATTGAAACATTTCCCCATCAAAGCATCTTTGTTGTCCTAATGCTAGGATATCACAATCCCTATAATGGACCGTTTGTGTTCTTCTACCAGGAACCAGTATGAACATGGCTGAAATTAAAAGGGTAAATTGGATTACCAAGACTGTAATGGACATGATTACTGGATTATACATTACAAGACCAAGCGAAGGGTCATACAGGAGCAGAGAACCCTAGAGGTCCTGGGTGGGGGGGGGGGTCGGGTGGCATCTGTGGCAAAGATGGTAAGGCTGTTGTATCGGCCCAGTGGTATTTCACGTTGGGGACGGGTGTTAACGACATAAGAGTTTGGCTCCATATCTCCCTGTTTGGTTTGCTGTCTGGTATGGTAAATGTTTCAAACATTTTTCGTTTCTCCTGTCAGATTTCTAGCATCTGCATTTTATTTTGCTTTTAAATTCTTGAGTTAAATTTGACGTAACTGACATTAACTCAGTTTCTCCATAGATGCTGCCTGACTTGCTAACGTTTTCCAGTGCTCTACTTTATTTTAGATTTCCAGTAGATGCTTTCTTCTGCATTTCACAATGGCAACATTGTTTGTTCTTTTGTCCCTTTCCTCTATTCTCAGTGATCTCTCTTTACTTACATCTCCTCCAGATATATTACCTGCATTACCAAGAATCCATCACGCTCTATGAGTCGACACCAATCCTTGACATCCACTTTCTCCTCTTCGCCACGCTGTCATTGATATTTCTTTTGTTCTCACCACCCCTCTCACGACCCCGAAACTCAAACATACTTATTTTCGAAACGTGCCCAGTTCTTATGAAATGTCATAGACCTGAAAACTGCAATTTCTCTCTCTCTCCAAAGTTGTTACCTGACCTGTTGCATTTCTAAGATTTTATCTTCTTATTGAAATCTAAGACTCAGACTTCTGAAGGGTGACGATAAATGGAAACAATAATGTTATTTTAAAAGGCAGGAGTCACAGATAAGAATAGAATGATTATACATTTTCTTTTAACTTTCTTCGTATCACCCTCTTTGTGAAGGTCTTTAACAGGTAGACGAGGCAATTTCTGTGAATATTATTTGCATAGATTTCTGGAACAGTGTTGTAAGAATCAGTTAATATTATTATCGAATTGACATGATTTGCAATTGGACATGAACCTTTGAATGGGACTGCAAATTGACTGGCTCACTAACATGTAATTAACATGTAATTAACATAAACGACTGGTACCGATGAGAAGCAACGAGCGTTGATCGTCGTTGCTGTGGTCCAATATTGTCCTATCCGAAATTTATTTCGCATTGCCGTGGATGGGAACTTCGTAGCTTTCTTTCCACAGAATACAATACCTGCATCCTTTTCACGCACTTCTTCTTCTGCAACGTGAAATCAAACGATAATTGAAGAAATACTGTTTATCACTATTGATCTTAATAACCAGAATGCTTGCCGACAACATGAAATACTTGAAAACATATTACAAATAAGATATATATGTTCTCATACTTAATGAGAGCGTCTGTGGTGTGCCATTCTCAGAGTGCTGTGGGAAAAGTATTTTATAACCTAAATGTTTTTGATATCCCTATGATCCTATCTTAGAACGAAGCTTACCAGGTATGGTAGGAATGGGCCTGTCGGGTTTCCGAGTCTACTCCAGCATTTATTAAGGTCCATACCAATCGCTTATCTTCGTAACATTTCCCAGCAAAAAGTCGAGAAATGTATCCTTGCTTTGAACATCCTTAAATGGAGTGGATTTCAGAGCATCCGCAGAAGTGCAGTAGGATAGACGTAGCCAGGAGGTCAGTGAATGACAGAAAGGTCGAAGACCCGTGCGGATAACGCCTGCCTCCACTCTGATCATTAGTATTGTACAGACAATACATTACAATATTCAATTTTAACAATGCCAGTATTGTTGTTAGCTCAAGTACTTCAAATATTTGGCCGTGTTTATTGAGGATAAGATGACGTTAAGATTCTATCGTGACCTCGGCCGTTGTGTGTGTGAAGTCCCTCTGTGACTGCGTGAGGTTCCTTTGATCCCCTTGTTTCCTCCCATATCCCGAATGCTTGTAAGTTGCTGGGTAAATAGACTACTGTAAATTGCTCTAGTGGATGTTCGAAGAACGGGGGTGGGGGGGTGGGGTGGGGGTGGGAATAGTAAGTGGAGTGAATTGCATGCGAGAGAGAATAGGTTACAGTGAAATAAGCGTGGGAATGTGGACGTATGGGATTGCTCTGAGCGGCGGCATAGACTGGATGGACCGAATTGCTTCCATCTATAGTGTTGGAGAAAAAAAGATGAAAAAATGCGCTGCTGGACGAAGTCGGCTAACTCTTGGAATATCATATGGATCTGAGGAGAAAGAATATGGAAATAACAATCGATCACTCTTATGTTTTAATCACGTTAAAAACACAAAGGGAATGTTTGATAAGAGGCAACATGGGGACATCAGCTCCTCGATCGTCAGGTGAGCATCCTCGCGAAGGTGCATTTCATTAACTAAAGACAGGAAAGCTCTATAGAAATATGAAAGGCAGTTTTCTTGACGTTTCAAAAGTAAAGCAAAAAGTGGTTTGTAAACTATGCGCGGAGATGTACTTACCGTCTACATTGCACTTCTTATTAATGTCTAAAATCACAGAACAGTTAAATGAGCAGAATAATAGTAACAAGGAAAGAGATGTATCACGTCCTTGCATTGAGCGCGTGTGTTTTTCTCGCATGCTTCGGTTTCCTCTCACAGCCTGAAGACGTGCTGATAGGTTCATTAGTCAGTGAGCCTTGTTCCTTGTATCTACGAACGGCGAGAAGATCAGGGAAGAGTTAATAGGCATGTCAGGGAGACAGTTGAAAGAATAGGACTGATACTAATGTTCTGAGAGCTGGCAAAGTCTTGAAGGGCAGAAAGTCCTTGTTTTATGTCGTAAAATACGTGAGAAATACACTAAAATAGCGTTAAATATAATAACGGCGGAGTTTCGTTCCTCTTGCCATCCTAATAATTATTTTATTGTTATAATTTTCTGCTTTTTCTGTGGTTATTAAGGCAATTTACGACGTTACCATGCTCTATTTTGGGAAAACCAACTACTGTGAAAGTGTCGTTTTTATTCTAGAAACGATGTATCTACAAGTGAGAATGGAAAGGAAAACAGAGTTATTTTTTTAAATCAAGTTTTGTTGTAGATTTGAACTGACAGGGAACAGAACTGGTAAACCACACTGATTATTCATCACGGTTCCTCGTGTAGTTTTAAATTGGGGCACATTATACTTCTAAGGAAAGCGAACAATTGGTCTGGAGGTTAAATGAATGAGGCAGATACAAATCGTTAGTTTCTCGCTGGCGTGTGTTTCTTGTTTTCTTTCGCAACCCTCTCCACACCCCTGTCGAAAATATTACAGCTTATGAACTCAGTGAAATCGACATATTTTCACTATAAATGTCTATTAGAAATAACTCTTCAACATTTGAGTAATAAAAGCTGCCTTGTGCAGAAGCACAAAACATTTGTTGTAGAATCAAGTGATATGAAAAGAGGCGCCGTGGTCAATTTATCACCTTCCAGTCAGGGTTTCGATCAGGTAATAAATTGAAATTATTGTGCATGTTACAAGAATTAGGCATGGAGATACTTCTTTTGGACACGCGCCGTTACTTGCACGTTTTTCGCTTCGACAGCCTATGAATCTGTTCTACTGAAACAGTGATTGTATTTTAGCCGAATACAACCTAATTCACCTTATCTTAATTTACAGAAGGTGGATAGAAGAAAATAAATGCAAACACTTTGCAGATAAATGCGACTTTCTGCCGTGTGTTGTGGTATTCGTAGCAATAGCTTGCCTATAAGTTTCGACAACATGATGATCACAGAATGTGTTTCACTAATGTGTCATGAAGACCATAACAACAAAGATGTTTCTCCGTCTCTTCAAATAGTACAAGTGAATCTCTCACGTATATATGAGATGTTTGATGTAGTTTTAAGGAGATACCGTACTGTCCTGCCTTCCTTAAACAACTCCCTGGGGAGGCATTCGTTACTGTCATTACTCAATTCTTGGAGTGATTCGCGAACAACTCCTGATTAACTTGACTCTTTCGTTCATATTGGGCGTCTCAGCTAACTGGTGTCTTAACCAATGGAGAGGGATGTACGTGCATTGGATGAGATGCGCCTTATTTCTCAATTTCGGTCTGTTTTCATTGTTCCTGTCAGCCAATAATGAAGAAAATACCAACTTTTCGAGCCTTACCTGCAAGCAGCAACAATTTCTTCAGTTTTACAAGTTCTAAACAAATATAACAGCAGCGATTTTTGTTGTGATTGGAATATCTTTGCTCACAGCTATTTCCCCTTAAAATCGCATCAGAGAAGGTTATAGTTGTTCATTTCTCCGCATATTCCATCTCGTTGCAGTTAACGATGACAGATGTTCACTACACTTGTAAATTGGTATTGACTCCAGGGCAAATTGTTCTGCCATTATTTTCACACTCACCTGTTCCTGTAAGTAAAAAGCTGGCTGAGTGAAGGATGTTGTTTTCCCCTCAGCTTGGAAGTTCTATGGGTATATTATGTTTTGACTATTTTTATCTATTTTACTATTCTTTGAGTTGTTTAGTGATTTGGAAAAGGAAGTATTCGCTGGAAATGCCAGCTGTCCTTGTGTATCCGCGGTAGCCTGTTGGAGGCAATAATGTCACCTTCTTGAAAAGCTGGAACCCTTTTCTTGAGGATGCTTACAAAGTGCTGTTTAGTATGGAGTAGTAAATGTTAGGCATAAAGAGGTGTCAAAGGGTCATAAAGTACTATAGCACAGAAACAAGCCCTTCGGCCCATATAGTCCATGCCGCCTGACTTTCTGCCCAGTTCCATCTACCTGCACCCGAACTATATCTCCTCAAACCTCTCCTATTCATTTACCTATCCAAACTTCTCTTACATGTTACAATTGAACCCACATCTACCACTTCCGCTGGCAGCTCATTCCACACTCACACCACTCTCTGAGTAAAGAAGCTTCCCCTCAGATTCCCCTTAAATATTTCACCTTTCACCCTATACCTATATTCTCTAGTTCTCGTCTCACCCAACGTTATGGGAACAAGTTTGATTGCATTCACCCTGTCTATATCGCTCATAATTTTGTATACTTCCATAAGATCTCTCCTTATTCTCCTGAGCTCCAGGGAATAAATTCCTAACCTCTTCAATATTTCCCTATAACTCAGGTCCTCAAGTCCCGGAAACATCCTTGTAAATTTTCTCTGCACTCTTTCAAGCTTATTGATACCTTTACTGTAGGTAGGTGACCAGAACTGCACACAATTCTCTAATTTTGGCCTCTCCAACGTCTTGTACAACTTCAACATAACATCCCAACTTCTGTACTGGATGCCCTGATTTATGAAGGCCAAAATGCCAAAAGCTCTCCTTCCGACCCTATCTTCCTGTGATGCCACTTCCAAGGAACTGTGAATTTGTATTCCCAGGTTCCTTTGTTCTACCGCACACCTCAGACCATTCATTGTGTAAGTCTTACACAGTTTTGTCCTCCTAAAGCGCAACACCTCATACCTGTCTGCATTACATTCCATCTGCCATTGCTCGGCGCATTTACTTAGCTGGTCAAGATCACGCTGCAAGCTTTGATAGCCTTCCTCGCTGTTCACTACGCCCCCAATCTTGGTGGTCATCCGCAGATTTGCTGATCCAGTTTGCCATGTTTTCACCTAAGTCATTAATATAGATAATAACCAACAACGGACCCAGCACCGATCCCTGAGGCACACCACTAAACACAGGCCTCCAGTCAGAGAGACAACCATCTACTCCTACTCTCTGGGTTCTTCCGCTAAGCCAATGTTGAATCCAATTGACTACTTCATTCTGAATGCCAAACGACTTAACCTTCTGGACCAGCATCCCATGTGGGACTTTGTCGAAGGCCTTGCTAAAGTTCATGTAGAAAACGTGTTCTGGCTTTCCCTCATCGACCTTCTTGGTAACCTCGTCGTAAAATCTCTGTAAGATTGATTGGAAATGACCTACTGCTACCATGTTGACTATCCCTAATCAGGCCCTGTCTATCCAAATACTTATATATTCTGTCCCTCAGAATACCTTCCAATAACTTACCCACGACTGACGTCAGGCTCACCGGCCTATAATTTCTCGGCTTATTCTTAGAACCTTTCTTGAACAACAGAGAAACATCAGTTATCCTCCAGTCCTCTGCACCTCACCCGTGGCTAAGGCCGTTTTAAATATCTCTGCCAGGGCCCCTGAAATTTCTGCACTACTCTTCCACAAGGTCCGGGGAATCACCTTGTCAAGACCCGGGGAGTTATCTCCCTTAATTCGCCTCAAGGCAGCCAGCACCTCTTCTTCCGTAATCCGGATAGGTCCATGATCTCACTACTCTTTTGCCTCAGTTCTATAATCTCTAAATCTGTCTCCAGAGTAAATACGGATGCAAAACATTCATTTAAGATCTCTCCCATCTCTCTCAGCTCCATACATAGAAGACCACGTTGATATTCAAGAGGACCAATTTTGTCCCTCGCTAACCTTCTGACCTTAATTTAGTTTTAGAAACCCTTGGGATTCTCTTTCCCCCTGTCTGCCAGAGCAAGGTCATGACCTCATTTTGCCCTCCTGATTTCTCTCTTAGGTGTTCTTTTGCATTTCTTATACTGCTCAAACCCCCATTTGATCCTGACTGCCTATACCTGATATGTGCCACTTTCTTTTTCTTTACCAGGGTCTCAATCTCCCTCGATAACCAAGGTTCCAGAAACCTGCTAGTCTTGCCTTTTATTCTAACGGGAACAAGGAGTAGGTGCTGATATATTTCGGTGTCAGAATGGTATGTGACAGGAAATTAGGATTTGTGGCAGGCTGTAGTGGTGACAAATAACTATGATGCATTTTCTAAATGGTACATACTGAATCCACGGTGAGCCAGTGTGGCAGGTAATGAATGGTCATGGTTAAGTATATAGTAGCAATTGGGTAGGTCGTTTAGTTATGAATGGTGTACCTTCTCTTTTGTTACTTAAGCTGTAAAACATTCAATGTGAACTGTATCATGGTCGTAACTTGTGCCTTCTAGACACCGAGAAGACTGAGAGGAAGCTGACGATATACAATCTCTTATCGACTCCTGTAGTCAGTACACTTATGTGTCTGTAATGACGGCTGGAATGTGTCATTTCCAATCAGAACAGTTCGTGTTTTGACGGGACAACAGAGAATGATATTGACTCAGTTACCTGTCTCCTTCCTCTCCAAGTCATTTTCTGCAACATGACAGATAGGGATTTTCGATTTCGCCGGTTGCTTATTTATACTTTTTACTTAATTTTCAATGCAAAACCTTTCGTCAAATATTACTTCAACCAGGTGGACACAGAGTTCGATAAATCGGAAATACCCGAGAAACCCCCAATCATGAATTGCGATTAAACGGTCACGTGCATTACTTTGCAGATATGCCGCCCTCGTTTTAATGAAGCAGATCTTCCTTTGCTGAAACATTGTTCTTTGTTCCAGCCGTAACATGTAGACACAGCCGAAGATAAACATACTGGATATTATCTCCATCAGATTATGAGAAATGCATGCTAGGCTAATCAGTGGCCTTATTCGAAATTAATGTGCGCATCCGTCTTTCTTCATAAAAAAATGCTTAGTCTGAATGAATGATCGAAAATCAAGGTAAAGAGCACAGATTTACAGCATTGAGGGAAACCATTCACAATAGCAATAAAAATAGACAATGCTGGAAACACTGAGCAGGTCAGGCAGCATCAGTATAGATGGAGAAAATGGAACACATCTCATTTGACAAAGAGGAAATTCTGGAAAATCTACTCTTGTTCTCTGCAGAACAGCAACCTCATTTTCCAGACGTATTTCTCTTCATGAAGTGGCTTAGGACTGGAGTCCCCGATCATTTCATGGGATTGGAATTTAAAACAAACTACTTCCAGTTTAAAGTTTTAATTGATTTTTCCTTATGTGGATACCCCACCCCCATCTCACTAGACCAAGGTGCGGCAAACCAACGAGATGGAACCTCTGCATTCGGCCCAGGTATATGTTGGCGAGAGGATTCTATGGAAAAGGATTATGTTCGACGAATGCAGTTCAGCTTGCCTGGTCCAGGAACGAGTGTTCGGCGAACAGTGTGTTGAGTATGAAAATCATTAACGCTGTGCTCTGTCACGGCGAATTTTTATTCCATAATACAGTATAATAACTGTTATGGCGTCTTAGAGTCACTGAGATATAGCCGGGAAACAGGCCCTTCGGCCCATAGAGTCCGCACCGACGATCAACCACCCATTTTGCACTAACTCTGCATTAATTCTCATTCTCCGCACATTCTCTTCACCTCTCCCTAGATCTTACTAATAGTGGATCCAATAAATTCTATTCCTGTTCAAATTTCTCGTTTGTCCTTTCACCAGACCCTTCTATCTTCCCCTAAACGTAAATACGACGAATCTCCTGAATTGTTTCGGACCTTGGGTTCTTGCAAATGTCAGGTTTGAAGAAGTGTCTGGTTTGAATGTCAGGTTTGAAGAAGTAGTGAAGAAGTGTCTCGGATTTGAAAAATTAACCCTGTTTCTCTCTACACAGATGCTGCCTGACCTGCTCAGTGTTTTCAGCATGTTATGTGTTTGTTTTATCCTTTCTTCATTGGCAGTCATGTTGAAAAACTTACTGGTTTGAATAACAGAGATTACTTCCGTCAATCTGCAATTTTCGCTTCCCCGACCTAAGGCTAAAACCAACCTCTTCATCACGAGCCTTATTATCTCCTGATTCGGTTCTTTGCCAAATGTTGTTTCAGTATGTTTTTCCCGTCGCCGTAAAAGCAAATTGCGTCTGTTTTATTGCTTTTTGTTCCACTGACCTGCTTCTTGAAGTCTTTTTCTCAAAGCTGTTATTTCTGAAAGTAAATGAAAGCGTGTCTTTAGCTGCCGCTATATAGAGATTCATTGTCCATACAGAGATTACTTGCTTCTGCAGCTCTTGATATATAAAGTATGACGTCACATCATAGACACACAAGCGCACGATTGGTTGAACTTTGATGAAGCAATCAAACTGGTAGTTTTGTTTCCCACTTCCACAGAATGTAATGCTTTTGTGTTTTTCAAGCGCATATTCTTTTTCCTTCTCTTGGAAATTTAAAATTGAAACTGCTTCCACCACAATTTGTAGTAGTGACCTTAAGATCGGAACTTGTGGCACCAGTATTATACGCAAAGACCCCTGTAATTATTTTATCAATTACTATCTGTCACATGCACCTCATCTTATCTGTTCCACAAATTACATCGGCGATCGACGACTGGCGATCACGAATCATGAAAGCAAATTGTAAACCGTATATATTTTACAGTTAGGGTTAGGTTTAATTGTGGACATATTGAACTTGGCAAGAATATGAGAAAAATAAGTTGTTATTGGTCCAGTGGGGAGTCACTCTGAGTCACCACGCCCACTCACCTCATGCCTATGTAGTTAAAGTTATCTTAGCTAGTATAAATCTTCGAGCGGCAACGAACTGCTCACAATTTGCTTGAAATTGATCGATGAGGCTTTCTGCTAGGAAGGGTAGTAAATAGCACAGAAATATTTTGGCAGTCATCGTCCTCAGTTTGAACTGGCTGTTAAAGATGTTAAACAACTTGAAAATTTGTGAACGGAATATACTAGAAATATTCAAACGCTCCCAACAATTAAGATATGTCTTAAATTGAAAAGTTCAGAATGCTTAAAAAGCGAGAACCATTTAAAACGAATTAGTTGCCGCGAACTGCAGGAAATCGGCATTTCAGCAGTTGAATCCATGACGGCAGTGACGGGAAGCGGCTGTGAAGAAGTATGGAATCGAGGCGTTCCTACAGCTGCCTTGCACGTCACAGCTACAGAGGTAAGTCCCAGCAGTTAGGCATGAAGTCGTTGTTGTTTTCTTTTGCATTTCCTACTGTTATGTACCGCATAGACATGCCCTGTATTTACGTCATCAAAACACATGTGTCACCACACCTCAAGTATCAACAGTCTCATCAAATATTTGAGATGTTAGCATTAGAGCAGGAATGTATTATTTTGTACGTGTATCCATCAAACGAAGAATCATTTATGATCTTTCTCACCTATCAATTTCTCTGCTGTCGTCAAAGACTGAAATGAATTTCCAACAGCATATTCGGACTGTCATCATGATGATCTATATTTACATCTACAACAATGAACTACTCTTACAGATTCCTCCTGTGCTTCACGTCGTCTGGTGCCTGTGTTACCTTTGTAACTGATATGCCTATCACCTTCTCGTCTTGACTCTCATCCTCTACTATCACAGGCATTGTTTTCTGTATGACAACGTGCGGGAACTCCAATTCAAACTACAAAACTTAGTTGGTTAATTAGTTTATTATTGTCCCATATATATACATCCAGTTAAAAGCTTGTCTTGCATACCGTTCAAACAGATGAATTCATTACAACAGTGAATTGAGGTAGTAGAAGGTAAGACCAGAACAGAATGAAGATTAAAGTGTTACAGTTACTGATAAATCGCAGTGGAAGTAGACAATGTGAAAAACCATAATGAGATAGATTGTGAGGTCAAGAGTACATCTTATCATATTAGGAGACCGTTCAATAGCCTTATAAGAGGGGGATAGAAGCTGTCCTTGAGCCTGGTGGTACGCGCTTTCAGGAATTTGTATCTTCTGTCCGATAGGAGGGGGAAGAAGAGAGAATGTCCGAGGCGGGTGGGGTCTTTGATTATGTTGGCTGCTTTACCTGGGCAGCGAGAAGTGTAGACAGAGTCCATGGAGGAGTTACTCTGCCAAGCTGTGATGCAGGCGGACAGGACGCTTTCCATGGTGCATCAATAAAAATTGGTGAAGATAAAAAGGGACATGCCAACTTTGTTTAGCCTCCTGAAGAAGTAGAGGCTTTCTTGGCCGTGGCGTCTACGTGGTTGGACCAGGGAAGTCTGTTGGTTATGTTCACTCCTAGAAACTGGAAGCTCTCAACCCTCTCGACCTCAGCGCCGTTGATGAAAACAGGAGCAGGTACACCGCCCCTCTTCATGAAGTCAACCACCAACTCTTTTGCTGACATTGAGGGAAAGGTCGTTGTCATGACACAATGCCACTCGGCTCTCTATCTCCTTCCTGCACTCTGATCGTTATTTCAGATACGGCCCACTACGGTGGTATCATCTGCAAACTTGCAGATGGAGTTAGCGGAGAATCTGTCCACGCAGTTGTGTGTGTGTATACTGAATCGAGTAGGGAGCTGAGGACACAGCCTGTGGGACTCCAGTGTTGAGGATAATCGTGGCGAAAGTGTTGCTGCCTATTTATTCTATTCTCGCAGTTGCTGTGAGAACAGAAAGATACCAGAGTACTTTGGCCTGGAGCTCCTCATCGGTCAGATTATCTGCCGTTAATATTTGGAATTCTCTATCCTGTGACGTCTCAACGGAGGAGTATATTCGAGACCGAGCTCGACAGATTTTAAGATAGTAAAGGAATAACGGCATATACGTTTAGTGCATGGAAGTGACACTGAAGTAAAAGATCAGGTTGAAGGGCAGAGTAGAATAAGTCCAATGGCCTAACAGCTTCTATTTCTTATTTCTTATTTTCATAACCGACTTTCAACTGACACATCAAATGACACAGCGGCAGACGGCTAACATACTGAGTCCTCGATATTACGCCAGGTTCTGGATGGAGAAAATACCATAAGTTTGAAATGAGCTTCCAACTCTACGTTAAATGGTAAGTGCATGGGGTGGGATGATTTATTGTTCTGTATTTTACTTTACTACATTTTAAGGAATTTGTATGGAACAAGGTGCACTTAACTTCCTGAACCCCCTTTCAAAAGAATTGGTATTGATAAGTTTATTTACACACAACTGAACAATTATTGAAGGATCTTGATTATCGGGGCATTTAAGGGCATCTGTTAAAAGGACTTCAGGATAGTCCAAGGCTAGGGACGAAAGACCTGCCGCCTGATACGTAATCTCCACTCTCAGCCTTCTCCAGTCCGAGTGAAGACCGCCGATTATGGAGGTCAGGGCACTTGAATCTTTATCAGGTTAATTTGGCAGGTGGACATCTGCAATTGACACAACTGGACGTCAGGCACGAAACAATCTGTTGTCCAGAATTTACTTTCACAGAAAGGGCTAACGCAGAACAACTCACGAACGGAGACAATAGCCCGCTAGAGTGCAGTGGATCTCCGTTTCTTGTGCTGGCAGACAAGATCGTGTTAGTAGTGATCCTATTTGGTTACATTGAAACAAAAGAAAGAGGGCTTCAAGACGAATCAGATTGAATGGGTGGGTAAAACATAGTAACGAGGATCAATATAAACAGAAAATGCTGGAAAGCTCTACATGACAGACAGCATCTGCAGAGAGAGGAAAGATTTTATTGATATGAAACATTCGTTGGGTTCCCAGTTGGGTTCTCTCTGCTGAGAGTTCCCAATATTTTTGATTCAGATTTCTGGCATTTGCGGGAAAATTAATGATATTCATCATGTGGATTAATGTGATGTAATCTACGTCAATTGTGAATAAAATAGAGAGATGGCACATTATTAAAGCTGAGTTGATGTAAAAATGTGTTCTTATACACTACTTGTCAAAGGTAAACATACACGTGAACAAGCACTTAAGAAGGCATGTGATTTTGAGCATATCTTTGTGTCTGTCAGTGCGCACGCCTGTGTGTCTGAGATTTTGTATAGGTATGTGTGTACTTGTGCGACTGTGATTTTACTTTTGTCCGTGTAACCATATGTGTCTACATGTATGTGTCCAGGTCTTGTGCATCTGCATGTGATTGTGTCTGTTTATATCTTTGTATATATGCGTTTACGTGTATGTAATTCTTTTGTGTCTTTATTATGAGCATACATATTCATGTCTTTGTATACGTCCATGTCTGTGCGTGTGCATGAATTTGTCCTCCAGGGCATTGCTATCCGTAAGTGTGGGATCCGCCGACCCCCCGATCTCTCCGCCCCACTGCTGAAGTCTTGTTACAAACAATGCAGGGCTTTTTTGTGAGTTACTCCACACCGACGGCTGCCACATTGGATTAGATGTTGGTCAGTTTCCTCTACTCCCAGAAGTCACTATCATTCAGAGAAAGATGAGGAGAAAGGCCACTGAAATGCACAATTAGTTCCTCAAGGCCAATCCCATTCTTAGGTCAGTTCAATTGAGACGTTAAATCAGAACATAATTATGTCTTATAAAAGCGACAATTCTGGATTTTTGGATGTGGAAAAATTCAGCGACTTGGGCGGGATTTGTGGAGAGAGAAGCGGAGTTGATGTTTCGCGTCAATTACCTCTCATTGGAACCGGCAAAATTTAGAGGTAAACAGTTTCCCGCTACTGCTATTTGGAGAAAATGATTATGTTCTCCCATTATTTTTTTACTCGTTCCATTCTCAGTTTTTCTCACGAAGGCCAATCACCTCTTCACCATTTAATCTTTCTCTGTCTCCACTCCACCACAGCGTTCAACCTCTTCGCACTTCCCCAGGCTCCATACATGAATCAATAAATTCCTTTCTGTTTTGATGGGGACGGGGGTGGAACTGGAGCGTTGGCTCTGTTTCTCTCTCTACAGTTGCCGCCCGACCTGCTGAATGTTTCCAGCAACTGTAGTAATTCGCTTTCCGTTTAAATTTTCGAACCACATCTCAGGTCATCAATGGCATATTACTGTGCTGAGGGACTTTACGGGACGAATTGTGACTACTAAACTTAATATATTGCCTCCTTGTGTCAGTGGAAGGGAAGGGTGGTCTTGCGATGCCTGTAACTTATCTGATATGTCTGGATGGGCAGTGTGTGAGGAGACATAGTCTGGTTTATGTTTCGGAGTAATTAACTAGAATCCTATAACCTGTTCAGAAAATTAGTCAAGCATGAAATTCAGTGGAATCTCATGATAACTGACTTTATTCTGGGGAGGTGGTTACCACTCTAGACACCAACCGAAGATTGTGGGATCAAGTCTCACATTAGAGCAACAAACTCTCAATGCATATTGCAGGACAGTTCCAACGGAGCGCCGCACTGTGGAAGGGGTGGCGATGAGCGAGCATTGCACTCTCTTTCAGATGAGAGGAAAAGGTATCTGTACTTTCAGATGGTCAGAATAACATCTGAATGTATTTCAAGATGTTATGTTTGATATTTATCCCTGAATCAACTTCAGCAAAACCCAGATTTTTTTTAACTATTCCTTATTCACGGTCTGACCATTGCTGGAAGCTTATTTCTAATTGTCCCTGAAGGTGATGCTTGAGGTTCTGCCGCCCTGCTATTTGGGAGACAGTTCCAAAATTCAGAACGGTGATATATTGCCTTTTCTAGGTGGTGTGCAACTTGAAGCGTAACCCACAGATAGTGGTGTTCCATGCACCTTCTGTCCTCGTCCGCCTTGGTGTAGAGGACTTGGGCTTGGAACAGTAGACTTGGTAAGTTAAAAAATTACACATTGTTGTTAGTAGGAGCTTGCTGTGTATATGCTGACTTTTGTGGTCCCTATATTTCACTGGTAGTTTGTGATGCCAAGGGATATGAAAATCATTAAGAATCTTAAGTCTATCCTTCATTTAACAATGCATTGTAAGGAAATCGTTCTGTTTCTTAACAATACAGGCATGTAGGATTTTGGACGCTGGATAATTCTGGAATCTGGGAATTGGATCGGAGAGTGGATGAGGTCAAGAATCACTTGTGATCTCCTTGAGTGACAATGCAGGCTCAAGGGGCCGATTGACCGACTCGTGGTCCTTTTACTTGCACTCTTGTATCCCACAACAGACCTCATTGTCTCTTCCGCAGGAATGAGTGGAAGAGAAATGTGGAAACAGCTGGCTTTAGTGTGGAGGGAAATATACTGAGATATACTGCCTGAAGGGACACCGGAAGCAGATTCCTCTGGAACTTCCAAAGGAAGCTGGGTAAAGAGCTGAAGGAGTAAAGGACCACGGAGTTGTGGGGTGTGAGCTTAATTGATGATCTATTTCAAAGTGTCCGTCCAGGCTCGATGGGTGAATATGTGCCATAAACTACAGGATGTACAGAAAAGTTTCACAACGATGTTTCTGGGGCAGGAGAGCTTGAGTTATAAAGAGTGACAGGACAGACTGAAACTGCTTTCCTTGGAGCGAACGACTCCGAGTGTCGACCTTATGGAGGTTCATAAAATTATGAGTGGCATAAATAAGATGGATTATCACAGTCCTTTTCGCTGGGTAGGAGAGCCTAAAACTCGATATCATGGATTTAAGGTGAGAGGGGAAAGAACTGCAGGGGACATGGGGGAAAGTTTTTCACACAGAGGGTGGTGGGTATATGAAACAAGCTGCCAGAAGGGATGGTAGACGCAGGTACAATTAGAAGGTTTAACATATATTTGGACAGGTGTATGGAAGGGCAAGGTCGAGAAGGATATGGGCCAAACACAGGCATTGGAACGAACTCATGTGGGCTCCTTAGTTGGCATGGACATTGGGCCAAAGGGCTCGTCTCTGTGATGTGTAACTCTATGAATCTACAACACGATTGTCGCAGAGCCTTGGCGGGGCTACTCTTGGAGTATTTTGCACAGTTTCGTTCTCCTTAACTTGGAAGGAATATTCTTGCTATAGATATGGCCCAGTTCACCACGCTGATTTCCTGAGATGGCCGAACCGTTCTTTGAGTAGAGACTAGGTCGACTATGCTTGTATTCATTGCAGTAAAGAAGAATAAGAGCAGGTGTAATAGAACTGTACAACATTACCCCTTGAGTGGACATACGGAACATGGGGGAGGTACTTCCCTGGCTATGAAGTGCAGAACGAGGGGTCATAATCTTACGTTACAGACTGAAATCAGACCTTTTTGTTTTTAACAGAAGCCAATGAAATATCGAATTCGCTACCGAGAGTGGTGTAGAGGCGAAATTGCTGTTTTCACTTAAGAAAACGAAATGTTCATTTCTGGCAGTAACAGGTTTCAAGGAGTCTGGGAACAGAGCAGAAGTTGCGTATTGAGATCGATGATCTGCCATGATCGAACTGATTGCCCGAGCAGGCACAAAGAGTCATATTGTCCACTCCTGCGCCTAGCTGCTATTTTCCCCTTGCCCTATTCGAATCAACCGGGAACAGTAAACGTGCCAGCTATCTCTGGCATAAACATGAGGCTTGAGACTAAATATTTGTCCAACTCTTTGGCTTAGTAGCTTACAGAACTCTTCTGGGCACAATGGTGATTAACAATCGAAGCAAGAGGAGCAAGAGATCATTTACACTCGTATTTAAACACCTGCACCACCTCTCCACTGCTGAAATACGTTGCAGTGTGCGGGGGTAAACCCAGGAACTGCTTATTCACTAGAGGCTCCACGCAGAGTCGCCAGATTACCACCTGCACGTTAAGGCTCAGAATTACCCTTCTCTCGTCTTGCTTTGCTCGAATCGATGATTATGCCCCATCAGGCTGACCTGAGGCGCAACATGAAAATAAAGATGATCGGCGGTGCTGTCCTCTGGATTCTATATATGTTTCTGCTCTTGATTTTGAATATATATTTTCCGATTTACAGTTCACATTTTGGGCGAATACGCAGCAGCACATGTGGAACTTAAAGCCCCTAATTTCAATGTGGTATCTATTGCTATGTCAACGACGCCGTATGTATTGATGTATCCAATATACTCAATGTCCAATTCCCTTTCAAGATGTTGAATAATTGAAGCTTGCTATGCATTATACAGACCTGGAAGGAAATGAAGACGCATTTCGTAAATTATCACGCTCATTTAATACCTCCATATGACGGTAAAGGTGATTGTGTGAAGGAAAATAATACATATATAGCAGCACCAGAATGCAAGGCTTACAACCATAAGAAATTTGAAAACGCTTCGAAACTTTTCTCTTGAATTATTTGGTAGAGTGGTTTTTACCATATTATAATCTGTTTGACAGGGAAATTTTAGCTCGTCGCCGAAGGTAAAGAAAGGAACCGCAATCAGCAGTGGGGAAGTTGGACTCAACACCGAGAGACACGATCTGCATTCGGTGCGGATCTCGATACTGAAAGTACTGTTTTAATTCATAATTCTAGAGTTTTAAATTTGTAACTGTAACATCACCTCCATCTTTTTCACGTAATTCTTCATCTGCAACATCGCAAAAAAATCAATGCAAACTTCAGACAGAGGCAGTGGAGAACAAAAGTCGATAAATTATTTCTTTAACATTTCACTGCAGTAATTGTTTGCAAATAGACACAGGATAGTTTATTATCTGGAGGATAAATGGATAAATTTCATTTCAGATTTTTATCTTGGGGTTCTCACATTTAGCCTTTAGGAATGCATTGCAATGCTAACGTTCCATGATAACATGATATGTTTTGAGAAATAAACTTGAAGGGGAACGGGTGGTAGAGATATCTGTAACCACGACGCAGTCAATCTTCCTACCGTTCCCCGTTCCTTTGAAACACCGTCCGGGTTTCCTTCTGACTCACTGAAAATTATCACCTTTGCGTGGAATGGTGACGTTCGCGGTATTGAACATGGGTTGCTGAGGGATGGTGTCATCGTGTCAATCCTCGGTTTAGGATGCCCATGCCGACCATCTAGTACCAATCGTTTCGAATCCTATTAACCAGCACTTTTTTTGCCTCGTCGTTTGTCAAATGCTTGTCGAGATATTTAAAATATGAGGATCTCTGCCCCCGCCACCCTCCCAGACAGTGCGTTTCAGCTTCGAATCACGCTCTGGGCGAAAGGCGTCTTTTTCAGCCCCTGTCTAAACTCTATCTCTACCTCCTGCACTAAACCGATGCCCTGCAGTTTTATATACCTCTGTTGTGAGGAAAAGTTTCCTGCCAACTACCCTATCTATGTCCCTCATACTTTTGTATGGGGGCCGGGTTTGCATGTCTTTTGATGCGCTAGAAGTAGGCGGTGAGAGCCCAAACTGATGAGCTATTTATTCTCTGTATTAACACTCGATAATTATACATGAAGGATGTTTAATTATTGTCGAAATCGAACTTCCGTTGGGAACTCATTTCTCGAGGACTGCACATTAGAGCCTTATTACTTTCGCCAAGAACACCGGGGGGCACGTATGGCGCACAACCAACGTGATGCCAATATATATTCTTAGTTGCATGAACTGACTTGATTTTAATTTATTATTTTGCGAAAAGACAACATTTAAGAGAAGAACGTTGGATAACAACTAGAAACACGCAAATGCCGAAAAATCGGTCGACATGTGAGAAAATATTGTAATAAGTTCCAAATGTATGCTCTCCTTAATTTCAAGTAGAACCGTCTGCCCTGCAGTTTCATATACTTCTGCTGTGGGGAAAAATCCCCACATGTATGTAAATGTATGCTCTCCTCAATTTCAATTCGGAAGGAGACATTTGCATTGGAAGTTCTTCAGAGCAGGTTCCCAAGAATGAAAGCGATCTTTTGGAAGATCAATTTGAGAGAAAATGACTTATGCAGGTATTAAACGATGAGAAAAACTTTGCTGACAAGAAACAATTTAACCTGAATTTAAGGGAAACAGGCCCAGCTTTTACATTATTCTTACTTACAAACGTGAAATTATGAGTTGTCAAGATGGTGAAACCTAAATCTGCTCTTGCCTTGCAGGTTTCGAGTATGGTCGTTTGGAGGTCAGGTTGTTCATTTGCCAGTTGCGGGCTACGTTAACAACTCCACATTTATTGCCTGCAGCTACTAGGAGTGGTAAAGTTCGACTCTCAGCTGAACAGGTATGGTACTAAAGTTTCAGCGATTACATTAATTTATAACGGAAATCTATTATCAGCAAATAGTACTTTGAACCCAAGGCAATTTCCCAAAAAATAAAGCCGCCTGCATTAATGACAGCACACTCACCATCAATTCTGCACTTGGAAAACTCTAAACCAGAGTAAAAATAGTAATAATAACAGAGCTGAAGCAAAATCATGCCAAATCATTGATTGACAGTAAACACATTCTAATAATTGCAAGGATAGCCATAGTGCAATTGTATTAATGCCTAAAATATTTAAGTAACTCAACCCTTAATAAAAATTATAACACAAGCACTATGTAAAAGAGAATGCAGCCACTAAGTGCAGTACCAGAAATAATTATTATGTCAAAACAATTGTGAAAATAGATAGTGAGCATTGGTTTTATTACTTTTCAAATGTTCAAATCTTCCAGCTAAATTCAATACCCATTTTTAATAATAATCGTTCATCTCATACATCCTTTTTGTATTCTTTTCAGGGATCTGGGCTACTCAGGCTGAGCCAGCATTTAATTGCTCAGCCTTAATTGTCCTTCAGAAGGTGGTCATGAGGTGTGTTCTTGAAGTGTGTGTACTCCACATTGCTGTGAGGGAGGGAGATCCATATTATTGACCCAGGACGATGAAGGAATGGGGATTTATTTGCAAGTTAAGATGGTGTGTGTCTTGGAGGGCAACTTACAGGTGGTGGTGTTCCCGCGGTTTTGCTGCTCTTGTTCTTCTAGCTGGTAGAGGTCGTGAGTTTGGAAGGTGCCGTCTACGGAGTCTTGGTGAGCTGCTGCAGTTTCATCCAGTAGATGCCATAAACTGCTGCTATTATTCGTCGGTGGTGTTGAGTGAATAGTTTTAGATGGGATGCCTGCTAGCGGGATGCTATGTGCTGTATGGTGTCAAGATCAGCCAGCGTTGTTGAAACTGCACCCATCCAGGCAACTGGAGAGTGTTCCATCACATCCATGACTAGAGCCTTGGAGTTGATGGACAGACTTTGGGGGCGGGGGGTGGGGGAGGTGTTGTTAGGAGCGGAATTACTTGCCGCAAGATTCCAAACCTCCGACTTGCTTTTGTAGCACGTTATGTTTCCATTTCTGGTCAATGGTAACCCCTCAGAATATTGATAGTGGGAGTTTAATCAATGGGAATGCAATTGAATGTCAAGTTGATTTTCTCTTGTTGCATATCGTATTAGCCCGGCACTTGTGTGTTGCGAATATTACATGATACCTCTTAGCCCAAGCCTGCATATTATCCAGGTCTTGTTGAATTTGGATGTGATCTGCTTCATTATCTCAGGAGTCAACCTGAACATTGTGCAGTCCTCAGCGAGCATTCCTACTGCTGACATCATCATTGAAAGAATGTCATTGAAGAAGCATCTGAAAATGATTGGGCCTAGGACACTATCCCGAGGAGCTCCTGCAGATCCCATCCCATGGTTGTGATGGTTAAACTCCATCCACCTTCAGCCATATTTCTTTGTGGCAGGATCAATCAGCCTTCATATAATATTAATTTTGATGTGACAGGACATTGCAGTTTCCCAGCCGATGTTTTGCCCTATTTTACTTGAAAGTTACATAAATTCATGAATATTGTCTTGAACTCAGCCGAGCTAAAATTTGTGGATGGGCATATATCATGAACTAGATGCAGTCTCGCCAGATATACAGCAACAGATGCTGTTAAATTGAACCCCTTATCCATTATCAGATTGTGCTGTGCTTCACCTCATGGTATTGCAACGATGTTTTTCTGCATTTAGCAGAAGATCTTTCCGTTTTAATTTTTTTTTTGCTTTGGACATTAGTGTCCACTTCCTTTTGTGGGATTACATTCTTTGACACAAACTGACTGGTAATATCCAATACCATATACCACGGTTCTTTTTGATGTCGGTCAGGGACCAGAACAGAGAATTATTGAATAGACACAACACAGATGGAGTTAGTTTACTCCTTCCGTCCGCACAAGCTGTCCATCAAAACAGTTCTCTAGTTTCACAACTCAGATCTTCGATGTAGCCTTGTACATTTTTTCTACCTCCCATATGAATAGAATTTCCTCGAAGTCAACAGTGGCAGCGATGGGACCTGCTTCCACCACATCTGCAGAGAGTACATTCCAAATTCGAACTAGACGCTGCACTAAAACTACTTTCTCATGTCAATCTTCAGCCTTTTCCCCTTCGTTTTATTCCGGTGACTTCTAACTGTTGATCCGTCCACCGACGTTAACAAATCCCAACTATACACTCTGTCCATAATCTTCACCAGTTTATATCCTTCCAACAGTTCATCCATGGTCTTCTCCGATGAAATTAGTTCCATTCTCTCCAGTCTCACTCTGAAATTGCAATTGCTCATCTGAGGAATCACTTGAGTCTCCCTTGGACCCGCTTCATTGTTTCCAACTCCTCCCTTTCATGATGTGACCAGAATTGAACTCTTACCCCAGCTGAGGCTGGATCAGTGTTTTTTAAGTTTCAGCATGACTTCAGCATGGTTTGTACTCAATGTGTTTATTGTTAACGCTTATAAATTTGCACCTTAATAAACATTTTGTCAGCCAGCACGGCCCTTTCAATGACCTGTGCATCCATACCTCAGTCCCTCATCAAACTCCATTTACCACGTGTTTGCCCATTCACATGGAGTTATAGAGTAAGGAAACAGGCCCTTTGGCCCACCGAATTCCAGCCGAAAATCAACCACACATATACACATATCCTATATTAATCCCATTTTTATTTAACCAGTTTACACTCTGCTGCAATTTATCACTATCCTGTTCACAGTTCACAATACTGACAAAATCAGTGCCATCAGCAAAATTTAGAAATTATGCGTTCCACCCAAGACCTAAACCTAGGTCATTAATACAGAAAAAAAAAACAATGTCCCAACGCCAACCCATGCAGAATGAGAGCTTTCAGCTTCCTCTCGTCAAAAACAAAACCTTTCACCACCAGCCTCTATTACCTGTAACTCAGCCAACTTCCTATCAGGTTATCTATGTCCCCTCTTTACCATATGCATCAACTTTACTGATAAGCCTGTAATGAAGCACATTATCAAATGCCTTTTGGTAGCCCAAGCACACCACACCATATGCGTTATCCTCATCGTCTCTTCCAGTTAATTCATCAAAGATTCTGCAATGTTTGTTAAACACGATTTTCCCTCAGCAAAGTTGCGCTGGATTACTTTAATTTATTCATTTTCCTCCAGGTGACTATTAATTCTGTCACGGATCAATGCTTCCAAAATCTTTCACTCAAATGGGGTTAAACTGACTGAACTGCAGATGTAAGGCTCTTCACTACTCCCTCTTTTAAACAAGGGAGTCAAATTTGCTTGACCTCTATACTAGTCAAGTTCAGATAATTTTCTTTTTGATTTCTGCACTTCACATGTACTTTACACTTTTTCTGGAGGTATCATTTTGTTCTGAACAGGTCTCCTCTTCCGCTCTATGAGCATTTGAAAAAAATCATTTTTGTTTGCAATCATAGTAATTTCGAGGGCGTTACCTTTCTCTTTCGAATGTACTGTTTCCTCTGTGGGAAGCACATAAAATAGTCAGGAAAACAGTTGATTAAAAAAACCCGAACTTCCAGCATTGTGTTCACATTGTGAATTACATCACAGCAACCAAGGGAATAGACACAAATTTCTGCTTAATTCGAAGTCTCAACATGTGCATGTAGTATGTGAAGGAGAAAAGGAGTGGGATTAATAAAGGGGCAGCAATCCCCTCTCTCCCTGTTTGCACACGACTGAAATAACCTGAAGTAATATTTCACATAAACTCAGATTCAAATAATCATTGAAGTAGAATTAACGTCAAAAAGACTTCAAGAAAATGCTTTCTGACGGCGTCGCCATGCATTAGTTCTCCTGATGTTCATCTGAATCAATGGATGAAAGAAAGAATCTAAGAAAGAAAGAAAGACAAGGAAAGAAAGAAAAGGAAAAAAGGAAAACGAAAGAAAAAAGGAAGGAAGGAGAGAAAGGAGGTAAACAATGAAAGAAAGGAAGGAATGAAGAAGAAAGAATCATAAACTAAATAAAAAAAGTCCTTTTCACATATTCCTGCTCCCAAATACACACACACACACACACGCACACACGCACACGCACACACACACACACGCACACACGCACACACACACACACACGCACACACGCACACGCACACACGCACGCACGCACGCACGCACGTACACACACACACACACACACACACACACACACACACACACACACACACACACACACACACTTTCATCGCAGAAGTGGTATCTTTACACGTGACTTCGTGTTTTCCTCTGCCTTTCCAGTCATCTCGTCATGTTCTGCTATGTAACTTCATATACATTTTGAACTGGTTGTATCTCAGATTATTCTTTTACTTAGCCAATATTTCCTTCGCAATTGCATTTTCCGTACCAGACTTTAATGTTTGCTCCATTAGACTTAAAATATTTTCTTCCACGGACTCTAATGATCTGTCAAATTGTCATCATGGCTTCCGCCTTTCGGTATTATTCTGTACCTTTGATAATCACCCAAATAAATAAAGAAACGTGTCATTTTCTCACCCAACTGTTTCATATTTTTTGAAAGATCTTCCTTTTCTGAAATTCAAAATAACTATTACTGAGACGAGAAAAGATCTGTCATCGGTTGCTAACATCATTTTATGCACATATCATGGCATAGAAAAATACACATAGTAATGTTGTAGCTAAAATAAACTAAGAACATGAAAATCACATGATAACTTTGTATATTTAGCGCGGAACCTGGCAATCTCACCAATCAGTGCATCTGGGCGTTTATGCTCTATTGTGCATATCCTTTCATCACCTCAATCTGTCAGCATAACCCCTTATTCTCTCCTTTCTCACATGCGATTGCAGTCTGCTGTGAAATTTATCTGTGCTATATGCTTGGTTGTTTTCGCGTGCCAGGGATTCCTATTTAATTCTCCCTTTTTGCGTTAATCTGTTTCCTTGAATGCCCTGGTAGATTTGTTAATTCTATTTGATTTATACCACACAAGTCGAGAAGTTCTCTCTAATTCTACGCACAAAACCTTCTGTCATGAAGAAAAAACTTTGGTTTTCATTCGTCTTTCTTTCCTAAAGAGAAAAAAAAGACCCACTGCATCCTTTCTCGATTTCTATACTCGCAAGTTTCTGGTGTTCATTTTCTGAAGAATTTAGTTCAACTGCCATTCTAGCAGCGTAAGCATTCAACTGTGAGGACAATAATAAAAACTATAAAGAACTAGCCTCCTTTTCCATGCAAAAGAGCAACCCGAAGGAAAGACTAATCGGGGTCGTTAAAGCGTAGGTGATATACAAGAAGCAAAACATGTTCCGAACAGCGGAGAATCATCATCTGATCTAGAAAGGCGTCTCCACTAATCCAGAAGGATATTGGGGAAATTATTTATCCTGAAGGTATTTGAAATTGCTCCTACATGAGACAGTTTAACCGAAAAGTATAGACAGCTTGAATGCCAAACTTGAAAACTTGTGGCAGTTGCAGGTAGATGAGATTGAATGGTTGATTGCATTCGAGAACTCGCAGACATAAATTGGATCAAGTAGCACATTTTAGTTTCGTGCATTTAATATAATTATATAGAAACAGCACAACCAGAAAATAGAAAACACTGCATCTATCATCCAACATGCATGTGCCCCCGGCTTTACGTTTTCATGGGATGAACTGAACGGAGTAACGGAAGAACAGCGCCTCTTCTTAAAACGCAAGAGTTCTTCCAGAGCACCATCCATGAAATACTGCCAGTGATGACTTTATTTTCATCTTGAAACTTTATTTGTTCTATTTAATTTTAAAGTTGCATTCTCTTAAACTTGTAATTTTCAATTACACTGATATGAGTGGTAAATACATCTCCTACGTTATTAACCAGCTGTAACGATTGTTTGATGTCACCCAAAACAAAGATACTCATGACACACAGCCTGCTGACAATAGAGCGTTTTCAGAGTGCAGCATTCGCAGTGAGTCGACTTTGCTTCCAGGATTATCATAGTTAAATGTTATTGACTTTTTTTTAAACCGGCGTCTTACAAGTAGAAAATACGTCCACTAGTAAGTGGTTAATTGGAACCAGTTGAAACAAAAACACTGATATCTTGCAAATGAAATATTTTGTCCCAGCTTCAATCGCATGTTTTTAACACATCATCCACTGAGTGAAGTGATTATGAAAACTGGACCTGGTTGGGTCAGAGACTTCGCTGTGCTGAGGACAACGGTGACAGGATGAAATACATTGTTTGAATTAAATGCTTTAGTAAACTCAAATAAGGGTAGTTAAGGGATTGCCGCTTTGGCTTTGAGTGCTGATGGAAACAGTGGGCATCCGCGGCGACCAAATCTGCAGTAAATATCCACAGTTGGAGAAACTAAGGCTCGCAGCGGATGAGCTGGATCTAAGATTCGGAAACTGCAATGCGCCAAGGGGAAAAGTTACCTGGAAACTTCGTTCCAGGAGGCAGTCAAATACCGTAGATTAAATATGGTCAAATTGGCCAGACAAAAAGGACAGGATGGTATGACTTCGAGTGAGGCAGATGTTGCCCTTCAGACATAGCACTGGAGGAAGTAGACCTTGCAGACACACGATGGGTACAATATTAGAGCCATAGATTTCATTACACCCTTGTGTATTTGAAATAAAGTAATCGGAATCTGAAACTAAATCAACCCACCGTATCTGTGCGAATTGGCTGGTATTCATCTATTGTGATCTGATTTTGTAGCGCTTGCTCATTGCTTTCTCGCCTACGTCCCTGATTTAATGCACAGACTGCTTATTTAGTCCCCAATGCGATCTACTTTTTCCCTTGTTACTCTATTACCCTTAATATACCTGTAAAATATTCTGTGTTTTCCTTAAAGATGCCGGCCAGTGTTATTCCCTGACCAAGTTCATTCCGCTAATCACTTTATAAAGTACCATCTTACTCATGATATACTCCTGTGGGGCCTCTCCTGTTTCCAGTTCTTTCAACCTGCCACGAACTAACTTTTTTTTAACCAACCCTCGAATTCTCTGGGACATAGGGCTCGTTAGACCAGTTGCCCCATCTTTCACCATTGCACGCTGAACCTGAGCTCTCACTACTTCATTGTCGAATTACACCCTGGCCGCTTGCAACCGTTACAAGCATGAGCTCCCCGTCCACGTAGTGATAAGGAATAAAATAAATGGGGGTGTGGAGAACACTTAGAATCAAATACCGGTGTGTGTGGGGGTGGGACGAGTAAGGGAGAGTGTGGGGATGGAATAACGGGACGGGGACGCTGATTCTGCTGAGGGGAAATCCAGACAGTTAAAGAGAAAGGACAAAGCGAAAATGCGGAGCAGCAAAACGGATACTGATGGCATGAATCCGCCAGAATAGCATCGTGCATAAGAAGCATAACTCCAACTAGAATCAGAACAGGAATAAACGGTACGTCGACAAAGCTGAAGGCTCAATGTATGAATGCACTCAAAATTCATCACAAGGTAGATGAATTAACCGCACAAACATCGATGAATGCGATAGGACAGAGATTGAAGAAATTTTGTTGCCAAGTGACCGTGATTATGAATTAGTCATTCTAGCATGCGTATCGTTTAGAGAATAAGAAAGCAATATGGAAAAGTTGACAAGACCTTAAAAAGTAGAAACGTGAATAAGTTATTCAGCTCTTCTTCTGTTCAGTAAGATTATAGGTTGTCCAATTTTACTCAAGTTCACCTTTTCACCTCCTCTCTCAAATTTCCACAGTATCCTAGATGTAGCCTCATTGGTGCCCTGCAGCACTTTTCGTATGATTTACAAGCAATTACCAACACCCCACTTGATTTTAAGGCCGACATTCCATTAGAATTATTAATTACGCGCTGCAGCTCCATGCCAGTTTCTGCGTTTCGTCTGTGAGGAGTCCAAAGGTCAATTGTGCTGCAACTTTCTACAATATTTTCAACTTAAATAATCTGTTTTGTTATTCTTCCTTACATTGATAAAATTTCACATTTCCCCCATTTTAATCCATGTGCCAAATTTTTGCTCACACACTTATCTTAGCAACAGCTCTCTTTAAATTCCATGTATTTTCCTTTCAGTTTACCTTCCCATCTAATTTTTGTATCACCTGCATATATAGCTACAGTACACTCACTTCCTTCCTCGAAATCATTTATATATTTTGTAACAATTTGCGGCCCCATTTGATTCCAACCAGACCCCACCAAATGGGGATTTAGAACCATATAAGACCAACTCTTCCTTACTTGCATCTTGCTCGTTAGCCACTTCTCTATCCAAGCTGAAATATTATGTCCTACACCATGAGCTTTTATCTTTTGAAATCGATCATCTTCTGGGTCACTTTTATTCATCCCGATTGGCATTCCTTCAAATAACTCTAATAAATTTGTGGGACATCATTTCCCCTTTAAAAAGCCAATATGGTTCTTCTTGATCAGATTATTTATTTCCAGATGTTCTGCTAATACTTCCGAAACAATTGACTTTCCAGTGATAGACGTCAGGCTGTCTAACTAAACTGAATTTCTATCTGCCACTCTTTCTGAATAAGGTTACAACTTTGGCAGCTCCTCATTCCTTCAACAGTGCCCGAGAACCTAGACGTTCTAAACATTTACAACCACTATCATTCCAACCAGTATCTCTGTGGCCACACTTTCTTTTAGGAACCGAGGATGAAAACGTCAGTTCCCGAGGAGTTTTCAGCCTTTAGTATAATTAGTTTGCCTGATACGAATTGTGTTTTTTCACTGAGTCCGAACAGACGTTGTGGTTCAAATGATCGTCTTATTCCATGTTCTTGACCTACAGTTCCTTTAGTTAATAATTGGAAATAAGAGAAGAAAATTATTTCCTTATCAATGATGTAACATTGAATATCATATTGCATTGGAAGGCATAGAGCAGGATTCTTTTGAACTTAGGCAAATTATATGGCGTTGGTATTCACAAACAATGTCTGTGGTTCGATGAAAATGTCTTTCAGCCGATGTTTCCGAGGAGTTCGGAGTATTGAAGTACCTATGAGAATCGACATTACCTGTTTGGGTCGAAAGTAGCGTTTCCTCTGCACAGGATGTGGGAAGAAGGAAATAATTATGCACAGTTTCAACAATACAATCATAATCAGACCCACTATAAAAAGGGCAAAAACACCTTTGTCGCATTTCTTTCTTTTTGTTTCAAGGGTTAACGTTGTTAGAAATTGAAGTGCAGTAACGGTAAGGGACTCATCAACAGGGTCAATTTCCGTACCCATGCTGAGGATTTTCCTTCTTACCCACTGATACTTCCGATAAATTATTATTGTTTAAAAAGAAGTCAAATTCAGCCTCTGGTGGAGTTATCATTTAGGCTCCCTATAAACTGATCAGAGCAAGATAAGGTTGTGAAATGATTGGGTAAATATCAACTTTTGGCGACGTAATAGGTTTCTCGTTGTGCAAGCATCTGAGTATTCACCTGCAGTTTTAAGTTTTTCTTCCAATGCTGCAATAAAAATAATATGAAGAAACAAGTATCAATGTTAAGCCTAGTTACAGAGGTAAATAAAATCTGCAGGGACAAATACATCGAAAATGATTCCTCAGAACAGTAGTATATGTATTATCGTGATAGCAATACAAAACAATATTATTAAATAACATCTAAGGATTGTTGTAATAGAAATAACAACGTCAATTACGGGAATAATACCTGACATTAATAAGAATCATACAGATAATATTACCAACAACAGTAATAACACTAAAACCATATTTGAACAATATAATAAAAGTTACATATAAATAGTTATATCAGTAGAAGTAGCGAAGTTTAAAGTTATCGTGATATGAATAATGACAATAATGACATTTCGTGGACAGCGTCAAAGTAATCGCGCACATCAATGATATGCATGAGTGCCACCAATAAACTCCGCGTCGTCACTTCAGCAGACATTTCACTTGTTCTTAAACGAGTCGCAGAGGAAGTGTAGATTCTCCAACAGAATACAGAAAGGAAAAAAAATGAACTTTGGAACCAAATTTAAGTTATTTGAAACATGTTCTATTCATTTAAGGGATATTTGCGATTCTTACGTTTTATTGAAAATAAAAAAAAAATGCTGATGCTGGAAATTTAAAATAAAAACAGAAAATGCTGGAAGTACTCAGCGGGTGAGGCTGCATATGCGGAAAGAGAAATATAGTTAACGCCCTCAAGCCTTATCCATCTCCAGCAACTGTGTCGAACCTTGACTCCCACATTGCTCCATTGGTCTCTTGTTTTTTTTTCTCTTTGTCTGCCTCCATCTATCACTCATCTACCACTGTCTTCTAATTCCACCCCTCCCCTTCCACACCTTGCACAACCTGCACATCATCTTTCACCCCGCAGTCCAGCAATCATGTCGGGCTCAAATCTCACCACTCCCCCTTTCCTCTTTATATTGGCCTCCCCTCGCCACTCTAAATCTTGATGTAGGATTCGACTCTAAACTCCGACAATTCCTTTACTCCCACAGGTACTGCTCGACCCGCTGAATTCCTCCAGCAGATTGTTGCTTCAGATTCTGGCAGCTGCAATCTCTTGTCTCTCCAAAAGAGGTAAGGTTTCAGGCCGTCTGACCAAAGGTCATCGATTGGAAATGTTGACTCTGTTTCTTCTCCCATAGCTGCGTCCTGACCAGCGGTGAATTTACAGCATTTTATATTGTTTTCAAATCAAACTCTTTATTGTACATTTCCTTTCACCTTTGAGAGGAGAAAGGTTAACTGGTAACTGGAACAATTTCAGACCTTGCAGCCTGTTGTCTTGTTCCTCCTTGTGGTAGTGCACCTGAACTTAGGAGATCTGGCCTTGCAGCCCAATGAGTAACATCAGTGCAGATATCACACACACATTCATTGTGTCCCTTTGGTGAAGGAACTGTATATTCAAGGGAACATAAACGAGCAAGCTACTTCATCCTGGACGATGCCAAGCTTTTTGGAGCTGCACTGTTTTAGGCAAGTGTAGACTACTTCCTCGTGGCTCTGACTTCTGTCTTACGGGTTTTTTTGTGATCTTGAGACAGTACGCAGAATATCCTCCCTTTGCAGCCAGTATATTCACATGGCTGGCCCAGTTACATCCCTACTAAATGTTGATTGCAAGGATACTGATGCCAAGGGACAGGGCGATGTTCATGCCATAGTAAATAGCATCACTATCTTTTATTGAGATAGCCATTTCTTGGAAAATGTTCGGCAGGCATATTTCTTGTCAACAACACACGGAACGCTAAAGAAACTCAGAATGTCAGGCAACATCCATCTCTGGAAATGGACAGTCGACGTTTCGGGTCGAGACCCTTCATCACTTCAGATGAAGTTTCTCAACCCGAAACGTCTTGTGCCATTTCTTTAAATAGACGTTGCCTAATCTGCTGAGTTCCTCCAGCTTTTTGTGTGTCGCTGCAGATTTCAACATCTGCAGGCTCTTGCGTCTACATTTCTTTCCATCTTTCATCCAGGGCCTTAACGTTGTCTACATTCGGCGACAGGCAGTGAACATTGTTCAATTATCTGCTGACGTTCCGACTACCGAAATTTAGATGGAATGAAAATCATTAAAAACTTATCTGATAAAGATTAGGCCTTTGGCATTGAAATTGTAACTCTGCAGTGATATCCTGCAGATTAAGTTATTGTTGTCCAACCATCCCAACAAAGATCCTTTGTCAGAAGAATATACCTAGCCAGTAGACGTTTCTAATAAAAAAGCGCAGAAACAAAGATTGAGACATAAAACACAAGTAAAGGCGAAATATAAGTAATAAACACATTTTTCCCCAATTTTTCTTTCCATCAATATCTGAAATGCGCATGTGAAGGCATTTTGAAGCCAATTTTGCCAAGTTTGATGTGGCCAAGCAATATATTAAGCATAAATTATCACTCACTTCACAATAAGAATATTACTTATGCAATTAACAGCACTTATTTTCTCGGTAGTTACAGTGTTCTGGAAGTTGTACAGAAGATTACTGTCGGCGGGCTTTGCTTTGCTATGGTACTCAATTACCAACAGTAAGTACTGGAATTTCGTGCATTACTGTGGATGTGTGTTCACGAGATGATGGCCCAGATGTTCCTGCATCATAGTAGTAAGGGCTGATCGTATCAATATTAAAATTGACTGGAAAGTTTCTGACAGCAAACAATTATTTGAAGTTTTAATACTCTCGGGGTTGTGCATAAAATAATACTGGAAACTTTGAAGTCGTTAGATTTCAATACAGCTCCATTGTTTAAGGCCGTATTTTCATCAGCGGCCGGCAATGAAGCGTCTTTTTGTGGTACCACCCACCAGCTTTTTATATTCATTGGAACAACAGCGAGTTAAAGAAAAAAAACGGTTGATCAACTATTTTGACTCTACCGGAGGGAGATGAAGGAGATGCCCTTTAAAAGTTGGGGAGGCGGTGAAATTTATGCAGTGTCATAAGGAGATATACTTAAACCATTTTCGATTTAATTTGATAGTAAGTCCTGAAAATTTACCTTTGATTTTCTGAACGCATTGTCCATCTGTTTATGATAATTTCATTAAATGAACATGCTGAGTTATGACAACTGAACTCATGCATTAATGATTTTCATATTTTACGTTCATTTAGTCTCAGTTTAATGATTCTTTTATATAGGCCAGTTCGTACTCTATAAAGCCTGGCACATGTGCATGCTGCTGGCGGTATTCTTGCAGAGGCAAATTTTGTGCGCAATTCATGAATTGAGCTTAAGGCCTGGCTGTCGGTCTCGTCCAGTGAGATGGAGTGATCGGTGAGCAAACGACAAGGCCTGCTGCAGCGCATCTTGTATCCTCATTCCAGAACTGCCCTGATCACCTTTGGAAAATTTGTGGCTGCTGATCAGAGACACGTAATGTGGTTCGGAAATACTTAAATAATGTAAAACGTTTACATGTAATGAACAAAAAGTCGAAAATGACTATCACCGGCATCTAACGCCTCAACACATTAGTGGAGTTAGCTCCAAGAATCGCTGAGCTGAGCGCTGAATGGCTGTGGAAAAGGTCAAAACCTTGACTGCGCAGCACACTGTGTGGCCAGTTCAATCTTCTTTTCCATGGATTTTACTGGAGATATAAATTTCCAACCCTTTCTCTCACCTGTATCGTCCAATCGGATCTTCAGTTTGCTAAGTTCTGAGGAAAAAAAGACAGCGAAAACACGAATGTTTTTGTAAAATTAGTTGGGCGTAATTCAGGGCGAAAGTTGCAGTTCTTTGGAAATCTTTTATAACACACGCCGATTTCCGATTTTTAGAGCACATGTAAAAGAAAATTGCGAAACAGTTGTTGATCTGATTTGACCAGCCGTTAAAATGACTCACACTGTCTGTACTGTGATACCTCAGAGCATCTCACCGTGGTTCAAACGAATCTGGACAAACTCCGCATGAGTTTGTGAAGGGGAAACTATACTTAACAAACCAACTGGAATGTTTCTTTTAGGATGCAACAGATAGGATAGATACGAGAGAAATCGCGCATGTAGTGAGTTTGGACCTTAAAGAATCCTTTTTGACGAGGTTCCCCATGAGTCACATTCGATTGGGGATAATAGGATAATATGGTGGGAAGGATTGAGAATTGGTTGTCAGATAGGAAACAAGGTAGGTATAAATTGCTTCTTTTCAGGATGACAGGTAATGACTGCGGTTGTGCCAAAGGATCGAAGCTTGAATCCCAGCTGTTCACAATCGGTTTCAATGATTTTCATGAGGGAACTAAAATCAAACTCTTCAAGTTTGAAGACGATGTCATGGTTAGGTTGGGAGTGTGAGGTGTGAGGACGATGCAATGGCACTCCTGTTAGACAAGTTGCGCGAATGGGTAAACGCATGGCAATATCACTTTCTTGTGCATAAACACTTTGGATCGAACATTAGAAAGGCAGACTTATTTATTTAAGGTTATATGTTGGGAAAAGAGGAGGTTCAACGAGACCTGAGTGCCCTTGTACACCAGTCATTGAAAAGATGCATTCAGGTCCAGCCAGTGGCTCGGAAGGCAAATGAAAATGTGTACGAGAACAAGAATGTCCTCCGGCATCTGGACAAGCTTTCATGAGACGAAATCTGGAGATTTGTGTACAGTTTTGGCTTGCTTATCCGACGAAGGACCTTTTTGTCAATGAAGGAATGTAATGACGGCATACTGGAATGATTCTCGGGACGACAGGACGGACGCACAATTGGATCGGTAACGTCTATATTTATTGGAGCATATGAGAATGAGAAGGGAACTTATAGAAACATACAAAATACTATGAGGAATAGGCAGACTATATGCAGGAAATCTAGATTCATAGACTGGAAAAACACAGATCTTAGCGTTAAGATACAGCATGTGTCATTTCCAACCGAAACCAGGAGAAATATCGTTTTGCAGAGGGCGGCGAGCCTATGGAATTCTACAACAGAAGGCAACGGAGACTAAATTACTAAGTATATTCAAGAAGGAAAGAGATACACTTCTTAACGCCAAAGATATCAGATGACACACAGAGCACGTGAAAACACAGGACTCAGATCAATGATGTACTATGATTGTGTAGAATTTAGTTATAATTTATGCATTCCTTACTAACAGAACAATTCCAAAAATTGACCCCGGCGCTGTCCACCGTTCCTAAAGTTCAGAATTTCTGAATCAACCCGAACTGTGAGATTTCTGCTACCAAAGTGCGGGGCCGGAGGGCTAAGTGGCTTGTTCCTGCTCTTAATCTATATGTTCTATGTTTTAGCTCATCATTTCTGATAAATTACAAGGTATGAGCTGCAGTACCAGCACTGATGAAATAGGGGCAATAAAGCTTATTTCAATAATGTTCATTGAGGGATAAACGCTGGATGGCGCATTTGAGATGAACTCTTCGTAATACTGTAGAGGTATTTTGTAGACCAGTGACAGTTAATGACAAATCGATGTTTTGATATTCCTTGTATGTGATCTGCAAAAGTGCAGCTCTCGCTAATATTTCCGGTTGGTTTGGCTGCTGAACTCTCACAGGTCGGGTTGATTCAGCAATTTTGAACTTTACGAGTGGTAGACAACGCCGTGATCAATTGTTGGAATAGAGTTCCGTTACTAAGGAATGCATAAATAATGATTAAAGTTTGCTTAATGAAATGTGGACGAACTGCAGAGCAAAATACTACTTTCCCCATCTCTCTTCATGAAGTAGATTCTGAAAATTCAATTTTTGACCAAGCTCTTCTGATATTTCCTTGCAGGACAGTTTCAATTCCAGTTTACCAGTTTGTATAAGAACTGGGTCAGGAAGTGTCATTAGATTAATATTTCTATATCAGTGTAATAATAAAATTATTGAAAACTGGTCCAGTACATACATTTTCTAAGAAAAATCCAATTAGACCATTTAATGGATCTTACCCCGTTAACCTACAGTTTTCTGTTAATATGCTGATCCAATTAGATTCAAAAGCCACTTTATATTTATTTTCACCCAATCCATAACTTATTTCATTTTTTAAGCCATACTCGGGACAAATTTGTTATTCTTTCCAAAATTGCCTGCTTGGTCTTTCGTCCTAAATTAAGCGTCAGGTTGTGGTGGACTTTCATTGCTTTTTTTTATTACAAGCAGTAACAATGGTTTGCATGTTTTGCTTCCAGCTGCGAGAGCATAAAGAAATTGGCACCCAATACAACCTAAGTAGATGGGGCGTAGTTGATTCTATACTCGGAGTGGGACTCACATTTGATAATTAGTCTATTCACAATCGCACACTACCTGTAAAACCATGGAATGAACAATATGGCCCATTTCTTTAGCGCCGATTTTATCATTATGACAAAACGCATCGGTAAACAATAACAACTACTAATACCATTAACAATTAATCATGAATAGATGTACTGGCTCTCAGGGTATTTTTGAAGCTGCCCAGATATAACTAGCTCGTTTGCCATTCCCAAATGGTGTCATAGAATCTCCACGATTGACAATTGGCAAGAATAGAAAAAGACGGACAAAGAAGAAATATCCACGAGGAAGGGCTACAGTTGTAATATGAGAAGTTGGAATTATGCAGCTCAAATCAGAAAACAAGTAGAGATGTAATTGAGAAATCAAAGTTAAGAAGGGAATGGGAAGAAGAAACAAGGAGCAACGACTTTCTGTGGCAGGACGACAGGGGAGTCTGATATTAAAGCACACAGATAATATTTTTCAACCAATTGAAGTCCGAATAGTGTGGGATTAAACTGGAATAAAAAAAAATGGAATACTTGAATAAGAAAATAGGAAAAGCTCACAGCTGTGTCAGAAAAGTGTAGTGTTATTCATTATATATCTCTTCCCTGAGCTTCATTGAACAAGATTTATCAAAAACTTTTGTCCTGTGGTAGTTTCAGCTGCGATTGAATGGAATAAGAATGGGCTACTAGCATAATTTTTTTTCTTTAATGAAAATTTTTATCACTGAGTTTATTGGGGTTCTTTCTTACTATTAAAAACAATAGAGGCAATGATAAATACATATACCTTTTTCTTTGGTTCTTAGCTTATCATCTATAAGTATAATAGCACACCAGCTGATCATTCCTGGTCAATTACTGCAGCAAAACATTGCATTTACATTTACTTTTCACCTGTTGACAGATTTGCACATCAAAATAAATAATTCCACTAAAATCCACCAATGATTTGAGGTGAATGAAATCTGTTCAATTGGCAACTGACGTTTATTAGAATAATCCTTATTCTATTTCTAAATGATGGATCATATTTAATGTAGGGGGTAAAAGACACAACAGAATGTTCCATTAATTTTCACTTCATCATCCAATTTCCACAAGTGCCTGACTGACATTAGAAGCCAACATTAAACTTCAAAACTGCTCCCTCCTCTCCCTGACCCTGATCTCCCATTGCATAAAGTCGTGGCTGATCTGGTTGAAACTTCAACTCCACTCCACTTTCCGATCAAACAACGTTAACTTGCATTCGTTGCTTATCAAGCACGGGCTTTTATTTTCCATAATAAACATTAATAACAAATGTCTTCTGTGAATTGAATTGATCCCTCTTTTTTCGTAGCACGTTACTTGTTGAAAGAAAAATAAATTAACCAATAATGAATTACCTTACTAAAACCTTGCTGATAGTGCCTGATTAACTTGCATTTTTTTCTACCCTGCCATACCATCTTCAACAACAGATTGTAATATTTTTCCTGTATCAGGCGTTCAGCTAACCACATTGTAGTTCCCTGTGCTTGTCTCCCCACCCAACCCCTGAGATTAAGTGGGCTACATGTGGTATTTCCCAACCGGTTTGAATCTTCCCTGGATCTAGGCAACTTTGGGAATTTCAACACTAATAGACGATCAATTTCACCATCCACTTTTAAAATACTGAATGATGAAGTCCATCTGAGCCCAGAGATTTAATTGTATATAGCTCCAACAATTAGCTCAGTATTCAATACACTAGAAAATCAAGCAGACAACAAATAGAGTACTGGCTGTTCAGCACACCACCATTGAATAATTTCCAATGATGGTCCTATTTAACTCCTTATTAACTCAACCTGGCCTTCTTTCCAACGGTGCCAAAACAAATGGCGTAGTCTCAATGAACAGATTGAATTGCAATCTTATGTAATCTATAAATAATTTGATTTCTTTACATTTAAATCGAGTAAAGATCATTTGCGTTTTAGACTTGGTTGTAACATATGTTTTATTTCATTCTGTATTTACAAAGGTATTGTCCGCACCTATATCCGTGTAATCTTTGTTGAGATTGTTTAACTCTGAAAAGAAGAAAAAGATCTTATCAAACCAGAAATGCCCACGTACATATTAAATATAAAAATTCATTCCATGGTGTATTATATTACATATTATTTTCCCCTCAGATGTTAACTACCTAACTCTCGTCCATCCGTCGAGCAGAACATTGGACAGTTTCTCGTAAGGGTGGGTTACATTATAAACTCATAATTGTCTCCCCAAATCTAGGTGAGAACCAGGTCTAACGTGTTGATTTTGCAATTAAAGCTCCCAAGCTCTACATCTCAAAACTGCTTTCTACCAAGCCTCTGCGAAGTTTCTGATTAAATGCCTTGGTACATCTTTATGTGAGTTAGCAATAATTGTCTTCGATAATTTTGAAACAATATGCATTCGGCTGGACCTGATTCACATACGTAGGTACATAATAAGGAGTTTTTAATGTGACTTATGTAACGAGAAGCTGCCCAATGTTCTGCTCCTCAGATTTGATAGCACTAGTCATGTCCTGTCGCGAATATGTAAAGAAACTAAGTACTGTATAACGTATTCAGGACAGGAATTGGTTTATTCTTACCTTCAATGCACTTAGACACACAGCAAGGGAGAAGAGGAGTTGGCGTTTGGGCTCTTGTTTCCTGCTCGGATACTCACGAAACTGATGGCCTATCCTCTGAACAATACAATATTACAATAATAGCTATAAGGAATGACAAGAGACAATACCAGTCCAGAATCGAGTCTCAGATCAGCCGTCCGCTGTGGCATGGCTTACGTGTTACAATGGCTACAACATTAAGTCGGGCAGATTCGACGACAACAGCACATCCCTGGCAAAATGCGTTCTATGCCCGCTTTGAACAGAAGGGTTTGGAATGTCACTACCCACCCCGACAGCCCCCAGTGCACCGGAACCCACAGTCATCGTTGCAGACGTAAGATCAGTCTTCCAGAGAGTGAACCCGCAGAAAGCATTTGGCGTGGATGGTGTTCCTGGCCGTGTCCTTAGAGCCTGTGCAGATCAGTTGGCAGGGGTACTTGCAGACATTTTAACAGCTCCCTGCTCGAACCTGAGGTTCCCACCTGCTTTAAGAAGACCTCTATCATCCCAGTGCCCAAGAAAAACAAGGTGACGTGCCTTAATGACTACCATCATGAAGTGCTTCAAGAAACTGGTCATAGCATGGATTAACTCCAGCCTTCTAGGCAACCTCAACTCACTGCAGTTCGCCTACCGCTGAAACAGGTCTACAGCGGACACATCTCCGGAGCCTCTGGACAGTAAGACACCGTGTTGGACTATTGTTTATTGACTACAATTCCGCCTTCAATACTATAATTCAAACCAAACTCATCTCCAGACTCCGAGACCTGGGATTCAACACGTCCCCTTGCAACTGGATCCTTGACTTCCTGACCAACAGGCTGCAATTATTAAGGATAGGCAGCAACACCTACACCAACATTATTCTCAACATTAGTGCCCCACAAGGCTGCGCCCTCAACCCCTTACTCTGCTCCCTATGTACTCACAACTGCATGCCAGATTCTGCTCTAACTCCATCCACACGTTTACAGATGATATCAGCGTAGTGGGCCATATCACAAATAACGATGAGTCGGAGTACAGGAAGGAGATAGGAAGCCTTGGGACATGGTTTTATGATAACAACGTTTCCCTCAATGTCAGCAAAACAGAAGAGCTGCTCATTGACTTCAGGAAGGGGGCGGTGCACAGTGAAACGATGTTGAGGTTGAGAGGGTTGAGACCTTCAAGTTACTTGGGGGTGAACATCACCAATACCCTGTCCTAGTCCAACCACGCAGAGGCCACGGCCAAGAAAGCTCACCAGCGCCTCTACTTCCTCAGAAGGCTAAAGAAATTTGGCATGTCCCCTTTGCCTCTCATCAATTTGTACCATAGAACGCATCCGTTCTGCATGCATCACGACTTAGTATAGCAACTGGTCTGCCGTGACCTCAATAAACTGCAGAGTTGTGGAAACAGCTCAGCACATCACGGAAACCAGTTTCTCCTCCATGGACTCTGTCTATACTTCTCGCTGCCTCGTTTAAACAGCCAGCATAATCAAACACCCCGCCACCCTGGACATTCTCTTTTATTCCCTCTCCCATTGGGCAGAAGATACAAATATCTGAAAGCACAGAACACCAACTTCAAAGGCAGCTTCTATCCCCTTGTTAAAATACCATTGAACGGTTCACTAGTACGACACAATGGTCTATACCCTCACCATCTCCCTGACTATGACCTTGCACATTGTCTACCTGCACTGCACTTTCTCCATAACGGTAACACTTTATTCTGCATTCTGTTATTGTTTTACCATGTACTACTTCAATGCACTGTGTAATGATTTTATCTGTATGAACGATATGCAAGACAAGCTTTTCACTGTACCTCTACACATGTGACAATAATAACCCAATTTACCGTTTATAATATTCCTATTCTCTCCCCAGTTCAACTCACGCATTTTGTGTCAGGACATCCGCATCCCTTCTTCTTAACTGTACTCTGCGACTTTGCTTCCATCGCTGTCTGCCATCAACAATTCGACAACTTCACCACTGAGTGAAGAACTTCCTCCTTATTTCCGCTCTAAACCTCTTACCCCATATCCTGAGACTTAACCGAACGGAAACATGCGTCGCATATCCAGTCTATATAGCCTGCATATTTTTTTTACTGCCAGCCCCTCTCATTCTTGAACGACAGGGATATATTTTAAAGAAAGTTAACGGATCAGCGACTGAGCTGATGATGAGTACAAAGATGATGCAATTGAAGAGGTGAACAATGAGTTATCTGCTAGGCTTAGCACTGTTACATCAGGTGAAAAGAAGATTCATTTCTGTGACATAAATGCAGACCTGCTGCTATCTGGGAAATACACCGTGGGCGAAGCACCCAGGAAAACCCACTAGGTCACAGGGCGAAGGTTAAAGCTCCACTTAGTTCCCGGGGAGAAAAGCAAACACGAATCTTTGGAAATGTGATGCATCAGCAATACTATCTGCTGGGCAGTCCTTGGACAAATGTCCAGCAAGCCTAGCCTTCCGATTTGACCGAAGTGCTTACAATTCTTGAAACCTGTGTGCTGGAGAGTAAAGACTGCTGGGACGACGAACAAACTGACTGCAGAAGTTTATACAGGAGGGAATTCATGTAGGGTATAGAAAACACCGAAGTTTATTGCACATAATTTGAGTATATGATATTAAGATGAACATATTGGTGTGAGTTGATATCAGTTGATAAAAAGGAAAGGGAATGAGGTTAAATGTCTCACTTTCGGTTTTGGAGGCTGTAATCATTGGGGTGCTCAGGGATCAGTTTTGTGACCCCAGCTGCTCACAATTTATATGAATATACTGTATAAGGTAGCCGGATGAATTATATCCAATATGCTGATTATATGAAGCGGAGTGGCAATGTGGGGTTTAAAGAGATGTGAAGAGAATTCAAGCGGGCATACACAGTTTAAGTGAAAGGCCGAGAGCATAGCAGATTAAATATATCATGAGAAAACCTAAAGACATCCACTTAGCCAGCTAAAAATGGGAAAAAAACAATTCGTTAAAATAATGAGACATGGAAAATGATCAAGATTTCCTTGGTACACGAAGTTCTTAATGTTAACATGCGCATAGAATTAGCACTTAGGAGTTAGTTGTTATTTCTAGGAAATAATTAACGAGGAAGAGACTGAGTTTGTTCTTGAAACAAAAGTTCATAGGATAAAAAATAAATTCATGAACTATGTTGATAGTTTTTAAACTGAAAGGAGTCGTTCACAAGGTAGGGCATAACGGATGGTTAACAATATGATATTACGATCGGAAAATTCAACAACTACTTTGGCAGAAACGCTTTACAATGTCGAATTCGCTTTCAGAAGGAGTGGTGGAAACAATTAATAAAATTGCATTGAAGTATTTACAAATTGACACATGGTAGAGAATGGAATTCAAGCATATGTTGATAGAGTTATTTGTGAAAGGATATGAGCAGTTGCTCAAACCGGGAGTGGTTATAGTCAGCCACTCTGCTGTTACGTTCAGAATGAATTCAGGCTCACGCTGTTAAGTCACCAACAAAAATTTGAACGTCCTTCCCTACCTTTAGTCTTTGCTTTCAAAGTGCTTTCTGAAACAAAATGATCCATTATCAATAAACTTACTCATATTAAAAGGTAGGAAAACGAGAATACGAACAAAAAGAGAGAAAGGCAGTTGGACACATTACTTCTTCTAGAAATAACTCGATAGATTATAGATTTTCTGCAAACCCGTTGCCTTTGAGGGGAGAAGGAGGAAAAAGAATTATGTAAAAATCAGTTAACCGAACATCAGTACAAATGAAAATGATACAATCTGTTATTAAGGAAGTGGTTGCAATTCGCATGCGAATTATCAAACACATGCCTTAGGAAGAGGAATAGAGCACTATGCCCTCAAACTTGTAATAGGACAATGTGCAAAAGGATAACTGAACTGATTGTAACCTGAAATCTACATTCCAAATACCTGTCTAATCCTGCCCTAAAAATGTACGGATTCTGCTTTCACTTCCCACCAACTCCCACTTTGAGCAAAATAATGCTAAAGGTACTTACTATATGAGCATTAAGTACGCTGCGCATCTCTCTTCAGCGGGGAAGAGGTTGATTCCAAAGATAGAGTGAAAGAAGAGGTCGTTGCGGCAGTAGCCGGGCTAACATTTGACAGCATAGACTTATTATTCAGCTGAATTTAAAATAAGTAAGTCACTAGGACTGGATGGGATGTATCCTAGAATTTTGAATGAAGTACGGGAAGAAAAGGGACGCTCCCCATTTTCAAATGAAAAGATTAAGAAAAGGCCCAGAACTACAAACTAGTCAGTCTGTACTCAGTGGTTAGAAAAAGTTTGGAAAGATTAATCTGGGATGTGATTTCTGGTAATCTGGTGGGAAATGGGTTAATTAAGGCAGGTCGGCATGAACTTGTTAAGGGTAAATCGTATTCAACGCACTTGGTCGTATTTGTTGATAAGGTAATGGATAGATTTGATAAGACTAGCTCAGCTAAAGTGTTTTGATACGGTACAACAGATGAGGGTCATCAGTATATTTGAAGCACGTAGCATAAATGGACATTGATAGCAAGGATATTAAACTGGCTAAGTAAAATGTCACAGAGGGTTGTAGTGAGTAGTTCTTTTGCGGACCAGATGAAGATGAATAATGACGTATTCTAGGAAATAATATTTGTGCGAATGCCATAGTGATAAATTACATCAGAACATAAGTGGTCTGATAGAATAGTCAGACATGTGGCCTATAAAATTTAATGCAGTGATAAGAGGATGCATTTTGATCTGAAATATGAGAAGAAGCAACACAGAATAAAGGATATTGTTCTAAAAGGAGTTCAGGAGCGAAGGGACGTGCAGATATAGGTGAAAAGCTCACTGGAAGTGAGAAAATGGTCAATAAACGATATTCGCATTCGGAAATTTATCAATAGAGGCATGAAGTCTAAAAGCTGAGAAATCACTTGAACCTTTACTGAATACTTGCTCTGGAATCACCTTGCCCATAAACAGTCCCGATCATTCATAAATCTGAAACTCTCCTGCCTATATCGTCCCTTTAGTCACACATTCATCTGACCTATCCTCCTCTTCCGGTTTGCACTCGCACGTGCCACCAGAACAATCCAGAGCTCAATAGGTTGTGCTCTTTAATCTCCAAGCTAGCTCCCTAAATTCACGCCGCCGGACCTGAAACTCGTTTTAACTATGTCATTGGTACCAACATGGACTACGTAAACCTGCCGTTTACGCCCCTTTCCATTTAGGATGTCCTGCAACCATTCTGTGACATCCTTGACCCTACAAAGAGGGAGGCAACATGGCATTCTGGGCTCACGTCTGCAGCTGTAGAAATACCTGTCTCTTCCCCTTAATCTCGAGTATCTCAACACCATTGCACTTAAAATTCACGTCCTCTTTTTCAGCTGAGCTACTCATGGTGCCATGACTTTAAATATGGCTTGTCTCCTCAGAGCTATATTTACCCCCACTATAATCCAGGACGGAGAACATAAATTTCGAAGGGAGATGACCTTTAAGAATTCCCTAACGATATGCCTGCCTTCCTTCGTCCGCCTGGTGGTCACTCATTCCTTCTGTCTCCATTTCCTTAAGATATGAAGTGACCTTCTTTAATAAAGTGTTATCTAGGTAAGCTTGAATAACGTTTCTGCTTCGTTGTGCATCTAGTAGGCGCTCAAGCGCCCAAACCTGAAGCTCAAACTGCGAATATCTCTGTTAATGTATATTTTTTAAATGAAATATCCAAGCAGGTCAATGAGCTGATTAGTGGAGAACCTTCGCTCCGTTCGCTGCAACAGCCAGGACCACCCGGAGGGCACCTACTTCAATTCCACATCCCACTCCCATACTGACATGTCTATCCATGGACTCTTCCAGTGCCTTGTTGAGGCCAGATGCAGGTTGGAGGATCATTACCTCATATTCCGCCTTGGGATTCTCCAACCTGATGGCCTCAACATCGATTTCTCTAACTTCTGTAACCCCAATCCCATCCCCCCCCACTCCTTTGTCTTCCCTTATTCATGTGGCTCCCTTCCCCTGACTTCGTGACTTGCCCATATCATCTCCTCTCCTACTCCATACTTTATTCCATGGTCCACTACCCTCTCCTTCTTCTTCAACTCTTTACCTCTTCTACCTATCCCCTCTCAGCTTATTACATCTTCTCCCCCTCCCCAACCATCCTACCATCCCCATCTCACCTGGACACGCCTATCACCTGAACTTACGTATTCCCTGCCTCCGTGTGTTCCCCCTCCCCCCACCCTCTTATTCTGGATTCTGCCCTCTTCCTTTCCAGTCCCGATGAAGCGTCTCGGCCCAAAACGTCGACTGTTTCTTTCCCTCCATGGATGCTGCCTGACCTGCTGAGTTCCTCAAGCACTTTTTTGTGTATTGTTGCAGATTGCAGCATCTGCACAATTTTTTTGTCTCTGATGAATGGCAATGGACGTTTAAAAGCCGTTTGTTAAAACGCTACATACGAGCTCTGTGATCAAGATTGTACCCGAGGAAGACTCGCGTGGAGCATGAACAGGAAATAGAATGTCATTAAACAGAAAGTAGCTGTGGTCTTTCCAGAGAATCAGGTGTGAGCTCGTCTTTCTCCTTAAAAAAATCCGTTGGGCTTTGGTGTACAAGGCACTCACTCTTTCCAAATCTGCAGGCGACATAACATTTGGAATGGCAGTAAACTGTTTGGATAATTGCGATTGACTTCAAATGGGCATAACTGGAGGAAATAGATGGGGACGTGGAGAATGAAACAATGCAGAAAAGTGAGAAGTGCTGCTTAAACAAGAGGCCATAATTTTAACAAGCATAAATGAACAGAAAAATATGCATGCATTGTTAAAAACCCAATTGTAGGATGGGAAAGTGGTTAAAACCATAAGAATCCAGGGCAGGGGAGGGGCGCAGGGATCGTCATTGGAATATGGCAGAGGGAGCATTGATAAGATTTCATGACTTGCCATTTTAAAGGAGGGCAAGGAAGGGATTCACTAGGATAATTCTAGGGCTAAGTGACCTCAGTCATGGTGATATGCAGGAGAATCTCGTTTTCTCTTTGAAAGAGACAGCTGAGTGGGAATCTGTCAGAGTTAGTAAAACATGCAACGTATAGACAGAATGGGTAAGGGGAAACTGTTCCCGTTGACAAATGGACTCGTAACGGGGAAAAATATACTATGAAGGCAATTGTTGAAATAACTGATAGTAACATGAGGAAACGCATTTTTTTGTGGAGCGAATGGTTAGGATCTCACTGCCAGAGATGACAGTGGTTTCCAAAATCGAGATAGAAACTCTTTGAAAATGCAGAGAAAGGAGCAAAACTAAGGGGAGAAGGTGAAGGAGATAAAATAGAAATAATTAACTCATGGGCCGAATGTCCTCGTTCACCCTTGTAACCTTCCTTTGCCTACGCCACTGTAAAGTCGGAACAATGAGGAAATGTGGAGAAAAGGATGAAAGAGAGCAGGATGAGGAAAAAGAAAATGGATTTTAAGGAGAACCAAGCCAAAAGTATTGAGTCGGCGATGATTTGCGGGACAATTAAAAAAAAACATAAGAAGAGTAGCAGACAAAAGAGAGGTATTCACTTGTAAACGAGAAACAAAACATGATGAGAAACGGAAAGAAATGGAAAGAGAAGTAGAAATTGATGGAAAGCTAAATTGGGAGAGACAGAAAGAAGAGATAAAAGAAACATTTCATATTGATAGTTTGCAGAGGCCAAAGCCGCAAAGGATTGGAGAGCATGGATATCTGTAGGGCAAAGGGAAGTTACAGAAAAAGGGAAGGCCAATCTGCAGTCATGTTCGGATTTAAAACGAAGGCAGATTCAATATCTAAGTTTTGTAGAGCCGCCATACACTGCAGATAAGCAGAAAATAATTTGTTTTTGAATGTTGGATAGCACCAGACTTCCAGAAACGCGTTGTAATATTCGGGTGTAGAGAAAACAAAGACAAAAATTTGATGAGGGCGAAGGCAACAGGCTTACTGATTTGGGCGCTGTTCGAAGCCAAGTTCACTCTAAATTAGACAATATATTTTTAGGGTGTTCTGGCCGAGCTCGGGCAATGAAGATGGATTCAGTTACTGAATCGTAAAAAGTAATGTTTCCAGAGATGTTGATATTAATCTTTCATTCAACAAATTTCTGCTCATTTGACATCTGATGTTTGGCAAATTTAGTCTGCGAGAGCGGAATGAGAACTACCGAATAGGAAGAGCCGAGTGTGATTAGTGAAAGCGAAATTTGGATAAGTGGTTGCGTTAGCAAGGACAGCGAAACAGATTTATTTTTATATTAATTATGTTGTGAGGCCGACATGTGCGTTTTACGCTGAAGTCCTGAAATATCCAACAACGATTTGCATTTTTCCCAAGGCTGTGATGGTGAATTCCCTGATGCTGAAATTAACACGAGATTAATTAGGTGGAGGGACGGATACGACAGCATGTGTCATCATGTACGGTCATGTGAAGCATTCTAAATCAGTCTTGCTGGGATCCCCCAGTATTGTGCCAGATGTCACTTCCTCTATATTGCGCCAGATCAGACGTCGTACAAGGACAAATACTCAGTTTATCTGAAAATACGTTCTCGTCCTGTTTAATAGGGAATACAGATTATTATGCTTTTAGTGATTCTGCCCAGTTTACCGATGAAAGGGTTCGAATGAAAGTATTCGATCCGAACCTGTTTCCCCAGCTGTTTCTTGAGTTACTGGGATTTCCAGTTTTATTAAATAATTAAAGAGGTTAGGAAACAAGAGAGGAGTGTTCTCTTGAAAAGGAGAAACAAAAGAGGTAAACGGTAAGCCCTTTGGTCAGTTTGTATTGGTCATCTTTTTTTGCAGAACTGGTTTTCAGAATTTAATTATTAAAATGAATTGTAGTGTTTGAAATGCTGCCATTGACAAAGGCAATGACGCTATCTTAGACCAACTCATTATTTTGACACAAATGTGACCCGAACTTGCGTTTTGTTAGGGACTATCAAGGATGATCCGGAGGCAGGGCTCCAATACGTAAGGCCTGAACTTTGCACCAAACATTTGAGCGAGGAGAATCAGTGAGATTTTCAATCCACATATATCGTGTTTGCTTCCATCATTTGGAAGTAGGAGCCCCGATCTGATCGGTCTTCTTGCTGTATGAAAAGAAGGATGATATGGCACACAACAAACGCTGAGCGGAAAGAGGAAGCAAATAAACCGGCTCCTTAGCCATTGTTGGAAGATGAAATCAAATACTTCCCCTGACCTGCTTCTTGAAGATTATCTCTAAGTTTTTCCACATCTGAAAAAAATCGAACGTAATGGGATTCAGCTGAAGATGCGTTACCATTCTGATTCCATTGACAAAGGTATTCATTACGGAGATGAGCACAAAGTCTGTGTTCAGATACTGAACACCAACTTTGAGAGAATGCTGCATTATTTTTGACGGGGCGTTGTTATATTGACTTGGAACTTCAGGTGCAAATGAAATAACCCATGCAGAATTCGCAAATCTCGAATTCAACCCTTGCCCGTTCCGCATACATCCCCCATCCCTTTCCTCCCCCACAACCCATCATCTTGGGTCAACAGTTTTGTTCACGAAAACACACAATCTAATTTTTAACCTATGCCTACTTGTGAGACCTTGCTTTGCACTGATTGCTTACTTTGTTTCCTGCGTCACTGCAGCGACTCAGAATCCAAATTAATCTTCACTTCAGCTTAGAAAAAAGCCGGATGACTTCGAATATTGATATTTCTTCACACTAACCGCACTAATATCAAGGTAGGTACAAACCGTGTGAATTGAGAGGATGTTAATTAATGTGTTATTTGATAACCCCGAATTTTCTACCTACAGAGCACATACTTCATCCCTTGTATGCTAGTCGCTTTGATGGTTCCAAGAAGGACTTAATTCCACAATCTAAGTACTCTGTGGGTAGACACGTTTATGAGAATTGATCTATTGATGATCTTACTTTCAGTATCCTACATTGGAACTTTTCCACATGCGAGAGGTACGAATCTACATCCAGAATTATAACACGTTTCACGATTTTATAACGTTCACTTAGTTAAAAATACAAGATTTCATAGCAAATAACAGAATCCGTGTATTAAATAGCATGTCTGGTATCTTACGTATTAATTTTTTGGTGATTTATTGTGTTTCTTTTTTTTCAATTCTTTTACCAAACCGTGTCTACCGTTTCGGCTGTAATCAAGGTAAGGCCTTCTAAAAATGAATCAAGCATGAAGTGAAAACAAGCTGGGACAAAATAAATTATACTTTCCTTCATATATGCTCCGACTTTTATTGAGTGACAGGCTGATCTTCAGCAGATGAATAGATTGTCTGTTACACCAAGGATCAGGGAATTTTCAGAGCGGCCGGGAAGGAACAAACAACCTTGTTTGGTTAAACATATTGATGAACTTCCGCTGTACAAATGGACCAAATACAAGAATTTCCAAACTTCACCTTTCTTCACAAATGTAAACATTGAAGAGGCTAGTACCTAATATCGCGAATTAATTCTGTGTCTTCAGAGGAAAGGTTCGACAGTCTAGGCTTATATCTGTTGGAATTAGGAAGAACTTATAAGAGTCAGACTGGGCTTGATTGAATCATATAACAACCCACGATGTCTGGGCTGTGTGAATGAAGATTATATATTTCTGGTTTGGGAGAATCTAGAACGAAGTGCTACTGCTTGATGGCGGGCCACTTAAAACTGAAATAAGGCAATTTCTTTTTTCTCTAAGACTGTTCCGCATATCGAAATAAAATCACTTCATCAGAAGCAGATGGAATCAGATTGTCTGTATACTTTCAAGGTAAAAGTGGACAGATTCTTTATGAGAGAGAGTTTGAAATATTGGTGTGGGTACAAGAGAATTCAGAGTTAAGATTGCAATCAAATCAGCCAAAACCTTAGGTAAGCAGATTTGACCAACTGGGTATGTTTTTCCTGTTTCTAATTCGAATAGTCATATTAGTGTTCCGGATCGTACTATAAAAAATGACCCTATTCTATGAGTTCAATGAAGTGAAACTGTTTCTAGTATGTTCCAATCCGTGTTTATTGTCACTAAAAGAAATAATCGTACGCATTGGTACCTTTCTCTTTTTTGCCCAATCTTTGTTCTGAGTCAAAATGAAGAAATAATGATTAATTATGCAAACAATGACAGAAAACAGATAGCAAGCAGTCGATAATTAAACTGAAACTGAGGAATCACAATTCTTTGGATTCCTTTTACACCAAATTCAACAGAAAACAAGATCGTGCTTTTACAATTAGGCAGTAAGAATATTCATTTACTGAAGTGGCAAATATAGCAACTGATCAAGCAGATGGAATATATATCGAAGATCTAATTTCTGTTATCGTAATACTGGCATGGATTTCTTTCATGTTTCATCGGGTAGCCCCTAGAGTTTCGAATAAACTGTTTATTAATTTATGAACTACAGTAAACGACTACAAAATCTAACTCGATAAACATTCAACATCGGTATAATGGTAATGTGGGATTAGGTATTAATGAGATTCTAATGCGTAGGATAACACATCATCCACAGGCCTGGCAAACCCTTCACCACAACAAGCACCCTGTACTCGCCTTGACTTTTCGGGTAGATGCAAACAATCCTCGGAATCGACTTTGTCCCAAATGTTTCTTTGATATTTCAAAATATTTCCAAAATATCTTTCAATATACAGAAAGTCTGTTCCCCTGGTTCGTGTATTTTTAAGCAGCGTAACGAAACATTTGAATTCTGTGTTTCATGTGAACCGCACCGAACTCTGTCCACATCACCGTGATCCCTATTTGCATTGGAAACTTAAATTTACCCTTGAAGAAATATACATAAATGGTCTCTATCATTATGCTCAAGCAAATTCCACAAAAATGAAGAGCCTTTGAATAACAATGTTTGCCACGAATACTTTATCGGACACTTAATGTCCATCATACATCTAAGACCACTAGATAAGAGAAATCTTCAAGGCAACATCTCCTGGGGATCTTGCATTAAAACCACGAATAAATTGTAGAAAAAAATCTATTTGTGTATATGCCAGTCCACATATTCCAAACAATGAAGTTCAATCTTAAATACTGTTTTCACCTCTCAATGCCATTAATTTGGAAATGAACTCAGTCGGGTGTTTGCGCTTCAGAATTAACCATACCATTTGTCTTAGCCTCAGAACAGGTGTAAATTGTTCAGCATCTCAATATTTACATTTTGCTTTTTCACATTCTTTGTATGCTTGTGGAAGGAAAGTAAATAAGCTCCAGATTAAAACAAAATCCTGGCTCTAACATCTTAAAGAAAATGTATTTCTCCATAGTAACATAAGAAACAGGACAGGAATAGGACATTTGGCCTTTCGACTTGCTCTACCACTTACAGTGATGGCCGATTATTTATTTCAATAGCATCTCTCAGCTTTTTCACGATAGCTTTCTGTGCTTTAAATTTAAATTTTCTCTTTCTTAAATATATTCGGCGACGGAGCCTCTACAATCTTCTCTGGTAGAAAATTTGAAAGATTTGGCACCTCTGAAGAAAAAAAATGTCATTTGATCTCAGTACAAATCTCCTTGCCTGTAAACGGAAGCTGCAATAAGTGGCGACAGAATGAGCAGTCAGGGAAAATATCTTCCCGAATTTAGTCTCCCAGATTTGTCAGAATTTTGGAAGTTTCAATTGTATGCCCTCTTCTTCTAAGTCACGATTAATACAATCTAAATCAACCTAATCTCTATAGTCGTCCTGCAGTCTCAAGAAACAGTCTTGTAAACTTCTGTTGATATTTCTCCGCCTTCCCAGTAGACAAAGAGACCAGAAAAGCGCACAATACTCTTGGTGTTGTCAAACGAATGTCCTTTGCTCCTGTACTTAAATTCTTGCAATGATTCGCATGTCATTCTCCTTAACTGTTTCTGCATGTCTGCTTCGAATGGCTGTTGTACAAAGACATGCTAATCGTTTTGAACATCAATATTTCCCGATCTATTATCATTTGACTGGTGCTCTGCCTTCAGTTTTCCCTACTAAACTGCATATATATCCACATTATACAACAGTTGCCATGTTTTAGCCATTTGGTCAATTTATCTGTTTCCTGAAAGCCTCTTTGCATGCACATCACAACTCAGAATCTATCAAACTGATAAAGTTGAAGATATTGCATTCTACATCCGAACTTCCATTCAGCAATCCCTGCAGTTACTCATTACCTACCCCCTGACGCCCCAGAAAGGATCAATTTACTCCACTGATTCCTACCTGTCAAGCCACTTTCAATCCACGCTAACTCATTGCACCCAATACCTTGCATTTTAATTTTACATACTAAGCTTTCACGTATGACTTTATCATAGATTTTTCTGGATGTCCAACTGCTCCAATTCCATTTATTTTCAATTGCCTATTCTACCACTTACATCTACAAGTAACTTCAGTGGGCTTTTCAAATACGATCTCCCTCACTGAAATCTGCGGTTTTTCGTCCAATCCAATTGATACTTCCGGTGTCCTGTAACCTCATGCTTTCTAATGTCTTCCTTGCAGTTTCTTCACGGACAATATTTGTTTAATGCCCTGCTATTTCCCTGTCACCGATATGTATTCTACATTTATGACTTCACTAATCTATATTATCCGCATTTTTGTAAACGCCTTTACCGTCCACTTTGGTGCACCCTGTAGTTTCACGTTGATACTCTGTTTTGACTTCTTAAAAAGTGTATTTGCCTTCCTTTACTAAGATGTAAACCCTTCCCAATCCTTAGTTTGCTACGTTGAATGGCAATCTTATCGGCCTCCTCGTTTGCTCCGATGACAGCCTGAGCTTCTTCAATTGCCATCGTTGGGCGCGTTACCTTTTGCATTTTCAAAGCAGGCCAGAATACGTAACGGTTGTAGTTCCTGCATTCCTTTCTCACGTATTAGCCGTGGCTTATACAAACCCGTGCCTTTTGCTGAAGCTTTCCAACCTATCAAAGCCAACTCACTCCTTGTACCATCACAGTTTCATTTGTTTAGATTCAGGACGCTAGTTTCGGGTTGAACTATGTAACTCTCTATCTCAATGAATAACTCTTTCATGTTGTGATCGCTTTCCCCCAATGAACTCCATCCAGCAAACTTATTTACCAACTCTTTGTTTACGCACGATGTTCACCACAGATTGATATTTCATCGTTGGCTACATGCCTCAGAAACATACTTCTGGTGTTCCTGTTCCACAAGATGCTCGCTGAATTGGTCGGTCAGTTATAGCAATGAGCACTATGATTTACGTTGCAAACTGCATCCTGACAGAAATACTGTACGACATAATAACTCGTCTATCTGGCCTCGACTCACACCGGCGATACGACTTCTTGGTATTTGGTGATACTCTTCCTAATTATTTACTGTCAAGGAGAGCCAAGCCTCGTCACGCGCTTTGACACCTTCAAAATCTTCATAGGATATCTTTTTGGTGAATCGACGCTTTAGCACCTGCAAGACCAACATGAGGTGCGGCATGCATTCTACGTATTATGCTCGAATACGCATCCATTACTATTCCAGTCCACATGAGACTATTGGTTCTTCATTTTGAACTCCAATTGCAACAGAATGATGATGGAATAATTGCTCTTTATCCAAAGTGTTTATTTCATGAATGTTCTTTTGCAAGTTTATATTCCTTTCGGCCCAATTTACGATCAAATTTTAAAGGGATAGCCGAGGTAGCAAAGTAAATTGAAATAGGGTAAAACACCGAGTCTTCAGCGAAGAAAATCTACATTCCCTTCCTTTGCCATCTGTCTGCGAACAGGTTCGGTGTCCGAGCTAGTATGTATTATTTGTTTCCCTACCTCCAGTTTTTGTTAAGCACGAAATGTCGCTGGAAATAAATGAACATTAACGCCCTTATATATTTATTGTTGGCCATGTTGGCGGCAGCTTCAACAACTGCCATCCTTTTTAAAACATGAATTTTCATCGACTCCATTCGTGTTTTTATTATCCAGGAAAAGTGGAAAATCATCTATCATATATTTTTAATCGAAATATTTTTAGTCCACACTGGCGAAACTGCAGCAATTTGCCCTTCACTTTGGTTGAGGTAAATTATAGTCAAAATGTTTTCCATTGACCTGCATCGTGCAGATTGTCTTTTAGTTTCGCAACTTCTGAAGGAAAAAAGTGGAAACATGTGAGAGAAATTAAATTGTTACAAACTCATAGAATATGCGCATTGTGAAATAGAACGACGTAGAGCCTTAACCTCTATCGACCCTTAAGACGACAGAGATAAAAGAAAAGACAAATTTAACGAAGCATTGACAAAATGACCAAGGATAGAGTCAGGTCAGACGAGAATAAATCATCTATTACAAGAAAGAAAAAATAAGAAAGAAAGAAATATCCAAGTCAAGCAGGAAGGAAGTATTGCAAAGGGAAGATGTGACCACAAAGGAAGGAAGAAGCGATGTCATTTACTATGACAGCCCAGCGAAACACTTGAGAGAGAGAGAGAGAGAGAGAGAGAGAGAGAGAGAGACAGACAGACAGACAGACAGACAGACAGACAGACAGAGACAGAGACAGAGAGAGACAGAGAGAAACAGAGAGAGACAGAGAGAGAGAGACTCATACTTTGGTGGTAATTTAAGAATCAAGGCACTTCTAATGGCAAGGTAAATGCATCTTTGTTGAGTCTATTAGGGACTCAGCAGAAGTGTTATGATCTTGCTGGTTCACATCGCGATTCAGTAGCAAAATAGGTAATGCTTATTCGATGAAATAAAACCGAAACTCACTGCTCACCTTTTTCTTTCTTGTTGAGTTTTAGTTCTAGGTGAAAGAAAATATTGATCAACGTATTTATTGGGCTGGAATTTGGTCTTAGCCGAAGTTGCGGAGACCACTTATACATGTGTTTCCCAGTATTCATTCATACTACTTGCTTTCAAAGTGAACATCGCTCGAGGAGTATATCGGATCACATGACACACAAGAGAAGAATATCCATTCCATTGTGAATAAAACGGCTTTTAGAAATTCGCATTTAGTTCAAGTCATGAATGAGCTTACAATTCATGTAAAATCATGTGTTAGTCAGTGTCACCAAATTAAATCTTTGAGCAATATATTCAGGCCATCACCTTCCTTAGTATCTACCATGCAAATACATCCAGGATGGCATTAAAAGAAAATCATCTGCATATTATCCCATACTTATATCAGGATAGGAGATGCTGATTACGGGCGGACACTTTACTAGCTGTACTACCTCTTTAGCCCCAAATTTAACAATAAAAGCTGTAGATTTAAATGAGTTGCTGTCCCATCCTCCCTTGAAGAGAATGTGTACATGGCCAACAAGAAGTTGATTTATCAGCGCAAACTAAGCAAACTGGCTAGAGGCAATGCTGAATTGTCAAGTGAGATTTTTGAAGATTCACACATATTTGATGACGATGCCTCTGTGTTATTTTGTCATTTCCTGCGATTTTCGCTTTTGCAACAAATCCCACACAGTTTTCGACGTCCTGATTGGGCTGAATACTCTAAATGCACAGATATCCAGTGCAAGTCTGCAGTTATCTTATTTAGTTAGCACGTCTGCATTATAATTGTGAAATTATATATTAGAAAAAAGTATTCCGTGGAATGAAATGCACATCAGGAAGGACGGAAAGCTTTCAGAACGTGTTGTACCACACATTCAATATTGAGCGCGGTTTAACTAATCGAAATAAAATGTTGCAACGTCAATGCTACATCTCGCCAACACGATGTCTTCTGAATCTCAGCTAAACATTTCATTGAAAGTGTTTTGTTCAGTTTATCCAACGTTTTTTCAGCTTATTCCAATGTTTCGGGTTTCGCAGAGATACGTGGTACTTACTGAGTGTGGCCAGCATTGGGCTTACACGGTTTGTTTGAAACGATAATTTATTAAATTTGTAGTTCCTCTCACCTATATCCTCGATGTAGTCTTTCAGCTTTCCTATACCTAAAAAGCAGAAAATGTAACATTCTCAATCCGTTCACTTGATTTCCAAATAGTACCCATCATTCTCGACAAAGAAAGCTACATTGAGCGATAACTAACATTTCTATATTTTTAATTATGATGAAAGAAGGGCATAGCCGGTTTCTAAAACAGGCAATTTGTTTGATATTGTGCAACATCAGTCGATTTAATAAGAGATACCATGCACCTCTCCATATATTCGGCGTATAAAAAGAAAAATCTGGCGTCAATCCTCTTGAAATCATTGCCTAGGTCCCATTATGAATATAGCGCACAAAACCTCAAGAATAACAAGAGGCAGGAGAAACGAGCTATTTGTTTGGGTCGCAGCCAGTAAGGGAGCACTTGGAGGTGGACTACATGGTCAACTTTTTCAAAACCTCTTGTCAAGTAAAAAGCAAGAGGTCTACCTAAGTCACATCGTGGCTTAATTTACCTCCAGCTTTGTTTCCCCAGCATTCCCCAGATGTTGATGACGAGGCTTTGTCCAGAGTGTCTATAGCATTGTCTTATAAAACTGTCAGGTTTCTAACGCAAAGTAAACCCACTTTGTTCATTCATTGATATTCGAAGTAAAGCTGATGCAATTCACTTGGCGATTTCAGAGGATATTAACAAGTTGGAGGTTTTCTTTAGGGTCCAGAGGTATACGCAAAGCAGAGTGAATGAGTGCATCAGGTGATCTGTTTTATGTAAATTACATAATTAATTCTGAACCTAATTTACAATTATTAATTTATTATCGATTATTGATAATAAATGTTATTCTGGTTTTATGTATTTCCTGTCAATTATATATCCCAGCTGCCGTTATGGGTAGCTCCATCGTCATAAAGTCATACAGCCGTATAGTTATATAGCACAGAAGCAGGCCTTTTGGCCCAACTCGTCTATGCTAATCCAGAAGCCTATGGTGATTCATCTAGATCTATGGATTGTTGGAATTGCAACAAACAATGTGCGACATGGCATCTTTAACAAAGAGCAATGCGACTGTCATTATGATCAAAAGGTAGGGAAATGTAGGGAGCAATTTGAAGTCATCTGCGGGAAAGAATTTAGGATCGTGTGCTCTGAATTCTACCCACACAAAGCTCTCTAGTCAGCAGTGTATGAATGAATGCAGCAGATAGTGTGAACATTATTCAGTCGTTTAAACGGTGCTAGCTACCAGCAAAAATAAAAAGGCAAGAAATAATGCCTATTTTGCACATGCGCACAAACTTCGAAATCTCTCCACGCTCCACAGCTGATGACAGTCATATAATTAGTTATAAATGGAAATACGCCTGTCAATTTGCAGACAGAACAATGTGATCAATTCAACTAAGCTGTTTCTGATGATGATGATGATTCCGAAGTATACCCCAGAAAGTCCAGTTTAATATCTCCCTCGTTTCTCTTGAATGTAATACTATGAGGCGTTTTAACACATGATTCTGATGGCCAGCTGAAACCGTGATACCAGTTCTATGCTAGATTGCACGTTCGCAGGAGATTTGGGTCAGAAAGTGAATGCTTCATAATAATTACGTTTTTTCCTTAGCGGTCGGGAATAAGGGATGACCGGTTAGTGGCTGCTGTTACTCCCTGCCCTGAACAAAAGGGAAAACAATGGCTACTTAAATAGGACATAATGTACAAAGACAAGTCAGTTGGTCCATCCTGCCCGTGGTGGCATTTCTGCTCTTTTCGAACCTTCTGCCGCTTTCTCTGATCTAAAGCTATGAGCGTATGCTGCATTCCTTTCATTTCTCGTTTACTTGAACAAGCTTCTCTGAAATCTATCCACGCGATCTGATGCATTCTCACCTCATTATATTTGTTATCTGCTGAAGTATATGCCAGACTTGATTTTACTTACTTTTTTCTGCTCTGCTCAGACTTTGTTCTGCAAAATAATGCATGCACATTATTGGAAATACAAAGAACCTATACGGAAAGAGGAAAACATTGAATTTATTTCATCTCAGTCATTAATATGAAATTATCCACCTTATTCTAATACTCTCGCCTTTTAAAGATGTCCCCATGCCAGAATTCAGGTATATTGGTTCAAGATAAACTCATTTTGTTCGAGTTTCGCTGTCACACTGATGGTCCTGTTTATTTGCAACAATAACTTACAGATACAAAATAAACTGAAAAAAATACAATGGATCACATAATGGATGCCCATTGCAAACAATCTTCTTTGTCATAAAAATCCCCAGTGCATGCTGGAAGCACGGAGCAGATCAGGTTACATCTGCAGAAAGGGAAAGAAAGTTAACGTAGCAGGTAAGATATTATTCGTCAAAACAGGGGCAGAGAGATTAAAAGTGGGTTTTGGTTGCAGAAAAGGAGCTGGAAGGGGTGGATCGGACACAGCGCATTTCTGTGATCGTGGGAGACCAGATCACGTGGATTAATGGAACAGGTGGAAGGTGGTTACACTTATTTGTCTGCGTCATGTGTTATTAATTCTAGCATTGTGAGCCTTCCAAACAGATCATACTAATGGATAGCGAAAAGCTGGGCCAGTATCACATCTGGATGAATTTTAGCGGACATATTTAGTTTCAATATAGACAAAGAAAGCGAGTTACCCCAACAGCTGGAAAAATGTCTATGTCTCTTTTACTTAGGCTATAAATCAATTTAGACAACAAAGAGCCATTTGGATTGAATGGAAGGGGCAGAGACTGAATGGTCCACTTATAATTTTGCAGCTTTCATATATTTATCATCAACCCGTACGTTGCTTTCGTGGCAATAGTAACAGAGCGTATTATCAAACATTTTTAAAAAGTTATTTTGCGGTAGATATAATCTTCAAGTTGATGTCATCTCATTCCACTGGATTTCGAGACCAGTTGCTTTTGTCTCTGTACAGACATCAGAAGATTATCTTTTTAAATATTGCAATCAGATTTTTAAAAAAAAATCTTGATAAGCTCAAGAAAATCGGCTGGTTTGTAATCCGAGAGACAACACCCAATTTCGTAAAGATATTGTAAAACTGTCTAATTGATTGAAGAGCTGCTGTCTACATTTCTCCATTCAACAGAAGTTGCTTCCAAGAAAAATAGTTTTATAGAATTGCTTTTTAAGATGCAGGACCTGGTGGAACTGGGAATGGAGAGACATTATATAAATATATCGTTTTTATAAATTCCTTCTTGACCATTTTTCGTTTTTTTGCATTCATCCACGCTATTTAACGATAACATTCCTCCATATCACACAATGATTAACTTCTTTTTCATGTTCGACATTGATTGTACACGTAAATATTCATGGTTGGTGGGAAGGTCATACCACTTTGTCTCAGAAATGTATCACTACCATTAATCACTCTACACTTCGACCGCCTTTTGCAGTAAATAACCAACGTTACTTCAGTTTTTACCAGCAGTTCTGCAATGAACCAAGTATATTTAACATCCACACTGCTTAATATTCTAAGCTCCATTCCAGTATGTTTCTGCTGCAGGCTTCCGAAGGTATCCTTTCTGATGTATTCCACTTAAAGCAAGTGGAACATTTCGGAAGCTGCTAATCCAAAAGCTAATGTAACTAAAACATCCAATCGCTGCCTCATAAACCAGAAACCCACCGAAATTTAAAATATTGTACTTTGTTCTTTCATTTCTCCGCTAACTTCACATGATATCATTTCCATCTTAACGTCTGCGGATCACATTGCTTTGGCTTCGTACTGACTCAATTATCAGCAACACTTCTTCCGCTGAGAAACTCCAATCTTCGTTCGGATGCAAGATCTAAAAACAGCACTGTGTTGAACTCCGTTGAATATATACACAAGTTAGACAAACAAAAGTCAATTTTGTACTCACCCCGATCGTAGATATTATTTTTCAATGTTTCCAGTTCTGCGAGAGATAAATAAAATTAATATAAATGCTAAGTGTTGAGCTTGACTCAATGCAGCACGTTTCAAATAACAGGAATATTTTCCCGTGTTGACCACAATGTTGACGGGCCCTATTAGATCTTTCATCTATTTTTCACCTCTCGTGATTTCAGCATTATTTCAATGACTCTAATTGCTATTACAACCTTACTCTCTAGCAAGCTCAATTCAGCAACCGATACCTTTGTCACCCAAAGAAGTTTCATTTGGGAAAAAGATACGATTTTCAGATTTAGTTATTTGATTTAGCAACCCTCGAATTCGCAGAATTCCGAAACCTCCAGGAACTCATTAGTTCAGTGGACTTGAAAATCCGCTATTAAGATATTTGAAAAATGTTATTATGAGCAATATCCAAACTCCTAAATCACTTCTCTTATATCTACAGAATAAACGTAGTTAAGTGAGTTGATTAAAACGGAGAAAGAGGAAATCAGAATTGCAAAGTTTAACTTTGAGTTGGTCTAAGCTGACTATAGCTATCAAAATATCTGGGAGTTATCTTCCGAGCCCTTCCAAGCTAAGACTCAAGAGCCACTGCGCCGACTGTAAGGCAATATAAGATTTATTGGTATTTTGAGTGTCGATGACATTATTGAGTCATAATAACTATGGACAAGAATGGATCCACAATTTGAAAAGATAAAGTGAAAGGAAGATTTATGTTTTTCGCGCTTTTTATGGCTCATTTTCTTCAAATTACAGAAAATTATGAACATGTGGCGCATAGTGCCATCGTCTGTGAAATATGGGTGCTCACTTATGAGCAGAATTACCTCACAAGTATCACGATGGCATTTCGAACACTAATTATATGTCTGTCAGCTGTCTTTGTTGATGGAATAATCCTGTCCTTGATATAGATAACTGAAATGGAACTTCATTTGCCTTATAACATGCGAAATATTCTCACATATCTTTTTCAAATATGTTCTCAGACCCATTGCTCCCGCGAGAACAACAAGAACCACATATATTCCAATATAACCATTCAGCTGAACTCCTACTCCTGTCCAAAATTACCGATGTTATCTTCCATACTGCCTTTAGTTTCTTCAGTTCATTTTTAAGGCGCTGCTTGTAGAATTTGACGCAAATATTGTCTTGAACGTTTCAACGCAGACTTCTTTTGTATTCTATACGTCCATGTATCAGAGTTAACACCTGCTCTTTCAACATAACTTTCCCCTTTAAGTGACTAATATCCATATCTCCTTGAAGGTTCACGATCTTTTAGAAAGCAAATATTCTGTGATCTTTGAGCTTTAATCAGGTATATGGATGGCCCTGCTGCAAAGATTCTGAAATGTTTCTTCCATTCTTACCTTTGATTTTGCTGGAAAGCTTTGTTTCTAAAATGAAAAGAAGATATTCGAGTAACGATTATGTTTACCAATCAGCCAACGTCTATAAGAAGACGTATGACCTTGTCAATAAATATCATATAACTCTTTCAGCTATTAGTGTGAAATCTGGTCACGTTCAGGTGCAAGGATTGCACAGCTTAATATTCCATGAGTCTAAATATGTCTCCAGAGACTCTATGAAATGCCAGGTGGTTTTTCCACTCGTCCTCTTCTGTTTCCAATCTCCTATGTTGATTTAATGATGAGGTATTGCTTTTTGTATATAAAGTCTAGAACTGTCTCTTCCATGCTCTGAAGAAGTGGATACAAATGGAAAGCATTTGTCCCAGTTTATATTGTCACCTATTACAGTTACAAAAGTCTGAACATCGACCAAATTCACTGATTATCTGAATTAATTGTAAACAGTTTCATAGATGAAGTAATGATTCTTGCAGATCAAATTGACAATGTTCCCCAGTCTGGTTAGATTAAGTAAAATACTATTTCATTAAATGCCTCATGGTTCGCAGTGCAGACTGTAATTTTCTCTCTCTTTATCTGTGTGTGTATATGTGTGTGTGCGTGTGTGTGTGTGCGTGTGTGTTTGTGTGTGTGTTTGTGTGTGTGTGCGCGCCCGCGTGTGTGTAATTGTGTGTTTGTGTGAGAGAGAGAGACGTGGGAGAGGCGATAGCGAGAGGAACGTGCGTGGAAATTTTAATGTGCTGGGATTCACTGCCTTTGTAGACACTATACTTTTTGATGGCGGAGTTTGTGAACTTTGGAGAAGTATCCGAATGAAACGTTGCTGGTTGAAGCTAAACACCAGCGAGGTAGCTGAACGCTGCATTTACTGTCGCCAATTGCAGAGCGAATAACTGTAATGGCGAAGATTGCCTAAGAAATAATGATACTCCTCTGGTATGGATATTAAAACACTCCTTGGGTTTTTTTGCATCTGCATCCTTTCACACAAATGGAAAATAATGCATTGCATATACCTTGTAGGCACTGTTTTATACGCCAACCCATGTCATTTATATATGTGATCATATATAGCTTGAGGCCAAGGCTAACTGGATGTTCACGATAACACATTTCCACCAAACAACTGAACATTTCCTGGCAAAACTCCGTTCAATGTTTGTGAAAGATGTGAAACTGCTCTGGCTGTAATTTTGCAAGGAAAATAAATGTCTACGGCGTGGCAACTATATCCAGGAAGGAAGAAAATGATGTCAACGTCATGTTAAGGTAGAAATATACTCACCGTATTCAACATTATCTTTCTTTACTTTTTCAAGCGCTATAAGCAAGTCGAAATTAATTGGTGATTACACTCGATCAGAAAACAACCCAGCTGGGAAATAACGCACCAGCCTTCTTAACCGTTTGCTGCATCTGCAATTTTGTTTCTAGTGGCTGGTGTGCAAAACCACGAAGATATCTTTTTATCTTTTTAATCAACATTTGCTAATTACTTGTCATTTGTAACATATGGTTTTTTCCTGACAAAGTTCGCATATATCCACATAGTACTACATCAGTCCTGTACCTGCCGATACACTCCGTATGTCCAAATCACCTTGACGTCTCAAGTCTATCTCTTCACAACTCCAACCCTGTTTAGTGTCGATGGCAAAAGTAGAAATATTACATTTCGTTCTCTAATTCTTGTCTTTGATAGAAATTGAGGGTAGCTGGTACACAAGCCCAACCACCGCAGCCATTGCCTCAAATAAGGACTACTCACTGATTATTACCTGTCAATCATATTTAATGCTTTCCAGTATATCTCCCCTGATCCAATGTGCTTTAAGTTCTAGCATTATTGTCGAATATTAGTGGTAGGGAGACTATTGGATAAAATATCGGAAGGATGGTATTAAGATGCACTTGAGGAAGCAGAGATTATCAAACATATTCGGCATAGTTTTGTTAAGGGAAGATCCAGTCAGGCTAAATTGATCTTTTTTTTCAGACGAGGTGACTAATTATGCGACGAAAATAGTGCATTTGATCTACTTCAGTAAGACCTTGACAAGGTCTCACAGGGAGATAGGTCTGAAATTTAAGAGCCTATGGAGGGATTTTCCAGGGCAAATTTGGAAAATTGTTTCGGAGATTGGCTTGCTGATAGGCAGAATTGGGTGACGGACGAGACTGTGAACAGTTGTGTACCGCAGGGACTGGTACTGAGATCCCTGTAGCTCTTTATATACATTAACCATTTATATTATTTTCGTCATATCGATTATTAGTCAGTTCGCAGCTGAAACCGAAATTGGTGATGTTGAAATGGAGGACGGTCGTCTGAGATTATAGTACTATCACGATGAGTAGTTAAGATAGGCAGAGCCTTGGTGGATCGAATTTAATGTTGAAAATGTTACTTGATGCATTTGGAAGGACTAATTATGCTAAAATATACTCGATGAATGATGGGACACTGGAAAGTTCTGAGAAAGAGAGGGACCTTGGTACACAAATCCAAGAACCGCTGAAGGCAACAGCTCAGAGATAAGGTAAATAATACGGCAAAAGTGATGTTTGTCTTCATTAGCCAATAGAAATGCAATAGAAACAATGAGGTTATGATAGATCTAAACATTCGTTATACTAAAACTGAGGTAATCTGTGTAGTTCTGGTCACCACATTATATGAAGGATGTGATTGTAGTAGAGAGGTTGTCGAGAAAATTCACCAGGAATTTCCATGCGATGAAACTCTTCATCTATGCAGAGAAGCTGGAGTTGTTTTCTTTGAAACACAGAAGGCCCGGGTGGAGCAGATTGTGCTTTTAATGGAATGAGTGAGGTAGATTAGGTAGTGAGAAATATATTCCCTTATCCTTGGTGTCTATAATCAGAGCGAATTAGTTTAAGATAAAATGGAGGTAATTTAAAGGGGATTTGTGGAAGCCTTTCATCATGAGGGTATTTGAAATCTGGAATACTTTGGGGTGGAGCTGCTAGTCTCACAAAATTTAGGAAGCATTTACATGAGCCGTTGGAAGTTCACGACATAGGAAGCATCGGGCCGAGTGCCATAAATGTGATTTATGTAGATGGGTACTTGATGGCTGTTACAGACACAGTGGGCTTTATATGGCACTTTAACTTTTTGACAATGCTTGCCAGAGGCACCGATGAACCCGACATTTCTTTCAAACTCCAGGTACCTAATCTCTGCTCGCGAGCTGTAGTAGTTCATGTTGTCTTCAAAGAAGTATTTTGAGAGGTATGTGGCCCCCGACTGTTCAAGCGGAAGTGGCGCTAGTGTGTGCGATGAAGTCAGTCGAAATGATCTGCGGTAAACCACATTCACAGTGCAGAGAATTGGACTATGCATAATTGATTCATCGGAATTATACTTTCGTCTGTCTTAACAATGATAGTTCTATTAATAGAGTTATCCCGACCCTTAATAATAGAGTGAAAAGTAAAACAGAAACAACTAAAATTAATTACGTCTGAAAGATAAATTCGAGTTGTGGATAATATCGAACCGATTGTTCATATTAAAAAAATAAATTCAGCTGTCATTCGGCACTCACCTTTCCCTTTATTGTTCAGGTTTTTCTCTAATTGTAAATAAGTTAGTGTGTAAGTACGTAAGAACCCTCAAGAATGCATACATGATGCGTAAGAACACATACGTAACAGTTCATAACACGGAGGGTATGTTATTTGTCTGGTAACACAGAAATATATATTCTGTGTTTGCTTTGAGATTAATTTCCAAAAGCAGGTCTCAATGGCTGGTGTACTGATTGCTTTGGCAATGGATAAGATAAGATAAGATATCTTTATTAGTCACATGTACATCGAAACACACAGTGAAATGCATCTTTCGCGAAGAGTGTTCTGGGGGCAGCCCGCAAGTGTCACCACGCTTCCGGCGCCAACATAGCACACCCACAACTTCCTAACCCGTATGTCTTTAGAATGTGGGAGGAAACTGGAGCACCTGGAGGAAACCCACGCAGACACGGGGAGAACGTACAAACTCCTTACAGACAGTGGCCGGAATTGAACCCTACGATATCCTGTCAATACTAAAGGCCAGATCGAATCTCCTGCGTATATTTTTAAAATTAATTTCCTCACATGCATAGCATTCACAATTGTGGAAATACCACTTACGCAGGGATCGGCAGCAATGCAGATGGACTTTAGTTAGATGCAAATGAAGCGGAATGTTCATTGAACGTGTGAAAGAGAAGTGAATAATATATCAAGAATAAACAGAATAATCAGACAGAACGAGTGTCAAAAGTGCATCACATGATAAATATTTGACGGATCAGCGGGCTGATGCGGAGACTGTATTGATTTCCTTTAAACTTAAATTCTTCTTTCGAAATTATATTGATGGAAGTTTTAATAAAGACATTACAATTTGGATTAAATATATCGTTCTTAAAAATCTTATCCTTTGGAAAAGAAGAGCTGCTGAAGATTAGTCCGATATTTCAAAGATCTTGAATAGGCCCATCAGTTCCTTCCGTGTTTGTTCGCCTTATGATTCTGCTGGTAATTCGTAGTTCCGACTGTGTGATGACAATTCACTACATTGAAGGAAAGGAAGGAAGAACGCAATGAAGAAGTCCCTTCCTGGTTTTAGGAAGATAAGACAACACTTTTTACTCACTCACCACAATCGAGCAGACTGCTTCTACATTTTTCAAGTTCTAAAATGGGGAGGCAACACGGGACGAGATTGTTGTTAAACGCCATGAAACCATCGAAGCCAAGACAACAATTTCTGAATTAGAGAGCAATGGACACTTTACATTTGTTTCTTTGTAGTCGTACCTCAGCTATGTCATCGATAACACATTTAATATGCAAAGCGCCGGGAATTTATTCTTTCTCAGCATTGCTGTCTTCCTTTCTATGTTAAACGACCGTACATGTACAGACGGATACATTGTTTAACAAGTAACCAAATACCAATGGTCGGTGACGGCAATATTCCTGCATTCTACTGCATGCTTAATTATGTGCACTCTTTGAAATCCCCGACCCTTCGTTTCCCTTATTCTTTTTAATGCATATATCAAAAAGTTCTCCTTTCACATTTAAGTTTACAGTTTAATTAATGACACATGTTTACCATCATTTCTTTTCAAAACTATTTCATTCCCTTTCTTCAGTATTTAACTTCATGTTAATGATGCGGAGAATAAATTCTTCTTTTGAGGATAATTTTGAATTCCATTGAAATTTGTTTTTTTTATTGAGATATATAGATTTCTAAAGATATGTTCTCATTTTAAATACTCTTTCCATGCAGCTGAACTGAATGTATGGTAAAAATGTTTCCCCCTTGATTTCTTTTCAGAAACTTATTTCCAGTCCCAAAGCATTCAAGACATATAAATTTTTTGTAATTACATTACGATATTTTTCTATTTCCTAATCATCCTTTTAGGTGTTAATATATCATCCATATCTCTTTCATGCTCTTAGTTCACGTAACGTATCTGTTTAATTTCCTGTTATAAGTGATATCTATGGTGTCCCCCCCCCCCCCTTTTGCCTGTTGGGGATGAATGCATGCTTCAATTTAAGGATAGAATTTAGTTTCATTTTCTCGTTTTCACGCTGCATTCTTATGCATTTTATTAATTTGCTCATTGTGTCTGTTTAGAATTCTCCTTCTTGGTTAACAAGTTAGCTTTCAAATGACAATATCTAATTAATGCAGCGATAAGCTTCTGGTTGTATCAAAGCGTAAGTGGTGCAACTCATCCCAGATATCCAGGTTTCTCTTTCCCGAAAAGCGAACAGGAAATAGAACCCTCCATCACCACAGCAGGTTTTTTAGCCATACGTTAATACGTTCACTTTCTTTTGTATGACTCGTCCAGCAGAGCGGTATTGCCATACGTGCGTCCTGAGTTCACTGAATCATTGAACATTTATGATTTTTTTAAATAATAAACTCCGCTCTCTAGTTTGTTTCTAGATTTAATCTGAACACAATGGTCACACTTGCTGTGTCGGAACCTCCACCCCCATCCCGTTTTTGATTTTTTCCTTAACTGTTCTCTCTATTTTCTTTTTTTTTGCTTGTTTGTTTCTTTATTCATAGGCTATATACGTCACTAGCAAAGCCGGCGCCAATTAACCATCGCTAACTGCTCATGAACAAAAGTAATAACGAAAATATTAAGTCAGCAGCCAAATGAAGGCCAGGCTATTTACGTACGGGACATTTACAGACATTACTGAACTCATGACAGAAAGTCAATTTATTTCAAAATGCTTGAATTACTTTAATATAAAGCAGACGATTCTGGAGAAAAGGGGTTTGTTTCTGGGTCGCTTTTCACGTGCCGTTGGGGTAGCACGTGGATTGGATGTGGACTCAGTACAGTACATGGCGGATTGTGCAATGTAATACAATGCAGTGCAATATAGTAAAGGAATCGGGCATTTCAATACAGTTCATAGACACTGTTTTCCCAATAACCGTATCCCAGATATACCCTTACCTTTCTCCTTGCCGCTCAGCTTTCTTTCTGTTGGCAATATTGGCAGTGTTGTTCTTCAGAGAAGCAACAATGTTACAAAGAATTACAGCTATTTTCTTATTGTTATGCCCAGGGTTGTTTGTCTTCTGTGTTGATACTTTGTATCGAGGATGCATTTTTATTCGCGATGGAAGACACAGGTTATATTTTGAGTCGACACTCTCACCAATGTTTTAAAAGATTAGAGCGAGGTCTAAACGTTGGAAATTTTTAGGACAATGCAGTATCGCTTTTTTTTACTGCCATGGATTAGATTAAAAAGAAACCGAACCCAATGAAACATTTGAAGAAAGCCTCGTTGTCAAGCCGACGGAGGAAATTTAAAATATGACTGCTTTCAAAATTTGTTTATGATAATAGCGTAAAGGAGATCATATGGCATCGGCCGACAGAAATATCCGGCTCTCAACATTCATTGCAACAGCAATATATCGGAATTTAGGATGTAAAGCATGAGATGCAGATGAACGGATGCCATGCGCCGAATTTAACTATCAAACACAATGGTATGAACGTATATTAGCCCAATTGCGTTCAATTGTCAAAGGTGCAGAAACTCACGAATATCTTGAATACTTTCTTTCAGTTGTTGCAGTTCTGTCAAAAAGAAAAGGGAACCAAGAATGATTTTTTTCTGTCCACACTGGAAGTATATCATGAGCTTTACTCAAGAGCGAAAGCAAACGGAAGCCATTATTTTGTATTGTAGCGAGAATGATGAAGTTTACACTCAGATAAATCCTGTCAGTATTTTATCTTGACAATCCAATCGAGCACAATATGCCTTAGTGCACTTCCCGGAGCATTAAACGGATAAAGAACAACGAGGGCTGCGGCCATAGACAAAGGACGGGTAGAAAAGCAATGCAATAAACCACATTTAACCAGCATTTATCCACCCCCATAGGATACCACAGTGAAGTTTAGTAACGCATGTTGAAAACGAATCATTGACAGAATAAAGGGAAGCCGGGAATCAACGCAGGCTGAACAAGCTCCAAGCAAATGTGAATATTTGTTTTCCAGATAAGGCAGATATCCGAGAGGCAACAGCCATTAACCCCAACACTGAAGTAATTGGGAGAACCCTATCGTAAAATGTCAAAACTTGAAACTATTTATTCTGTTCTTCCATCGCAATATATTAACGGTTTCGCCGATCATGATTTGGCCATTATCAAAGTCTCAGGCTAAGAGGGGAAAATAACAGGTCGTTGATAATGATAAGTGTGGAAATATTAACAGACTCTTAGCATATCTGAGTTTCCAGTAACTAAACATGTTTAGAAAATAATTATTATTGGTTGCAGGGGAATTAATGCTGAATAAAATTGATATTCAAAACGACACTGTTCTACGCCACTGCTTGCATTTTCATTGCGATAAATCTGTTTCAGAAGTTTTAGAGCACTATGGAGAACCAACACAACGACTTCCTTCAGTTGTGTAGGAATGTCACTGCTCTAGGAGGATGGTCGCCTACAAGACACTAAGATATTTATTTTCAAAAATAGATTGCGATGTAAGATATACAGGCCAGCTAAATCGAGAATATATTGGTTCCAAACATTTCCGAAATGAATTAGGGAATAATAGGTTGTACAAAGTAAAATCAGCCACAATTCTACGCTTACCTTTCATTTTAATTGTCAGAGTACTTTCTGATTACAAGAAGAATGGAAAATTATAAAGTGGATAAGATGTGGAAGTTATTGGAGCGCCCGTTGTGACGTTCTACAGCAGGGCTGAAAGGATTTCGTTTTTTTTAATCGAAAAACAAAACAATGAATACAAGTCTTCAACTCCGTCGATTGTGCCCCAGACTGCACTCTCCGCTTTCCCTGAAATTTGAAAATGCTTGCTTTCTAACTTACTCCTGATAAGTAGTCAATAACCCAAACCTTTAGTTTGATTCTTATCCCACAGATTTTACCTTTCACTTGCAGCATTTTCCATTTTTATTCAAGTAAAATCACTTTCCACTTAGTAGACTCGTCTTTGCTCAAGACATGATAATGCGTTTGCCCAACATAAACATTAAAGAAGTCAAATCACATGAATAATAATCTCCCAGCTGGTTGATTTGAGAATATGGATGCACAGGATCAAATTTTGGGCTGGAATCCAGCATCACAAAGTTACTCCGAATTTAGATCTTTCAATGTGGCTAGATCGATTGAACACTTGTAACATGCCGTCAGTAGAATGTCATTGAGACACATCGCTGTTTTTAATGTGTTAACATTAATTTCATCATGTAAGTTAGAGATTAGACAAGGAAGCATGTTGAATGACTTAAATTGCAAGAAACCCATTGCTTCGCTCACCACAATCCGTAAAATTCTTCTTTACTTGTTGGAGTTCTGGTAACAAAAGAAATTTTAACATGCTATAGGGCTCAATCACCAATGAACTCTATTTCTGAATACACTGTTAACAACAGTGCAATGCATGTCAGCATGTGGGAGGAAGTGAAGCCATCAGATTTGACAACACGTGAAGCTTCAATGAAATACTTTTCACGATTCCTCGGCCCCTAAATAATTTACATGGTCTCGTCAATAATGAACACTCAAATGAAATAATTTGTAGCGGAAGATGATGGCAAATTTCAGCAAAACAAGGTTCCATGCATGGAATATTCCACGTATTAACTCGCCACCCATAGCCGCTTCCGATCTCTACACGAACCCCCAACATTACAGCGGATCTGTTGACTTTTGTTTCCGTCACGCACTAAGGCGGCTGAATACAGATCGGTGAGGTATAAATCAGTGTCGGCTGTCCTGATCACAAATTGAAAATGCACATTTAAACTTCTACATCTACTTAAGCCACTCTTCCAGACTTATTGGTTGTCAAAATTGACAACAGGATCGAATATTTGAGAAAGCCTCTGACATCCAACATTCAGACACATTCAGTAACATTCAAAATGATTAAAATGATAAACACAGAGAAAAGTATAAAAATCGTTATGGCTGAAAGAGGACCATTTTAACACGTTATGCTCATTGAATGAAATAGTCAAATTAATCTTCTACTTGCTGTTCTTACGTACCAGCAACTATAGAAACACGACGAGACATGTTTAAATGTTAAAACTTATTTATTAGTAATTACTTGTAATAATAATAATAAAGAGGTTAGCTATCAGACATTAACCAAAATAAACCGAGGTGTGTGTGGCAATTTCCTAAACCCCAAGTATAGGAACAGTTCTCAATGTCCAGTTCCGTCAGTCACGACGATGAGCAAAAGCTTCTGAAAACCCACGTTAGAATATAGAGAGAATGTAGAGAGAATGTAGAGAGAACGAGTTTACGAATTACACAAGTTTCACGATGGAACCAATACGACGCCAGAGTCGCCAAAGATCTCCATTGCTTTGTTCCGATATACCTGCCACACCAAGGGCACTCGATACGTGGCCGTCCACAGATACACCTGATTCCTGGTACAGGTTAAGGACAAAGTGAACTCCACAGATTGCTCTCAATGACACTCACAGCGATTGTGCTTCACTCATAGGTGCAGAGACTGACAGTCAGAGCTACTAACTCTCACGTCTCTCTCTCTCTCTGTCTGTCTCCCTCTCTGTCTCTCTCTGTCTCTCTGTGTGTCCGAGACACGTCTGCAGTTGCTAGCACTCCAAAAATGAATGAGCCTTTAGACGTCTGCAGCCCTCCAGTTATAGAAGCTCCCACCCGAAGCAGTCAGACAAAGCCAGGCACACTACCATTAAGGCGTAAGGCGCCTTAAGGGACACTCATCAAGTAGCAACCTGGACTCGTAACACTGTAAACTCAAGGAATTAGTTTATTATTTATTATTCCTGCACCGAATCTAAACAATTGTAGGAAGGTTGTCTTTATTTCTTAGAATAAAGCCCTGGAAACTATGGGAAGTCACACACCAATCGCCACAATCAGTGACAGAGTCTGCTGGTGTGTGTGTGTGTGTGTGTGTGTGTGTGTGTGTGTGTGTGTGTGTGTGTGTGTATGTGTGTGTGTGTGTTTGTGAGCGCGCCCGCGGGGTGGGGTTAACGTATGAGGAGCTTTCGATAGCTCTGGGCCTGTACTCTCTGGAGTTTAGAAGGATGAGGGGGATATCATTGAAACCTGCCGAACATTGAAAGACCCGTATGGATTGGACGTGGTGAAGATGTTTCTAGTGGTGGGAAAGTCTAGGACCAGAGTGCACAGCCTGAGAATAAAATGACGCTCATTTAGAATAGAGATGAGGAGGAATTTCTTTAGCTAGAGGGTGGTGAATCTGTGAAATTCATTGCCACAGACAGCTGCGAAGGACAAGTCATTGTCAAAGCGGAGTTTGACAGGTTCTTGATTAGTAAGGGCGTCAACGGTTACGGGGAGAAGGCAGGAGAAGAGGGTTGAAAGGGAAAAGTAAGTCAGCAAGATCGAATGGTGGAGCAGACTCGAAGGGTCGAATGGCCTAATTATGTTCTTTTGTCTTATGCTCTTATGGAATGTGGAGAGGTGGGCGACGTGGGTGCTTGGTCGGAATGTGGGAAGAATAAAGTGGGATTAATACAGGACTGATCTAAATGGGTGTCCTGGCGGACACTGTGGGACGATGGGCCTGTTTCTGTGATGTATAGCTTTATAGCTCTATGACTGTTGTTAGATCAGAGCGAAGATGTCATCTATGCGGAAGTCTGTGCCTTTTGCGTTCAGCCTTTTAATATAAGCATACTCTTGAAGTTTGCTGACATTTCTATTGAAAGTCCAGATATACGATATTCTCTGAACTACATAAACCCTGGTTCTTACTTCTTCAACCAATTCAATCAAATTATTTGTCCTTAAGATATCCTCACTGTTTTTTTACGATTAACCCCTGCCTTTCTGGGTGAAATTATATGTTGCTCCTGTTAACAGTTAACACTTGGTCTTATCACCAACTGTCCAAGCTTGATGCGTCTTTGTGCCTAGTATTTAATCAATTTTCATGAACTATTTATCAACACATGTGATCCACTCGTAATGCAGGTCAAAGGAATTTCACGAAAGACGTTTTTATTTCTGCATTTCCTTTTTTCAACAGTATGAACCAGTCTTATTCTAAAACTTGAATAATAACGATCATTTCTGGAAGTATCGCTATCCTGTATGTTGCTAAGCTTTGATTTTAGCAGTACAATCTTTAGTTAGTCCGCTTCTCCGTTCATTAACATACTGTGTTATCATTATTAGAACACTGCCCGGAAAGTTTGCTTTGCATTCCCTGTAACAGTATATACTGTATTTGAGGAAATATTCATTTTTTTCGATGTCTCTTTCATCTATAGTATTGTTATAACTTTTTTATGTGTTATATGCTAAGATGTCTTTTCCAGGGACGAACGAACTTCTGAGTTAATATCAACCTTAAGCTATTGACTAACATAATCTCTCCTATAAATTTAATTACAACACAGAGTATGTAACTCCGTTATAAACACCTTCAGGAAAACAGTTCGTTCCATGAAGGGAAAAAGCATGGAAACCATTCAACAGATATTCATTCCTCACGTACAAAACACCTGAAGGTGCATTCCATATTTTCCAAAAGAAATTGACACCGTAATGTGGAAAAGATAATTAAAGTGTCAACGGAGCAATGACTGGCAGAGAGCTTCTTACATTCAACGAATGATTTCCAGGGCGTTGGGCATCGGCAGTCGAATGATCAAAGTAAGTTCGGCTGTGAGCAAATATATCATATGAGTGGTACGACGATACGTTTCAGTAATCTGGGAATGTAGAAGATTGTGTATATAGAAGAGCAATGCCACGAACTAATTCGGTAACAAGAATTCTAGTTTTAAGTTGAGCCGATGCTGACAAGGAGTCAGCACAAATGAAGTTTGTCAAAAGAACAATGGGAGCGGAGTTTTGGATGAAGACAACAATGGGAATGAATCCAGAAAAATGCATCTAGGTTTTAACAATTATATGCCAGTCTCAACGAGAATACTTCGGCATCTGTGGTAAAACGAATATGGGCAGCTAAAACTGAAAGTACTGGCGAAGATTGTTGGATGTATTGAAAATAATTTTCTCAGATTTTAGCATTTAGGCGAGGAATTATACATCTGATTTGAAATAAGGATAATTTGACTGGCCTGAGATGCCATTTCGTAAAAATAGACTACTTGAAAGGATATTTGGATTGGGACACAAGAAAGAGTGGTAGATTGTGACTAGCATTGAAGGAAGACATTATGACGGTCGAGGACAGCTATGGATATGGCAAGAAGAAAGATAAATTACTTAAATATAGATATTCATGGGTATTGGGGAACGTACAAGGCAGGATAAAACTAAGAACCAAAAAGTGAGAGCTACCAGTAATTCAATATCGTAAATAAAAGCCCAGCGGAGTAAATAAATTTTAGGCATAAAATAAAAGAAATAAGTCAGAAATGCAACAAGAAGTATAAAAATGACATAATCGAGAAAACTAGAAAATGAGCTAGTCCAGAAAAATATTTACCTGCTTGCGAAATATATAAAGGGATGGTGATAACATTATATATCTCTGGAGTCAGTAAGGGACGAAATAATGTCTGCATTTTAAGATGGAAGACATAGAAAGGGTGCTAAATGAATTTTTTGTACCTGTCTTCGCTGAAGTGGAGGAAGTAGACATCCATACAAACGTTACATTTGGCGAAGAAATGTGGAATGCATTGAATATCCTTCATGAAAAGAGAGGAAGGAGAGAGCGATCGAGAGAGATGGACATAGAGATAAAAAGAAAGCGAGCGAGAGAGAGTTGTGGCACATGAGATACATTCTCGATTAATCAAACAGTTCTTTCATAGGTGGAAGTATTTTCTGACACTGTGATTCTCCGCCACGTTTACATCATTTTACCAAAATCCCCTTTAATTCTTTGAAAAAAATTAAGAACATTTTTTTAAAACTGAGAAACCAGTTACCCATCTTGATGTTTCAAAAAAAAACAATAAATGGGTTACAAATTCGACCTCAGCTAACACTAAATAGGCGACGTTTGTTGTCTTTCATAGATCTGGATGTCGCAGAGGAAACAGTGCTGCCATCCAAACTGAAATCAAGGTAGTAATATTTGAACATCAAATTGAACTATAACATCGCGCTTACCTTTCTCCTTGGCGTGCAGTTTTTGTACTGAATAAAACAGCATTAGCAGAATTAGTAAATGTATTGCAAAATCTCACATCTCCACACAAGGTTTAGAAAAAGGTTCCTGTGTCCCCACTCAGTCGGTTATCTGAAACCATGCGCTTATTTTCTATTCAGTGAAGGGATGTGGACTTCTGAGGCTGAGCCGGAATTTATTTTCCCAAGTGTTTCTGCCCTTGAGATGGCGCTGGTGAGCAGTATTCTTGAACCGCTACAGTCCTCCAGGAGCGGGTACACACTTTGACAGATTAACATTGATATTTATTGCTCGGCAACGCAATAGAAGATCCGCTCATTAATCTGCTCGGAAAACAATCAGCGACCTTTGGAGTCACTAGAAATAGGCGGTATACTCTGCACTATAATCTAGAGTTTCTGATTATCCACAAATAAATTTTGAAGTGGAAAGGTTCGTATAACAAGGCAAATTGGTAGATACTTGAGACAGCAAATCCTCATAACCGTAAGCAAGATTGTTGGCAGCAGAAACTCAATCATTACAATTTACCACAATCATGGAGATTATTTGTCACGTTTTCTAATTCTGTGGAAAAGAAAGCAAGAACACAGGTTTAATATTTCACATTTCACATACTAAAATAGGTGGTATCGTAGACAGTGAAAAAGTTGATCAAAAAGGGAATCTTGATCAGCTGGACTGGCGGGCTGAGGATTGTCAAATGACTTTCAATTCAGATAAATGTGAAGTGTTGCATTTTTGGAAGGCAAGCCAGGGTCGGACTTATACAGTGAATATTCTTGCCCTGAGAGTGTTGTGCAACAGAGCGACGTTGGAGTAGAAGTACATGGTTCGCTGAAAGTGGCATCACAGGTAGACAGCGTGGTGAAGAAGGTGTTCTGCACGCTGGCCTTCATCGGTTAGGGCGTTGAGTATAGGAGTTGGGACGTTAATGGTACAGTTGTGCAAACGTTGGTAAGACCACACTTGGAGCATTGTGCACAGTTTTGTTGTAGGAAAGGCATTATTAAACCAGAAAGAATACAGAGA